>NW_005371769.1:1269793-1276079 GCF_000412655.1 Myotis brandtii | reverse complement strand
GCAGCTGCCCACGTTGGGCAGAGGCAGCAGCCCGGGCCGACCTGGGCGCCCGACCTCCCGAGTGTGGGTTCAGTTTGTGTCGTTTCCGTGCTGGGTAACAAATTACTACACACCAACAGCTCACACCGCCCGTGGTGACATGGTGAGGCGGGAGGCGCCCTTCTGCCTCCGGCCTCTGTGTGCCAAGCGAGGGGGGGGGTTCCAGTTGTCCCTTTGTGTTGTCCCTTTGACCAAGTCACCCTCATCCACGCTCCCCACCCCCACCCCCCCACCCCCTGTCTGCCTGGGGCTGGCTGCGGGGCCCTGGCAGCCAGTGCGACCACCAGGGAAGCCCTCCCTCAGGCCTGGCACCTTGGCTTCCCCACGGCCAAGCACAGCCTTTGCTGGAGGGGGGCATCCTCTGGGGTCGTGAGCTCCCGTCCTGGGCAGCACCTGATGGACCATCTGGCCACCCACCAGCACAGAAGACTGTCCTGGGCGACCTTCAGCCCAGTCCCAGGTCCCATCTTGGTGCCTCCTTCCCACGTAGACTCCCAGAGCTGTCCCTAAGCTCTCCCCGGCCTGGGCCCCCAAGGTCAGCACCCAACCACCTGGCACAGGGGCAGAGCTCACCCCGGGGGTGTGGGGCGGAGGCCTGCAGGTGGGGGAGGTAGCCCAGGGGGAGGTGCCCCTGAGGGCGCTGTCACACCTTGCCTGTGGCTGCAGGGCTCGGCCACCCTCTCTTGAGGCCATCACATCTGCCTCCCCTCATTTCCTGAGCATAATGTGACATCTGTAACGCTACAGCAGAGCACGGAGGAAACAACCCAGAGGCCGCCCACGTGGCCCTGAGAAGAGCCACCCTGGTGCTAACTCGGTCATCTCGTCAGTTGCTGCTCCGCCTGGCAGCCGCTCAGTTCCCTGCTCCAGATGAATGTGGCTTTTTCTTTAAAGCACTTTTATAACCACCCCAAAATGAATATTTATAGGGCAGGGATGCAGGGCCGGCTAATTGTGGCCAAGATCCTGTTGGATGGATACTCCCGGGCTCCCAGAGGAGGGCAGGGAGATACAGCCACAGCCTTAACCCAGGGCCCAGGCTCCAGAGAGGGAGAGGAGGCCAGAGAAACCTCTGACCCAAACAGATCGCTGCCTGGTGCTGACAGTCAAGGGAAACCAGGCCGCGGGGAGGCTGTGCCCACTGTGGTGACCGGTGCGCTGGGAGCTGGGTCACCTGCCTCTGCGTGCCGCAGCCCTGGCCCCAGGGCGTCCATCAGGGCAGCTTGAACTGTGCAGCCCGGACCCGCTGTGGTCACCTAGAACAGGAGGCGTTTGCTGAGGAGCCCCCTTCAGCCAAGCCCGGGAGGGGAGCCGGTGCCCCTCAGGCGTCACCCCTAGGTCTGTCCAGCCTGACAGGAGGGTAGTGGGCAGGGAGCCTCAGCATTGGACACGGAGCCCTTTGCAGAACCTGGGCTCCGCACCACTTCTCTGGACCCTGAACACATGTGCAGGACGCTGGCTCACCTGGACCGAAATTCTGTCCCTCCTCAGTGATCTCAAGGGGTAACATTTTGGGCTACTTGGGCTTGAAGGCAAGAGGGATAAAGGTCTGGGGTTCTCTCAATTCCCGGCCTCCTGTAGACTCGAGCCCGATTCCTTTCACGGGGATCCTTCCTTGAATCACACCCGCAAAGTCCCTTTTGCCACGTGAGGTGACACATTCCACATGCGCAGGTGCTGGGCACCAGGGTGTGGGCCTCTGGGGAGAGGTGTTGTTCCCCCACAGGGAACATTCCAGCAGCACCGGGCCCTGAGGCCCCTCACAACCTCCTGCGCAGACCATGGCCTCCCCCGCCTCCCCTCCGGCCCCCTTTCGCCACTGCGGGTACCGGAGGAGGTTGGAGTGAGCCAGCGCCGTGCCCTCTGCAGCATTCAGGTTCCCTCGAAGCCCAGGGTCTGGGTGGCCCTGAGTCCAGGCGGTGAGGGTCAGTGGGGAGAGGCTGGAGTCTGAGCTCGACATGTCTTTATGTCTTCTTTTCTTATTGAAGTGAAATTCACAGCATAAAATCAGCCATTTTAAAGTGGCAGTGAGCACATCCCCCCGTGGTGCAGCCGTCCCCCTGCGGGCCCTGTCCGGCCTGTGGAGTCGCACACCTTTGCTGGGCTCGCCGCGCCGCGCCACGCCTGCGCAGTGCCCTTCCTTCCCATGCCAGCCCGCTCCTCTGCGCGGGTCTACCCTGTCATCGGCAGATGCACGTTCAGGACATCTCCATTTTGAGCTCGTGCACGAGTGTCTGAGTCCTATTTTCCATTTTTCAGGCACAAATGCCGGAGCAGAGTGGCCGGTGCGCTGTCTAATTTGCAGAGGAGCTGCCGGGCGGTCCCCTTGCCGCACCAGCTCACACCCTCACCAGGACGCCAGTTCCCATTTCTCCACATCCTCGCCAACACTTGTTACTTTCCAGTTTGGGGCTTTTGTTTCTTTACCGCCATCCTGGCGGCGTTGCTCCGGCGCCTCACGGCTGATTCTCATTCCTGTGGCGACCAGGGGAGGCAGGAGGGCACAGGAACGGCATGCCTGCTGCGGAGCCCAGTGGACTCGCCACTCGAGTCCTCGCCCAATGTCTCATTGGGCCGCTGGCCTTGCCTCCACGGAGCGTGGCCAATGGGTGAGCATTCATTCATTTGTCCCTTCGCTCCCCTGGAGGTAAAAGACCTGAAGGTGAGAGAGGGACCCTGGGCCTTCCCTGAGCCAACAGCACATGGGGCCCTGCTGAGTCCTCACCAGGCTCCGCCGGTCACCACCCAGGAGGGGCCGGGCCCTACGTCACAGCTGAGGAACCAGGCTCAGAGCATTGGAGGCGCTGCTCGCTGCACCCAAACCCGGCTCGGAAGGGCGCCCTCCTGCATGGTGAACTGGGACTCACACCCAACAGGGTCACTGAGTGAGGCTGGAACCGGCTGGAACCTTCCTGGGTTCCACAACTCTCCCGGCCCAGCCGCCCGCCTGTGCCCTGGGGATGGGGACTGCGTTTCAGGGAATGCTTTCAGCAGAAGCCACTGCCCCAGGGGCGTGCTCACAGCTCCATTACTGTCCTGAGCTTCCAGGAATCTGCTGCTCTCCAGCCCTGCTCCGCCCTCTGCTCACTCAAGGGGCCCACCCCCAGCGGGGTGCCTGAGGCTCAGAAACCGCATGTGCCTCACTCACCAGATTCCAGGCCCCCTCAGGAGTCTCCCCCAGGACCCCCTGGATGTACTGTGGCTCTGGGGGGGGGGCAGCCTTCCCCTCACCACTCAGGTCCCTGCTGCTTCGGTGGGGCAGGGCCCTGTCCATACCACTCGGGGGACGGTCCCTCCTCCAGGAGGCATCAGTCAGTGGTTGAGCGTTGACCTATGAACCAGGAGATCGCAGTTCAATTCCCGGTCAGGGCACATGCTGGAGTTGTGGGCTTGATCCCCAGTAGGGGGTGTGCAGGAACAGCTGATCAATGATTCTCTCTCATCATGATGTTTCTGTCTCTCTCCCTTCCTCTCTGAAATAAATTTTTAAAATATGTTAAAAAAAAAAAAAAGATGGGAGTCCGCAGTCGGGCTGCCCCATTCCCAGATCTCAGCAGCTCCGTGTTGCCACGCAGCCCAGCGGTGAGCACAGAGCCTCCTGTGTGGCCGACCCATCCCCACCTGCTGCAAGGCAGGCTGACCTTGGTGAGTGAAGGAGAGGGGCCGGCTGCTGGGCAAGGCTGCTGCCTTATTCACCTGTGCCCAGGAAATGGCGCCACACCACCTGCCACCTTTGCAAGGAGGCCCACCAGGTGGGCACTGGTGTCCCCACACCTCTTTAACCCTGGGTGGTCTCCCTGGTGGTGTCCTCTGTGTCCGATGTAGGGGACACTGGGTCTGTCTTCACAGGGCTCTGGAAGGAGGCAGTGTCCCGCCAGCCATTGCCAGCTCTGCCCTCGTGTGACCGCGGGCAGTCAGTTTCCTGCGAGCCCCACTCTCTTTGGTGAAGGGGCAACAGGATGCTCGCCTCAGTGCTGCTTTGAGGACCAGCAGACACTCCACGGGAGCTTCCGGAACCCCCAGACGCTGGTGCTGTGGGTGAGTGAGTGGAGCGCCCTGTCATCTGGCTTTGTCCTAGGGACCGTGGGGACCTCTGGACACCTGCCACTCACACAGCCTGCTGCTCGGGTGGTGAGTGCCGCTGCCATTAGGAGGGTGTGAGTCCCAATTCACCTCCCCTCCCTCACTGGCTGGGAGCCAGCCTCTGGGACAGGCCACCACCCACCCCCACCCCTGCTGTTTTGCCCCTCCCCCCCTGCCTGCAGGCAGGGCCCTGGCTGCCCTGACCTCCTCTCCCCACTCCCTGCCTAGGGCAGGAAGGCAGAGGGCAGGAGGGGCACAGGGCACAGGTGGGTGTGGGCAGTTCTGACACTGGCCCTCACACCGCTGCTCTCAGGCTGTCTGCTGGAGGCCAAGTGGCTCTTTTGTTTCCAGAAAAGTGCCTGAATGGGGGCAGCTTGAGACCCTCAGGGTTCCCACTTCCCTTGGGGTGAACCAAGTGAGGGCCCCTCAGTTGGGCCCATGGGCCTGGGAGCAGAGGCCGACTGGCTCCCCTCGGTGTCCCCATCTCAGTCTCCCCACCACTCAGTCTCCCCAAAGTGCTGCCCACCTGGCTGGAGGCCTGCCCCGGCCCTTCCCCAGCCCCACTGCTGCTCCAGGAGGCACCTGAGCCCCCACTGCACTCCCTGCTCCCCTGGCCTGGCGTGGGGAGTGGGGATCCTGGGGGTGAGCCACAGCCCCCCCCCCCCCCCCGCACCCTGCGTTCCAAGGCTCTGGAGCCTGGCCCGGGGTGTCATGGGGGATGAGGCACAGGGAACCTGCTCTGAGAAGCACAGGAGATGGGAGGTTTGTGACATCGCTTTCTGGAATAATAGGGTCTCTGGCTGCGCTCTGGTCAGGACAAACTGAGAACAAACCACCCTGAACCCCAGCCCATGTGGGCCCTGTGCCTCCTATTCTTGCAGTCCCTGACTCTATCCGAGGGGACTCAGAGGAGCAAGGGGACCTGCCCAGCTCACACAGTTGGGGGGGGCAGTTGGCTCTGTAAGGACATGCCCATTACATTGTTCAGGGGTGAACCCCGGATGGGGGCTCCTGAGAATGCCCAGTGCACGGACTTCAGGTCTTCCACTCACACAGGCCCCTGGTGCAGGCCTGGTGGAGTGTGGCAGCTCGTCAGCCTGGCTCCCTGTCCAAGGTGACCTGTGGGCGTCATTACTCAGGGCTGGCTTGGGAGCCTCCAGAGACCTGGGCAGCTCTGTCACCACCGGAGCCAGTCTCTGATTCTTGGCAAAAGGGCAAAGCCCAGGGGGCACCCAGTGGGACCCTGGGTAGGGCCCAGCCAGCTGGAGGCCAAGTGCAGGGAGGAGGTGCAGGCCCCGCTGCCTGGCCCGAGCCCTGGGAATCACCTGGGTCTCCCCAGGGCACCCCTGGGAAACAGGCTTCATGGCCTGAGAGGCTGTGCTGGGCTTTGGTTTCGGAGCTTCTGTCCCGGGCTGGGCTAAAAATAGCAGGGGGACGGCAGGGACAGCTCGGGGAGGGCCTGGGGGGCTGCGGGTGGCAGCCTGGGCCCTGCACAGCCGTCAATGGCACTGGCACACCCACCCTGTTCCCGGTGGCCGGCCAGCCGCGGCCCAGCTGACAGGCTATTTTTTCCCTGCTTGACTAAATATGGTCAGGGCGCACGGCCCGAGGGGGCCACTTGGCCAGCTGCGTGTTTGGGATGCTTGGCCGGGTATATAAGGACTGCAAAGGTGAGGCCAGCTCCTGATACGAGGGGGGCCCCCACGCCCACCGGGGTCTGGGGTCAGCCCTCCCTGCTCTCCCCTCCCCTGCCTGCCTGCTGTGGGAGCCTGCACACCCGGGGGTCCCCTTTTGTTCCAGCCTGACCTCTACCTGGCACTGACCCCTCCTGGGGGGCAGGAGGGTCCCCCAGACACAGCCCAGGGCAGGGAGGGGCTCAAGGTGTGCGGGATGCAAGGTCGCTTCTCTTTAACTCTGCGTCGCCCGCCACTCCTGCGCCTCTCTCCTCCCTCTCTCCTCCCTTTCTCCTCTCCCTCTCCTCTCTCTCAAGATCTCCCTCCCCGCGAAGTCTGCGCTGGTGCAGGAGGGCTGGGGGAAGGGCAGGGGTGCGGAGAGGGGTGCCTGGTGTCTTCTTTCTCTCTGCCTCCCCCACCCCCAAGTGCAACGCGCCGGGAGCTCCGGCCTCCCCCACCCCTGCATTCGCGATTGGCTCCGGGAGAAGGTG
>NW_005371769.1:1267148-1268600 GCF_000412655.1 Myotis brandtii | reverse complement strand
CCTAGTCCTTCTCCCACCCACTTCTCTTTTGCAGGAACAGAGCCCCCTCCCCGGCACCCCTCACCTGACACCCCTCTTTCTCAGAAGCACCTCCGCTCAGTCAGCAGACCTTGCAGGCAGACTCTGAAGGCCCGGCCAGAGCCTGAGGCTCTGGGTCCTTCCTGGTCTGAACGTCAGCCTGGTGGCCTGGGCTCCTGACCAGCTCCTCCCTCACCTGCGGCACTCCCACCAGAGTGAGTGGCCGTGGCCCTACCTGGCTGGCCATCTGTCTGTCCCCTGCTGCAGCCCCCTGGCCTCTGGGCTGTCCCACAGGTTCCCGCCTCCAGCCTGTGTGCTCCTGGGACCCTCTGCCTGCTGCACCTCTGACGTCACTGTTCATCCCCCACAAAGGCCTCCCTTGACCTGTGACCACCACCACCACCACCCAGGCCCTGCCCATCCCTTCCCCAAACCTTCTAGACTCCTCACCATGAACAGCCCTTGTTGGCTACTGAAAACAAAATTAATTAAATTAAAGCAAATCAAAGATATGGGTCTGGCCAGGCCAGCATGGCTCAGTGGTTGAGCGTTGACCTATGAACCAGGAGATCGCAGTTCAATTCCCGGTCAGGGCACATGCTGGAGTTGTGGGCTTGATCCCCAGTAGGGGGTGTGCAGGAACAGCTGATCAATGATTCTCTCTCATCATGATGTTTCTGTCTCTCTCCCTTCCTCTCTGAAATAAATTTTTAAAATATGTTAAAAAAAAAAAAAAAGATGGGAGTCCGCAGTCGGGCTGCCCCATTCCCAGATCTCAGCAGCTCCGTGTTGCCACGCAGCCCAGCGGTGAGCACAGAGCCTCCTGTGTGGCCGACCCATCCCCACCTGCTGCAAGGCAGGCTGACCTTGGTGAGTGAAGGAGAGGGGCCGGCTGCTGGGCAAGGCTGCTGCCTTATTCACCTGTGCCCAGGAAATGGCGCCACACCACCTGCCACCTTTGCAAGGAGGCCCACCAGGTGGGCACTGGTGTCCCCACACCTCTTTAACCCTGGGTGGTCTCCCTGGTGGTGTCCTCTGTGTCCGATGTAGGGGACACTGGGTCTGTCTTCACAGGGCTCTGGAAGGAGGCAGTGTCCCGCCAGCCATTGCCAGCTCTGCCCTCGTGTGACCGCGGGCAGTCAGTTTCCTGCGAGCCCCACTCTCTTTGGTGAAGGGGCAACAGGATGCTCGCCTCAGTGCTGCTTTGAGGACCAGCAGACACTCCACGGGAGCTTCCGGAACCCCCAGACGCTGGTGCTGTGGGTGAGTGAGTGGAGCGCCCTGTCATCTGGCTTTGTCCTAGGGACCGTGGGGACCTCTGGACACCTGCCACTCACACAGCCTGCTGCTCGGGTGGTGAGTGCCGCTGCCATTAGGAGGGTGTGAGTCCCAATTCACCTCCCCTCCCTCACTGGCTGGGAGCCAGCCTCTGGG
>NW_005371769.1:1262378-1265036 GCF_000412655.1 Myotis brandtii | reverse complement strand
AACAGCAGAGCGCCGCCCCGAAGGAAATGGCTAAACTTACCTGGAACTTGAGGCACTGAGCGGAGATGCTGGGCAGGGCCTGGGGGGCGGCCAGAACGGGTTAACCTGCCCAGGCAACAGAGCGCCGCCCCGAAGGAAATGGCTAAACTTACCTGGAACTTGAGGCACTGAGCGGAGATGCTGGGCAGGGCCTGGGGCCGGGCGGCCAGAATGGCCAGGCTGGGACTCTGCACTTTTGCGGCTCCCTCCGTGGGGTGGGGCGGGTCCCTGTGCTGGGCTGCGGCGAGGTGCGCCGGGAGACTGGTCCTGAGGGGAGCAGCCCAGAGGTCTCTGCCGAGCCCTTCTGCCTCTGGCCCTCCCATCAGGGGGTTGGAGCTCTCCCGCACCCCCATGCGGAGCCCGGCACAGCCCAGGCCAGGGACTTGGGGGCTGGGGGGGCACAGCTGAAGGTGCTGGAGGAGGTGCAGGCAGGTGCCAGCTCACGGCCGTGGGGGCCCCTGGGAGGTGGTGTGCGTTTCCCTATCAAAATGGGAAACTTTTATGAAGTAGCTGAGGTTCCTTTGTGAGCAGGTGGGAGCTCACGGGGCTCCTGTGGGACCTGGGGTGGCTCTCTTACCCTTTGAGGGCCCCAACTTCCCCTGACCTCCAGATACCATCCCTCTGGGCGCCTGGGAGAGAAGGCCAGGGAGGGTCAGGGGCCGGCAGTGGCTGCGTGTCCCAGCCGCTGGGTCCCCTTTGTCAGGGGGTGGCCAGGAGGTTTAGCCCAAACTCCCTTCATGATGGAGGTCCTCTGGGGGGCACACTTCAGGGATGAGAAGTGGGGGTGTCAGTCGCCCTTTTATCCTTGGCCACATGGAGGTGATGACGACAATATCACACGGGTCTTTCTGCCCAGGGGCCCTTCCATTAGTGGGGTCGGAGCTCTTCCCCACCCTCATGCGAAGCTCCAGCCCCGCCACTCCCGCCGGCACGCCCAGGCCAGGGATTGAGGAGACACTGCGGTGACAGCAGCATCCCCACCCTCTCTGGGGCCGTCCTGCAGGCTGTGGGTGGGAGGGGCAGGCACCACAGGACCAGGGCCCAGCTGTGGACCCTCTTGTGTCTGTGCTGGGCGCCCCATCCCCCAGCAAGCAGCTCCCCTGCCTCTCCCTCTGCAGGACCCCTCCGTGAGTGACACCCTCCTTCCCAGTCAGCCTCCCCTGCCGGCCTCCCCGGTGGTGCTGAGGCCTGTCCCATGCTCTCGGCAGCCCGTGCCTCCTCTCCCCTCCCACTGCCAGGTGCTCCCTCCCTGCAGGCGCCTGACCTGTCCAGTTTGCACACCCCTGGCTTTGGGCGGTGGTAGAAATTGGGAAGAGGGGCCATCGCAGGGAAATTTGGAAATGCAGGGGAGGAAGTATCGATACAATTAAGTATTCAAATGAGCTTAGTTTGCTGCTTGCTAAGTTTACTTAAACCCTCTATTGCCGGCTCTTCAGCAGCCGGTGAACGTGGGAAGTTCATTAACAGGAAGGAGGCCTGTGTTTGCCTGTAAACTGGCATCGATCAGGCCTGGTGGGGGCTGGGCGCAGGCCACCAGGAGCCAGATGAGGACCATGTCCTAGGTGCCCCCCATGAGCTGCCTGCCTGTGCAAGCATCCTTTCAGGGGCCGTGGCAGGCAGGGGTGGTGACGTGAGGAGTGGAGAGAGGGTGAGTGCAGGAGGAGGAGGAGGCGTGGTGGGAGAGGAGCCATCCAGTCCCTTGCCGGGCTGGGCCTCTGCTCTGTGGCCAGAGTCAGGCACAAGGGAGCCCACCAAGGCCCGGGTCACCTCCCAGCAGCTCCCAGCCGCCCCTGGGGACTTGGGTCCACCTGCGACTGCCTTTCTCCTGCTGTGCTTCAAAGACAGAGCACTGAGCCCTGCCCTTGGGTGCCCATTCCTGGAGTCACACCACCAGGGACCTGCCTGGAGGTGCCAGCTGCCCAGGTAAGGCCTAGCCATGCTCTGGTCTCCTGTGCCATCTCCTGTCTGGGCCACCCTGTTCTCCAGCTGCTCAGGATCAGGGCCTCTCTGTGCACTTGGCAGGGATGAGGGCACCCAAATGGAGAGGGAGGGTGTTGGCTGAGGCTGGCACCCGCTCGGGGAAGGACACCTCCCTTCTGTGGGGTGAGGGTGGGAGTTGGCAGCCTGGGTCCTTTCTGGTTCCACTGATGCACACGACTGTTGGGGTGATGGGAGGGATTCTCAAGACTTTCTGAGTTGCATGGTCTGCTTCTGCCTTCCTGACTCTGTGCATGTGTGTATGTGAGAGAAATTGGGAGAGGCAGAGGGAGGGAGGGAGGGAGGGAGGGAGAGGGAGACTGAGGTCAGAGGGGCATCGGCCGCACAGGCCCTGGATGATCAGAGCCGAGGGAGGGGGTTCTGGCTCTGAGCCCAAGGAGGGCTCCAGGGTGTGGACAGGCGGAAACCCAGGCCCATGCGCCCTCTCCACCCACCGTGGGGCCGCCCACACCACGGCTGAGCACGCGGAACTGCCTGCCTGGGAGACATACTTCTTTATATGCCCATATGACCTGGGAAGCTATGGAATGTAAAGAAGTATGTATTTCAGGTCGGGGACTCGGTCGCCGGAGTAAGGGGCAGTCCACACCCCGGGACCTCCTGCAGGGCCTCCGGGGGGAC
>NW_005371769.1:1259191-1262265 GCF_000412655.1 Myotis brandtii | reverse complement strand
GCCTGGGTGCGGTGCCGCCCTGTCCCCTGCCGTATTGTTCTGTCACTTTGCCTGTGTCAGCAGGTGGACGTGTTCGTCACACATTAAATATTCAGCGTGCTGACTGCGGCAGAGAGGAGGCAGCCTGTGGCAGTTGTGGGGTCCACGCAGGGACATGGGGGCCGAGGGGTGTGTGGGGTACCTTGGCTTGGGGACATGGGGTGGTGTGGTGAGGCTCTGGGGGTGTCACTCCTTGACACCCTAAAAGGGGCCAGTAGCCAGCAGAATGGGCTGTTTGTGTGATGGGGACAGAAAACTGCTCAGAGGTACAAAAGAAGCAGCCTGCCCCCAAAGGGGGTCAGCTGGACAAGGAGGGGACCCGGGCAGCAGTGTGTGCGCTCAGAGGCCGCACTGCAGGCGGAAGTGCCGGGCGTGTGGCTGTGCGAGGGCGCAGCCCCCAGGCAGGTCAGAGGCAGCTGCAGCCCCAGGTCCTGCCCCCTCCAGCATCTGAGGGCACAAAACGCAGGTCTGAGCCTGATCCATGGGGGACCCCGCCTTGTCCCGTGCCCCACCCCCACCCCAGCTGGGCCACTACTTTTCTCATTTCCACCGACTCAGCTCGGAGCATTTGCTGTGAAGGCCGCGTGGCTGCCTCGTGCAGGTGGTGTGTGACCCAGGGCCCTCGCCTGCGTGGCTGCCATCAGGTCCCGGTCAGGAGAGGGGCTGGGTGCTGTGCTGAGGATCCCCGGGGGGACAGTGAGGCGCAGGAGATGAGGGCAGAGGCTGCGTCGGGTGTGCGTGGCCGGTCCCCACAGCGCTGGTCCTTCTGTGGGAGCAAAGAGCAGAGGGTTCCGGGCAGCTGGCAGGGCTGGCAGTGGTGGGAGGGGTGTTGCCGGGGTCAGGCGCTGACTCTCCGATGGAGGCATCTGCAGCCCGGGGCACGTGCTCCGCGGGCTGGGGCTACTTTCCAATGCGAGTGCCATCTCTGCCGCTACTGCCCAGGGCCCAGGCAGGCGCCCGCCGCTCCCACACACTGACCTTCGGTAGGAATTCTCGGGTGGGGGTGGGTCAGGGAGGGACCGCTGAGCTCCCTCCTCCAGCTGCTGGGTGTGGGGCAGCTGGTCCCCTGGCCACCTAGGTCCTACCAAGGTGCCTGGGACAAGGACACGAGGGTGGCTCCCACCGCCCAGGGAGCGGACTGCAGCTGAGGTTGAGGAGGACTCGGTGGCCTGGGGCCCTTTCCGACTTTCAGGTCTCTCACCTCTGGCTCCAGTGCCACCAGTGTGGCCAGTGGGACTTCCCTTGGCACTGCCTTTCTTCTGGCCACCAGGCCTGGAGGGGTCAGTCCCAGCGTCCCCAAGAAGGTCATCTCTGCCCTGCTGGCTTCCAACTCCGGACACAGGCGGGGAAGTAGCCGGTGCGTGGTCACCGCAGCCGGCCGCAGAGAGACCGCCTTCTGGCTGCCCCCGCCCTCCCCGCCCCCCGCCGCACATTAGGGCTTTATGGCAGGATGTGGTGTTTAAATGAAAGCATTAGTGTTTGGAATTAGGTTTGACTGAGCAGGGAAACTAGAGTTTGCAGGGAGAGAGCTATGGCCTGTTCAGCTGTAAACCACCTCCCGTCTCTGGATCTGCCAAACTCGGCACCAGTCCCTGGGAAGCCAGAGCCCCAGAGCCCGCCCCTGTGTGCCCCTCGCCCTGAGGCCTGCTGCTTCCCCTCCACACTGACCGACCGACCAACCAACCGACCAGGTGGCGAGTTCTATATTGGCTTCACAGGGGGAGGAGCAGGGGGCCAGGCGAGTGTGGCGTGTTTGGGCCTTTTCTTGTGGAGGAAGGGAGAGGTGGGCTTTGCCCAGGGGGGCTTTTCCAGGATGGCACAGACCCCAAACCTGCTGCCAGGGGCTGGGGGACTCGCAGGGGAAAGGAGCCTGAGGTGTGGCCTGCTGGGATCCAAGTGGAACCCAGGGGCTTGCCCACCAACCTGGGGACCCAGGTTGGTTTTTGTGCCGCTGTGGTTGGGCGAGGTGGCGGTACCCCATTCTCTGAGCTCTGGGAGCAGGCGGCACCACGGGGAGCCTGTGGGGGGAACAGTCCAGAATGCTTGCCCGGCAGGTTCTGCTGGAGGAGCAGCAGCTCTGAGAATTGCGGCGCTCACCTTCCAGGGGCCAGGCTGGTGCAAACGTCCGAGGCGCATGCTCCGAAGGAAACCGGCACCTGGAGGGCGACGGTGGAGCCATGAGGAGGGGGAGCGGGAGGGCAGCCGTGGTGCTGGGTGTGCGAGTGTGTCGACGGCGAGATCTCTCTTATCTCTGTATCACCCCCTTCCGAAGTGGGGTGCCTGTGACCCCAGTTATTGCACAGGGGCTTCAAAGGGGGCTGGTGGGAGGGGGCATTTGTGATCTTTTAAAACCGTCAACCTCACCTGGAAAATGTTGTATTGAAGAACTAACTGCTGAGTGTGATCACGTGACCGCGGGACGATGTCCGAGCTGCCCCAGCACAATCGGGGAACATCGCTCACACTGCAAACATGCCCCCCAAGTACCCTAAGTGAAAAATGAGGGAACCCAAGTAATCCTTAGGGCCAGGGTAAGGCAGGGAGTGGGGTGGGGAGGGGTTTGCCAGGCAGGAAGGGGGGTGGGCTGGTGGCATTGCATTAACTGCAGCCACCAGGCCCTCAGTCTGAAGAGCTGACACAGCCTCCAGTGGCTCAGCGGCTCTGCTCCTGACCTGGGGTCCACTGGCCCCCAGGGTGGCCCAGCCTGGGGGCTTCCTGAGGGGCCCCTGGCTGTTCACTGTCCTTGGCCCTCTGGCAGCCAGCCTCCCAGGGGAAGAGGCGGGGACTCGGGAAGGGAAGGCCGCAGCACAGCCTCGGCAATCCCAGGTGCTCCACTGTCTGTCCGCTGCCCCGTGTCCCGCTCAGGGCTGCACCTGGCTGCCCTGCAAGGCCCAGGGCCTGGCCGGGCAGAGCTGTCCCCGGGCTGTGCCTCTGAGTCCCCCAGGGGACTGCCGTAGTGCTCGGAGTTGCAAGCGGCTTTGACCTCGGGAAGGCCGGGCTGCTGAGCGAGCGGGGAGGGGCTGCGGCCACGGCGG
>NW_005371769.1:1242008-1259037 GCF_000412655.1 Myotis brandtii | reverse complement strand
CGGGCAGCGAACAGGGAGGCTGCTGCAGAGTTGCTGCCCGGGCCCTGCAGTGCAGGTGCAGCCGCAGGCGCATGCAGGGCTGCCTGTCTCAAGGGCAAGGACAAGAGGGCCACCTCTGACAGCCTGGCAGCTGCTCCGTGGGTAGCGGCATGGCCAGGGCTCCCGCTCCCTGGAGCGTTGGCCAGTTGGGCCAGTCCACCCCAGTTCTCGGAGGCCTAACCGAGGCTCCGGTCAGGTCTGCTGGTCCTGCGCCAGGGGCATCTGGCTGCGTAGGTTTGATCGTGAGGGCCGGGGACCCTGGGCGCAAGGTGAGAACAAAAGGAAGAAGGCCTCACTGCACAAGGGCTGATGGGAAGGTCGCTGGCTTGTCCCCATCCAGGGGGGTGTACACCCAAAGGACCTGGTGTCCGGGGTCCCCCGCCAGTGATGATGCTGGGGTCAGAGTATGTGTGTGCACCTGAGTGTGTCCAGTGTGCGGAGGACAGCTCAGGGACGAGAGGGACAGGGACCCAGCGTATTTTTACACAACAGGGAGGAGCTAAGGCAGCTGCCCTGGAACCTGTCACGGGGAGGAAGGTCAGTGGGGACTTTGTGAGGTTGAAGGACACCCAGGACAGATGCATGGAGTCGGGGCCCTGTCCCCTGGCAGGCCTGCATGCTGTTGGTCATGCCCACATATGGCGACCGACTGCTTGTCTCTCCAGCCACTGCTGCCACGGCTGGTATAAATAGTCCACATTCTCAGCTGTCGGAGAGCTGAACTCGGATGACTCTGGGCTGGGGGAGGCCCATGGGTCGCCCGTCGCTCCCCTCCCACCTCCAAAGTGCTCTCGATCCGAGCTGGAGTGGTGAGGCCAGGCCAGGCGAGGCTTTGAGCTCTGTGCCCCCTCACTGCCCACTCGGCAGGTGTGAGACCCGGAGACCTCCTATTGTCCATTTCAAGGGCATGGCAGGACCTTTGCCCACCAAGGAGTGCAGAGCGCCAGGACCCCACCCGGGTCCCCGTCCCCCAGAAGCCTCGCAGACTGGGCCAGCCCAGGGGAGCTTGCTTTCCCTCCACCTTTAACTCAAGAAGCGAATCCCTAATGGTGGAATTTCAAACCACCCACCGGCCTGTGAGCAGATGGCCTTGCCACCTTGTGTAAGGGAATGAGAGGGCCTGAAGCCCAGGGTGCCAGGCCCAAGACCTAGAGGCAGGGAGCTGCATTGTCCAGACCGCCTCCGACCGCAGACCTCCCTGAGCGGCAGCAGAGGGCTCTCGAGGGACAGCTATGCACGTTCTGTGTGTGCAGCTCAGGTCCGACACGGCCCCGGCCCGGGTGGCGCTGGGTCCCTGGCGACTGCAGGACCCTTCTCTGCAGGTGAACAGGATGCCAAGGGGCTTTTCTTGTCTCTGGACACACGGGCCACTAGGCTGCACCTCTCCCGACCTCAGGGCTCTCTGATCTGGGTCTCGGCCAAATAGATTTCTTTTCTCAAATTATGCCACTTTTGCCGGCCCTATCTTTGAGATAAGACACAAAAATCTATCCTGCCATTTTTGCAAAGAAAGCAAAACAATTGTGGGCCCCCTCCCGCGCCCTCCCGCCCCCTCCTCCCCTCACCCTTGCTCTCTGGGTCGGTGTGAGGCAGAATTTATCTCTAGGAGGGGCTCCATCAATTTGCCCTGCTCTGCTGTTGACAAGTTTATTAAAACCCCCACAAGTCTGTATTAAAGTTTTATCAGTGCTGAGAAATAATAGTTTTTTGACAGAAAAGTCAAGGAGCTGGGCCGAGTGGGTCCTGCTCAGCATCTGGGTGGGTCAGCGTAGGGGAAAATAAGAAACAGCCTGGTTTGGGGGGTCTCAAGGGACCCCAGCAGCCCTGGAGCAGAACTGGGGAAGGCTCCTTCCGCCCAGCCCTGGCTGGGGCTGCTCCTGCTCCAGGGGCTAACTGCAATTCTTTGCTATTTATTTTAATAATTAACCAAAATCTGGAATTAAAAATATATTTGGTGGTGAATCTGAGTGCTATAGGTAATGTTGCTGCTGGAGAAATATTGGGTTATAGATGTTTAAATTTTAAAAGCTCGGTAGTAAAAAAAAAATTAATTTAAAAAGCACCCAGATAGGAGTTGGTGACACCCTCCTGGACGGGGAAGGAACCTGCCACAGGGTGGGAGCTGCCCGACCGGCTGGGGTATGAATGGGGCTGAGGGGGCGAGGGAGGGCTGCCCACCCAGCTCAGCCTGGCCTTTGTCTCGGGCTCACGTCTGTGATGGCTGGTGCGGGTGTAGCATCATCCTGGCCATGTGGCTTCCCAGGGCGGCGTCTTCCACTGCAGGTGGGCCTGGCTGGGGGCTGTCCTTGCACAGAAGTTGGAGCCGCACTATCACTCAGGATGCTGGCGGCAGAGCCCAGCGCGCGGGGTCAGGGGCACTTGCCCCTGGGGAGGTGGTGGTGTGTGACGTTTGCCCTAAATGGATTAGGGTTAGGCTTAGGATTCCCTGAGGAGGGGAAGGTGCCAGGGGTCCACCGCTGAACTGCAGTGGTGGCGACAGGAGCATGAAATGGCAATCACTGGAGGCCGCATGGGGCTGGCGCTCCCACATGGGAAACTGAGGCTCAGAGAGGCCAAGGAGGCCCCCAGACCCCTCAGCTAAGTGGGTGGTGCTGCAGGGCCCAAGGTCGCCTGCTGCTCCACCGAAGGTCAGACCTGGGGCAGTGAGGGTGGAGGACCGCCTGGTGTGGCTCGGTCACCTGCTGAGTTTAGAGCCTACTCACTGCATCCGAATTCTGGTGCCGGGGGCTTATCAATGCAGGGCCAGGGGTCAGCCGCCACCGCCCGCCGGGACTCTGGGGGCGAGGCAGCAGCGGCGGCCCAGCCTCCCGCAGGCAGTGTGTCTGGGAGACCGTGTTGAGCTTCAGCTCTCTCTACGTCACTGTTTTCTCCAATTATAACTAATTGGACACACAATGCATTTTCATAGCATCTAATTTTCTATCGATTTTAACTGGGCTGCTGGTGTTTTCGGCAGTGAGTCCCACGTCTGGTATCAGTTGCTGCTTAAAAATGCTGAGTGTACTTCCCATGTGGGATGATTCCATTAGCAGATGTTTTAAAACCTAGTTAATTGTTTGGTTTATAAAATGCACAAACTCTGTGAGCTGCAGCCTCCCTCTTGGAGCTGAGTGAAAAGGAGCGGGGCTAGCGGTGTTTCCCGGAAACCATGCCCGGCTCGGTGCGGCCCACGGCCAGGAGCAGGCCTGCCCTGGGCAAGCTTGCCTTCCTGCCAGACGCTTTGCTCCCGTAAATGCAGACTTGGGACAGGTCTGCAAGTCACGGTGGAGGCTTGGTGTGGCCCGGCCTGCTTTCTGTGGGAGGCTCTGGGGTCAGTGGCCTGGGAGCAGGCTGCCGGAGGTCCCTGAGGTTAGAGCTGGGTTTGGGATCAGGGGCCGAGGAAGCACCTGGCTTTGAGACACAGGGCCAGACGGGAGCCTTGGGGCTGTGGGACAGCAACATCTTCGTCTCTTTCAGGGAGAAAAGAAAAAAAATACTTGAGAGGAAGTTGGGAGCCACCACTGGTGGGTAAGCCCAGGACGCCAGGGAAAGGGACAGAGAAATACCTGCCAGACAGAGTAGAAATGACCATTTGGGGCGACGGAGTTAGAGCAGCAGGGACAGTCGCCCAGGGCTGGGGCGCCACCCACCTGGGCTCCACTGCAGACACAGCTCTGTGTGCCCTTCATGTCGTGATTGACATGTGGTCACTCATTCAGCAAAGAATTGCTGAGGGCTGTGGGTGAGGGGAACAGGACGCTGGACTTCCACTTCCCCCGGGAGGGGGCTGGCAGACAGTGGACTGTGCCCTGGGGCGGTGCAGGTGACACCACTCCAGCCCCGGTGCCCCCCTGATTGGCATGGCGTGGCATGGAGTTGTAGGAGATGGCGCCCTAAGTGTGCAGACCCCGGCCTGGCATGAGGGAGCTCAGTGGGAGCGCCCGCGGTGCGTCTGCCGTCGCTGTGCCCCAGGTCCTCCCAGAGACCCCGGGCCCCGAGCGCCAGCCCCGGCCGTTAGTCCTCCTCCTTTTGGTTTGGTGTCCAATGGCCTTGAGCGGGGACAGGATGTCCGAGGGTGTGTCGGGACAGGCCCCGCAAGAGGTCTTGATGCAGAAGCAAAGGTCTGTCATTTGGGGGCAGTTCCTCCTGAGGTGGTGACACACGGAATCAAAGAGCGGGGCGGGGCGGGGCGCCGGGGGCCAGGTCAGGGTGGTGCTGGGTGTGGGCTTCTTGCCAGAGGCTGGAGCTGAGAGGGGCGGTGTCCCCGTGCAGCTGCCCGCGCTCTTCCTCCCCCACATGGCGCGAGGTTCAACATGCGTGGCAATAGCCACCGTGGTGATAGAAGCAGCCCCAGGGTGCGTCAGCGCTGTCTTCACAGGAGTGCCAGGCGGCCTTCTCGGGGAGCCTGGGGTCAGCCCCCCACCTCTCTGCTTCCTGAGTCAAAACGAGAGAGGTGTTTGCAGAGCTGGGTCCAGCCCGCCCTCTGTCCTCCAGGGGCCGCCTGGATGTGAGGCTGGGAAGGTCCAGCCCGCCTGGGCTCCGGGGGGCTTCGGGAGCTGATGTTGAGGTGAAAGGCCAAGGCCACCACAGAGGGGTCCCCGCGGCACAGACCCACTCCGCTCCTCAAGGGAGGCCAGGAGTGGGGAACCTGGGGGCTGAAGGGTGGACACGGTGCTGTACCCTCGTCTCCGCTGCAGGAGCGTCTGTCCCCACAGCCTCAGGAGGAGAGAGAGAAGGGGATGCAGAGAAGGGCAGTGGAGGCGACCCCTCAGCCGAGGGCTTGGCGGCGACCTCGCTGGGCAGGCCTGTGTGTGCTCAGAGGTAAGACCTCACACACAGGACGGTGGGTCCCCGCCTGCTGGGCTGTTGTCCCCTGGTCATCACTCCTGATGAGTGGGGTGTTGGCAGGAAAATGAATTTCCTAAAAAACTTGTTCCTTCTGAGCCAGTGAGGGTGACCGAGCACATGCAGCCTCGGCCGGCCCCGTGTGGTCGCAGTGACCACAGGCCGTCGCGGGAGCCTGTAGGTTTGGGAACAGGCCCTCCTGCTTCACTTCCCACAGCCACACCGCAGCATGTCCGAGCCCACACGCCCGCGGGGCGGCGCACGGTCAGCCAGGACCCAGGTGGGACTCGGGGACTGTCCTGCCCCAGCTCCAGCTGAGAATGTGACCAGCCTGGGGTACGTGTGTGTCTGAATGTGAGTGGGTATGAATGGTATGAGAAGATGAATTTGTGTCTGTGTGTGCACATGTGTCTGTGTGTGTCTTTATGTGTATGACTGTGTGTGTGTGTGTGTGTGTGTCCGTCTGTCTGTGCGCCTGTGTCTGGGTGTGTGTTCCTGGTGTATGACCCTCACACCCCATCCTGGGCACCCCTCTCATGCTCAGTCCCCATAGCATTCAAGGGGCCCCTTAGTCAGGTGGCTCGCAGGGCGGGTGGGCACAGGGCCGGGGTGCCTGGTGAGGCCCCGTCTCACCCTCGTCGCACCAGGAGGCACCTTCCTCGTGGACGTCACTGTTTCCCACGAACCCGGGAGCCAAATGCTTTGCTAAAGCTGGTAAAATGGAACCAAATCAACTGTTCAATGGATTTGGTCCCCTTCAACCAGCTGTAGCTGCGCATTGATCGCGCCGACGCCCGGCTGGAGGTCCCAGCAGCCACACGGAGGCCACGGAAGCCACGCGGAGGCCCAGCAGGGCCTGGCCAGCTCCACGTAAGCGACCCCAACCCCACCAAGGCCAGTGACCATAGGAGCAGGACCCTCACCCTGGCTTCTCAGGGGCTCCGGGGAAGGCCACTCTGCCCACGTGGCCAAAGCGGGCACCAGCCAGCACCGCCGTCAGCTGAGGGTTGTGAGACATTTACCCATCTGCCCCCTCTGAGTGTGGGCTCCTCAGAGATGCCCTCCCCGTGCCCGGAGAGGTGGTGGCAGAGCTGTGGCTGTCCCATCCTGAGTCCTCGTCAGGTTACTGAGAAAATAAACGTTCATTTCACACCAGAGCATTACTTGACAGTGTGTCCTGAAGTCTGCACCCTGCCCAACCCCTAGGGGGCAGGCACCCCCAGCTGATGCCCTAGGGGCCCTTGGGTGGTGGCTGGTGAGGCTTGGGCAGGTGGCCTGCATGTCCCAATGTCACTTTGGTCACCCAGGGTCTAGATGGCCAGCAGGTGGGGCTCCCAGGACGGAGGGGAGAAGGGAAGCAGGGCCTGGGCCTCTGCTGCATCCGCCCAACACCCCGGTGAGGCCAGGGCAGGTGTCCGTGAGGGAGCAGCACCACAGGGAAAACAGGCCCCTAGAGGGCAAGGTGGGCGTCTCGCTCTCAGCTCTGTGGTGCTGGGCTTTGGGGGGACCCCTGCGAAGTACCGCTGAACAGGACCCCTCACCCTGGCTTCTCGGGGGCTCCAGGGAAGGCCACTCTGCCCCATGTGGCCAAAGGGGACACCAGCCAGCACCGCCGTCAGCTGAGGGTTGTGAGACAGCTGCAGGCACGGGCGGGCGTTCACCTGTGAACTGGGCCCCTAACACACGTCCCCTTCCTGGCAGAGCCTGGCACCAGGACCAGGATGGCCCACAGTGGGGGGCCTGAGGCCCTGGTGGGCTCATGGGTTCCCAATGGGCAGCCTCTAGGCAGGAGGTTTGACGCCTACCAGGGGTGAACCCCAACTCCCTCCAGGTGTGGCAGGGATAGGGTGCCTCGGCTCTGGGACTGTGGCTGGCACACCTTCTCCCTGCTGCAAGTGCCCCCAACACGGGAGGGAAAACACTCAGGGCCACCTTCTACCAGAGGCCTGCCACGGGGGACGTCAGCCCTGGGGAGACCTGGGCCTGTCCCGGGGGAAGACTTGAGAGACTTCTCCAAATGGAGAGCTGGGTGGGGGGCGGGGGGGCGCCTGCCAGCCTCCTCCTCATTCTCGCTCTCATTCGCGTGGTGGCTCAGTCTGCTGTGAGATGGGGCAGCTGCCTGAGCCCGGGGCCCAGCCCCCCTTTGTCCTAGGGGAAGGGGCACCCCTGCCCTCTCTGCCAGAGGCTCCCACCCAACGAAGCTGGTCTGTGCCCAAGAAGCTGATCAGGCCCTGGCCGGTGTGGCTCAGTGGATAGAGCGTTGGCCTGTGGCCTGAATGGTCCCGGGTTCGATTCCAGTTAAGGGCACGTACCTCGGTTGCAGGCTCCTCCCCGGCCTGGACCCTGGTTGGGGCACGTGCAGGAGGCAACCAATTGATGTGTTTCTCTCACATCAATAGTTCTCTCTGTCTTCCCTCTCTCTTCCACTCTCTGAAAATCAATGGAAAATATTCTCGGGTGAAGATTTTTTTTTTTTTGGTGAAGATTTAAAAAAGAAGAAGAAGCTGATCAGGTAGCTTTTCAGTTGATTAGACACAGTTCATACCTGTCTTCAGTGGTGGCAATGTCACAGGACTGTGTGGCCAGGACCAGGGTCCGTCCTGGCTGGGAGCCCACGCGTCTACTCAGGAGGCCTCAAAAGTGGCAGCGACCTTCGGATATGAGCCGGTGATTCACCTCAGGGAGGACACTGACCGAGGACCAGGTCACCTGCCCCTCAGTCCCAGCCTGGTACTGCCTTCCTGTCCATGCCTATGCTTCAGATTCTGACCAGGGTGGACACCTGCCAGTGGCCTGGGGGCTGAAAGAGGGACCCTACCCCAGCAGGCAGGCCCTCAGCATCCCACCATGCTTAAGGCAGGCAGGGGGAGGGTCACCCCGGATGCAGCCCAGCCTCTGCCTTGGGTACCCAAGGCCCAGGGCCTTCCTTGCTCCTGGCCTCACTTCTCCCCCGTAAATGAAAGGATGACCGACCTGAGACCATTCCCACCTCCACCCACGCTGGGGACATCCCCTCCTGAATGGCTGGAAAGGACCCTGCGGCCGGTTCCTGCCCACCCCCTGGGGCCTTCGTTGGGTCCCTGTGAGGACCACTGCACAGGCCCTGGGCCACTTTGGATTCAATGAATGAAAACAGGAAGCCCAGACTGTGCCTGGCAGGCAGCAGGCGGCCTGGCTGGCAGAAAGCCACCCGGAGCCGCAGGCTGAGGGGCCCAGTAAGACTCCTATGCGGACACTGAACTTGAATTCCATAAAATGTTCACGGGTCCCAAATTCCATAAAATGTTCACGGGTTGCTCTTCCTTTGATTTTCTCTCCAAACATTTACAAATGCAGAAGCCATTCTCAGCTCTGGGACGGTGTACAGCAGCCAGCCAGGATTCAGCCCTTGGGTGGGTGTTTGTTCCACCCCCAGGGCCAGACTGAGTGGGTGAGGGAGCCTCGAGGCCCTGTGTCGTCAGCTGCGTAGGGGACACCTGGCCAATGACAGGGCAGACCTCCAGGAAGCCTCTCCCCACCATGGCCCGGCTCCGGCCTCCACAGGGCCATGGATTCTCCGAGGGTTCTCCAGAGGTGAGGTGGGGGCTGGCCACTCCAGGGTGGAGGCCTCCCAGGGCAGCCTGAGGACGAGGCTAACCCACAAGCAACAGGTTTTACAGTAGCCCCCCTCCCCAGGAAACTGTTCCAACCCGGCCCCCCCTACCAGGGCACCATTCTCCTGATGGTGGGAGTGAGGCTGGGCTCCCTCAGGGCCTGGGAGCTTCCTTCCCATCAGGTGGGGGGGCGGGCTCTGGCCAGCAGGGAGGAAAAGGGGGCCCAGTGAGGAGTCTAGGTCCATCTCCTGAGCCTTACTCCCCCCCCCCCATTCGAGAGACATGCCAGAGACATGAGGCGCACTGAGGTCAGCCGCGGTGGCAGGGCTGGGCCTTGGGGGACGGCCAAGCTGGTGTCCACGTCAAAAAATGGGCAGCAAGAACACCTGGCCTTCGTCACAAGCTGAGTGAGGTTCTGTCAGGGAAGCCCGCTGCTTGCAGGGCTGCCAGTGTAGCAGGTCGCACAGCCCCTCAGAGTTGTTTTAATTCCTGGAACCAAAAACCAGGGAAATTGCTCCCAAGGAGACGGCTTCTTGTGTCCTTACTTGCTTATGCTACTTGGGCCTCGGATGTCCCTCTCTGGCCTGAATTGGATAGACTGGAACCTGAGGACCAGAGCGAGCTCATGGTGGGGGTGGGGGGACCTCCACCCACTACCTGTTGTCCACCCGGTCGCTGCAGGCTGGACACCGTGTGCACCCACTATCCCACTGGGAGGCCGGACCATGGGGAAGACGGGCCAGAGAGCCTGTGTGGGGCACCTCATTGCGTCCCTGCTCTGATGTGCAGCCTGACATGCAGCCATCATGGGTGGCAGCTGGGGGCAGAGGGATTTGGGGAGCCCTGGGATGCACACCCATTTCCCCTGGTGAGCTGAGTCCTAGGGCCCGGGAGCACGGTTCTCTCACTACCAAGAGAGTGTGGTCTCCTGAGCGTGCCTTGCTCCTGCCTGCTGGAGGCTCCCCTCGCTGCTCCCAAGTCCCTCCCTCAATAACTCCAGCCATCCCTGGGTGGGCCCCTTCCTTCCCGTTCACAGCACCGGCCTCCTGGCCACTCTCGGTGAAGGTCACGTCTGCAGCTAATTTGGCAGTTTCTAATCAATCCTGTCTGTCATCATAACCACACAGAAATAGCAGCTGCACCTGTGTATCATGTGTGTCGCTGCCAGGCTTGGGAAGAGACTGCTCGCGGGGACTGCACAGGGCTGAGGAAGGCCCCGGCCGGGAAGGCTGCAGCCTCTCTCTCAGGCCAGTGGTTTGCCGAAGGACCCTGGGTACCTGACTTGCCTTCTGCGCAAAGCTTTGAATGAAACAGTAGCAAAAACTCGGAGGCAGAATGAGGTTCAGAACCCGCCTCCCGGACAGCTCCCCGCAGCCACCCTCACTGCCAGTCCCCAGACTGGTGGCAGACAGGATGGAGGTGCAGGGAGGCACCCTGGGGAGGCGGATGGCAGGAACCCTGACCCCCCACTGGGTTCCTGAGCCCAGTGATGAACCAACCCTCCGGCTAGAAGATGAGGGCTGTTCGTGGGAGTTTCCACAAGTTAATTAAAATGCTTTGCTCATGGTTCTCAGCACAACTTGGACCGAGGGTGTTAGCACAGAGACTCCGTGTGGTTGGGGACCCCCTGGTCTGCACACAAGCCTGGCAAGTTCCCAATACACCCTCCACAGATCTGAGCTCCAGCACATGGATTATTCACAAGGCGCTGTATTAATTGTATTGATATATTAATAATTAACAATGACACGCTCATGACCGTCGTTGCAGCCAGTCCGCTGGCTCACGTCCTCCTGTGATGTCCTCCCTGGAACGAGGAGAGTGCAGCTCCAAGGGGCCGGCAGCCTGCAGTGGGGAGCAGTGAGCAAGTCACTGAAGGGGGTGCAGGGGTGCACAAATGGCATGGTGACGCGGGTCATCCTGCAGGCGTGTCCACAAGGAAGTCCAGGGGCTGCAAAGACCATTTGCACAGGTGTCCAGACTCAGCTGTGAGCTCAGAGCTGTCACCGTAGGCCTGGGAGCAGAGGGGCTCCTGGCCAGCGGGGGCTCCCGGCCAGCTCCTCTCCTCTGGCCCCAAGGCCGTGAGCAGGTCTCCCACACTCTGAGGCTCCGTTTGATCATCTGCAGACCAAACACAGCAGTCACCTCACCGTGCAGAGGGCTCAGACACGGTAGGCGGGGAGGCACCTGGCAAAGGCAGGGACTTAATTCCAGCCGTATCAGCCCACGGAGGGCTCTGCCTAATTTCTTTCCTTGGACAGCACTGGAATAAATTCTAGAAATTGCTGGGTTCTGCAGCATCATTCCCTCCCAGCGGGGAAAGGGGGTGGGGTCTAGGCTTGTTTTAAAAGTAAAGGTCTGGCGGTTGGTGTTCGGAGAACATGTTGGTAGCCCCACTGGAAACAGCCAGGGAGCCCAGGCCAGTGCCAGGAGCCCTCCTCACCCCTCCGTGTGGTCACACAGGTCCCTGTTGTAGCCCCATCTTACAGGGGGGCAAATTAGGTGCCTCCCCTGAGGTCACTACTGTCCATGGCCTGGCCAAGCTGGGCTTCTAACACACACAGAAGATTCCAGAATCAGAGCTCATAGGCCTTCCAGCCACCCAGGCCTGGCCATTGCTGTGTTCCCAGCTCTGCTACCCCCTCCTGCTCTTTCTCTCCATCTTTTCTGCTCTCTGTCTCTGTCTGTCTCGCTCCCCCTCCCTGTGCAGTGAAGCTCCCAGGATGGTTTGGGGGGCCGATGTGCAGCCTGCCCTTGGTGAGGCCTGTTCAGGCCACCCCCACAGTCCACATGGGGACCCTCTGCAGCCCCCACGCAGGCCCTGTGCTCACGTCCTCGACCTTGAGAGCTGCCTCCTCTGGGACAGCGTAACTTGGACCAGAATTGGGCACTGAACAGAAGCCACGGAACTTGCTTTTATTCACTTTTGACAATTTCCTCAGAATGGGCCGCTCCCCCAGCAGAGTGTGCCCTTGGGGCGGGTCATCAAGGATGCCAAGAGGACAGAGGGGGCTCAGTTAGAGAAGAATGACTTCTCCCAGGAGGCTGGCTCTGATCTCAGCCAGGAGGTGGGGGTGCGGGGGTGCTGCCAAGGGAAGGCCCGTGAGAGTGTAGGTTCATCCCTGAGCGGCTGCCTCGAGCCTGGAGCTGTGCTGGCACTGCGGGGGCTGCAGGACTGGCTGGCAAGACCCCTCTTTGGCGCACCTCCCATGGGGCCCAACCACCATGTGGTGAAATGCGGACATGAGTGGGCGGGTTTGCTGCAGGACAGAGAGGTGGGGGGAGCTGTCAGGTCCTGAGAGGCACAGAGGTGGTGTGAGGGGCTGAGGGCAGTGCCCCTGCAGCCTGGCACCCAGGCCTGTGGGTGACCTTGAGCAAGTGGCAATGTGTCCTTTAACTTCAGTGTCCTCATCTTCAAAATGGGTGAGCCATGCCCGCTCGTGGGGTGCCTAGCGGTCAAAGGAAGGACAGGTGCTCAGCTGGGTGGGCTGGCAGGGAAGCCCAGCCCCTGGGTGGCCCCCGGACCCAGAGGCCTGTGGGTGCTCACAGGAGAGCGGACCCACCTTGTCAGGTCCCGCCCCTTCCCCCTGTGCACTCCAGTCTGATCTCAGCCTTGGGGAGGGAACTTCCGGTGGGAGGACAGTGGGGGCCTGGGGAATGGGTCTCAGTGAAGCCACTGCAAGGACTGGAAGCCCGCATGTGCCAGGGTGGAGATGCCTGGGAAATGGGTGCTGGGAGGTCACGTGGGGATGAGTCGCTTAAAGTGTCCACACTTGCGTATGGGCTTGAACGGGCTGCTCTGGAGCTTTGGAGGAATTGCTGAGCAAGGCGATTTGTGGGAGGGGCCAGGGGCTGGGGGTGGGAGGGGCATTTGGTTCCATTTTAGTTCATACTATTCTCAACAGGACATTAAACCAGTTGCAAGGGTTGCTTTTAATGGAAAATCAGCACAGACAGGTTTTAGAAGGTGAAATGTAGGCGAGGAGGGAGGCACAGATCCCAGGTCCCCAGAAGTCAGGCTGTGAGACCCCAGGCCACCCTTTGCCAAAGCCCCACAGGCTGAGGCAGCAGGAGCCCCCCCTCTCCTGGGGGCATGGCCTCTGGGGGGGACATCACAAGGGCATTGCAGCCCTCTTACGTACAGTTTCTTTGATCCACGCGTCCAGGCTGTTTAAAAAGAAAGCGCTTGGTACTTTCCCCAGAGTTTGCAGTGAGCAGGTGCTTTTTGCAGCCTCTTTGGGCTGAAGGGGAAGATGGGCAAACAGTACAAGGATACAGACATCTGTAGCCACCCCTCCCCCACCTGGAGCCGCCGCTGAAGGACCCACTCATACCTCCTGCTGACGGCAGGGCAGCCAGGAGCTGGGGTGGGGTGGGGCCTGGCAGGGAAAAGTCTGGGAGGAAGGCAGCAGGAATGTTGAGGAATTCTGGGTCCTGGCGAAGAATTGAGGCTGAGCAGACCTTGAACAACTCAGTGCCTGTTGGACTCCCGAGCCCCCATCTCCAAGAACAGGGAGGGCGAGATGGGCCTGACCTGGAGCCAGCACTCAGCTCGCTTCTCCTGCCAGCTCCTGCGGTGCTTTTGGAACCAGGGACGTGAGGTTTGGAACGCGGGGGACAGCCTTTGTGTCTGTATCAGTCAAGATCCTCAGGAGAGACAGACAGATGGGTCGGTGCTTGCATCTATATCCATACCTGTCTGTCTATCTATCTGTCTATCTACCTACCATCTATCATCCACCAATACACCAGTCATCATCTAACTATCATGTGTCCATCCATCACCCATCTGTGGCTCCCTGATCTCAGAGGAACCCGCAGGTGTGCACACTGCCAGCTCTTCACCCGCTCTCACCTTCTCACCCAGGAAACAGAGAGAAGGTTGCTAGTCTGAGATGCACAGTCCAGTGGAGGTCAGGGCTCATGGGGCCCATGGCAGGGCCCACACCACAAACACACATGTCCCCTGTAGGGGCTGGCTGTCCAGCCAGAATTGGCTGTGGGCGGTCTAGTGCAGTTGGATGTGAGCATAGCCTGCCAGCATCCAGTAGGCGGCCAGCAGGTGACCCTGCCTGGAGCTGCATCTCTACTGGCCCCTCCTCAGCTCAGCTCAGCTCAACCTGATCTCAGAGGCAGAGTGAAGGACGGTCTGGGCCTGGAGACTCGGGGACACCACTTGTGCTTGTGACCCAGGCACATTGATGCTTCTCCCTGGGCCTCAGTTTCCTCATCTGTAAAATCGAGGTGGCAGAGAACCAGCCCAGCACGTTGGACCACAGAGGGTCACTCAGCAACTGTGAGCTCCATGGTCACAGCCGGCATGGCCCAGCTCTGGGCGGAGAACTGACCGAGGCCGGTCACCTCAGACCCTGCCCTGCCCTGGGTCTGACAGCACACACGTCACCCTGCCACCCACATGGAGTTCCTAGGGGGGGGGGGTCCGCAACCATGGGGCTCTGGGACACACACAGGGTGACCCATCGCGTGCTCCCTGACCGAGGCCGGTCACCTCAGACCCTGCCCTGCCCTGGGTCTGACAGCACACACGTCACCCTGCCACCCACATGGAGTTCCTAGGGGGGGGGGGTCTGCACCATGGGGCTCTGGGACACACACAGGGTGACCCATCCGCGTGCTCCCAAGATTTCACAGCTGTGTGAACTACGGGATCCTGGACCAAGTGTGGAAATCAGATTTGGTGACTTCTTACTACCTCAACACACAGAGGAACTCCACCTCTGAGAGGTGTCTAATCCATCCTCCGGGAGCTGAGGGTGTGGGAAGCATGGGCTCCGGGTGGTGGGCTGCAGGTGGGAGCAGAAATCAGGGTTTTCTGGTGAGTTTGTTCGGGAACCACCTGCTACTAAAGTCGCACGACTCTTGTGCTGGCCACGTGCACCCCAGCTGCAGGCACCTCTGGGAAGTGGAGAGCAGAGGCTCTGGCCACATGGCTCCTGGAGCGTCTGGTGGGACCCAGTATCCCGGGGACACTCTGGGAAGGACTGCTTCCACCGGACTTTGACCCCGAACCACTGGGGCTGGGGCCCCTGTCACAATGCCAGCAACGCCGTGGGGATTGTGAGCCCAGAGCTCAAAGAAAGGTACTCTCCTGTCCAAGGCTCAGTGTAGCACGACCCTGATCTGGGCATGGAGGTTGCCATAAATGGGGGCGCTGTTTGGGGTCCCAGAAGCAGACCCTGGGACAGATTTTGGGCACATGGTTTGTTGGAGGTGATGTCAGCCAGGAGGGGAGGCATTAAGGGCTAGTTAATGAGAGGTGATGCGTTGGGCAGCTGGCTCAGTCCCACTGAGGACCCTCTGTCGCTCTGCTGGACACACTCGGAGCTGCCTCGAGTGGGGGGCGCTGAGAGCCTGTCCACCAGTCCCGTGCCCTTGTTGGGCTCTGTCCTGGAGGCGTGTGCTCCCCTGCTCCCAGCCTGTCCCACACACCGTCCAGTCACAGCCAGAGATGTCAGGACTGTCTGAGGTGGCCTCTGGTGGGCCACAGGACAGTCCCTCCCCTGGCGAGGCTCACTTTCAGCACTGAGGACAGCGGCTGCTCAGGCCCTGTCCTCTCCCAGCCCAGGCAGGAGCGGGCTGGCTCTGTCCACTTTGTAAGTCACTCCTAAGACAGAGCTGTGTGCCGCTGGCCGGCCAGGCACAGAGCTGCAGCTGCCAAGGGCACTTGCTCCACAGGCAGCTACTTAGGGGGAAGCAAGACGTACTGTCATTTTGGGCATGAATAACCAATTTCCGACAAATTTGCCAGGTTTCCCACTAAGAATGACCAAGCCAAATCCATCTTCTGGGGACTCTCAGCTGCCATTCGCAGCACGGGGTTCCCAGTCAGCAGGTCCCGTGCTGGGACATGGCACCCACACCTGTGAGCCCGCCACGCAGCCACCCGGCTGCTCACCAGCCCCCAGCCCAAGCTCGAACACCTCGCCCTCTCCTGGGGTGCCTTGGCGCCCAGTGTGCCCAAGTCCCTGTAGCCAGAACCTGGAGATAAATGGGTCCTCAGCGGGCTGTGTGGCGGGCTTGGTGAAGGGCAGGACAGAGGAGGGTTCCTGCTGCGCAGGTGGGTGTGGGAGGGTTGGGCTCCACCTGGCACCTGTTTTGGGGGGGCTGGGACCAAGGTGTCTGTGTCTCCTGCTGCCCTGAATGCCTTCCCTGCCCCCACATCCCCTTCTCCTCTTATCACAATTGTCTTGTTCCTCAAGGTGGGACTCAAGGTCACCTCCTCCAGGAAGCCTTCCATGTTGTACAGCACCCCCTAGTCTTCCGAGCCCGTTCTCCATGCCGGCATGAGGCTGGAGCTCAGCTTGGCCTCTGTGGGTGGCTGTGTGCATATTGGCTTTCCGGCTTGGTGCTCTGACTCTGCTGGTGGAGGGGTGACCCCAAACTGGTGTGTGCCAAGGGTCCCCTCCCTTCATCCTCACTGTGGCCCCGCGTTGTAGGGTCAGCTTTCCCAAACTGCAGATGGAATAAGGGCTCAGAGAGGTAGGGCAGTTCCTAGGGCCACACAGCACGCCAGAGGCTGAGTGGGGGCTCGAACTCGGCTGTGGTTCCCAATGGCAGGAGCCTCAGGGGGGCACCTGGGGCTGCTGGGCTCTGAGAAAGCGTGTGGGGACCTTAGGCAGCTAGTGGGGTCCCTCTTGGTCTGGCAGGGGTGTCTGCTGGGCGCTATCTGGACTGTTCTCAGCTCCTAAACCACGTACACGCTCCCAGGACAGGCCTCTGGGTGGGCTCCTCAGCACCCCTACATCACAGATGAGGAAACTGAGGCAGAAGGAGGGACAGTGACGGCCGGTCACACATGAGCAAGCAGCAGGACTCCTGTGACTCACGTCCACACCGTCAGCACTTTTCAGCACCTGTCAGCGCTGCGGACCTGAGGGGTGTCGCCGGCACCAGTGTCACGGGACCAGCACCCACCATCCACCCTGGGAACGCGGCAGGGTCTCCAGGACCTCGTTTTCATGGCGGACCACAGAGAGCCCACTTCCTGGAGGCGCACCTGAGACCGCTGGGGTCAGAGCTGCTGGGTCCTGAGCGTGCTCAGCCAGTGGGGACACAGCCAGTGGCCAGGAGCCACCGAAGGGAACATTTGCTACACATAATCCAGTGCTCGGGACGGCTGATAGGGCATGGACACAGCCAGGACTCGGACCCCACCCCGGCACTTGTCCCCACCTCACAGCAGCTGTGGGGTGGTTTGGGATGCCACCCAGGGCCCCACCCAGGCCCTAAGCTCTTCCTGCTGCAGCCCCTGCACAGGCATAAGTGCACACACATGCAAACATGCATACATATATGCACACCCCAAAGCAAACCTGCAGTTGCCCTTTCTGTGCCTCTGGGAAACACTTTCTGAGGAAACAAGGCAAAACTGGCAGCAGTCCCGGCGCCGGGACCTCGAGCCCCTCTCACCTCCCCAGTCCCTGTCTGGTGGACGTGGCTTTGGGGGTCAGCGCGGTGACTGTTTGCAACGCTGTGCCTGGTGCCTGGATGCGGCCCCACCCTAGAGCCAGCACGCACAGGGCACCACAGGC
>NW_005371769.1:1226072-1241921 GCF_000412655.1 Myotis brandtii | reverse complement strand
CCACAGGGGCCCCCCAGGCGGGGGGGGGGGGCCAGCCCTCGGTGGCCGTGGGGGAGGTGGCCCGCGCGAGGTTCCATTAATGGCAGGAACAGAGGCTCCGAGCTGGAGCCAACGATGACTAAGAGGCCGAGGGGTGGGACGTGGTCCAGGAGGACGTCACCCTGCCGGGCCTGCCGGGCCTGCCCGTGCCGAGTGAATGATTCAGCAGGCAACCTAGACGGGAAGCGGCAGGGCTGGCTGCCGGCAGACTCCACGCCGGTCCTGAGAAGGGCAGGCCGGGCACTGGTGGGAGGGGTGCGCCTGCTCCGTGGGTGGCGTCATCCCCACATCCCTGGAGACAGTGGTGATTGTTTTAGAGTTGGGGAAACTGAGATGAGGGGGCACTCCCTGCACAGCCCCCCCTGGCAGAGTGGACAGAGCAAGGTGCTAGAGGAAGCAGCTGGCCATGGCCCCGGGAGTCCAGCGCACCTCCAGGGAAGGACCGCAGAACTGCCAGCCAGACCCCTGAGGGCGGGTCACTGGTTCCTTCTGTGGCCACCGCTCCTCTAACTGGCCCCTGGCTCAGCTGGGGGACATCCTGAGCTCCTCGGGAGTCTGTAACACCCCTGAGCCAGCTGCCCAGCTGCTCTTCCTGCTGTGACCTGCACAGAGGGGGCTGGGGCCTGGCCCTGGGGGCAGGGCATGGACAAGCCTGGTGGGCCCTCAGGCACTGGCTGGGGAGATAGCACTCACCCAGCTCCAGCCCCTTTCCTGGGGTCCCTGCCCAGCAGGAGCATTGTCGGACCCCTGGCAGCTGCTGGGAGCTTTATGGTTCGTCATGGACCCCATGGTTACAGCCTCCCTGCCAGGACCCCAGTCCTATCTGGTGCGGATGGAGCATGGCAGAGCCCCTGTGAGCTCCTCCCCAGGTAGTGGTGAGCACTGCCCCACCCCACCTGAGACAGGATGAGGCCATGGCTTCCCCACGGCCCAGTTCAAATCCTGCTCCACGCTTGCTGCTGTGTGTACTGAGCGCCCCCCCCCCCCAAGTGCAGAAGGCCGTATTTCTCATCACTCTCCTTAGCATCACCTCTCTGGAGTCAGGAAAAGCAGACCGACTTTTATCTGGGTTTATTAGTACTTTTAAATCCTGTGCAGACAATATTGCCCATGCTGGGAGCATGTGCCTGCCTCCCCTCCAGCCCTGGCTGTTAGCAATTCATTTCAGGACAGGCATGAAGGTGAGTGTGTCCTGGGGCCGGAGGCTCAGGTCCCATGTCAGCGTGTCCAGCCGCCCTTCCAGGCCCTGCTGCTCCCGGGACAATGACCAGTCCCATCTGTCATCTGACATTCTCAGGGAGTGAGCACTCGAACCAGCTAGTGTCCAGGCCTTGGACACAAAGGTGTCTGTTGGCGCCAGGTGACACAGACGTTTGGCAAAAGCCCAAAGCCTGGGCGATGGGCACAGTACGGTGTCACCCTGAACAAGCCGGGCCAGAGCCAGCTCTCAGCAGTGCCCAGGAGTGGACAGCCTCAGATCAGAGCCCCGTGCAGGCCGCCGCCCCAGGTTGGCAGGCACCAGGGAGGGAACAGGAAGGTTGAAAAAGCTCGCCACCATTTAGACCCATCTCCCGCCGCACCCAGCGGCTTTGCCACTGTCGCTGCCCTACCGTCACATGACAAATGTAGAAAATCCCACCAGACAGCAGCATCATTTTTTTAAATAGTCATGTATGTTTTCACGTGCTTAAGGGAGCCCAGCCCTTTTTCATGTTTATTAGTCACCATTCTCAAAGTCTGCTTCCTCCTGGCACAGAAGGTCTGTCACGACGCCGTCTTCATTTCATTCCTCTGGGAGCACCCTTCTCTCCCTGCATCCGGAGACCAGGTCAGTGGAGACATCAGCCCCCGAGACCTTCCCGTGCAGCTCATGAAGCTGCCCTAGCGTCCGCAGCGCGACCACGAGGCCCGGCCACTCCATCATCACCTCGCTGTGTGGCGTGTTGCTGCCCCAGCTGCTTTCAGGCTATTTTCTTTCGTTTTCAGCAATTTGATTATTAAGTTTCTAGGTGGGTTGTGGGGTTTTTCCTGCGTATATCCTCTTTGGGGTCCTCTGAGCCCCTTGAATGTTTAACACGTTAAGTGCCCAGTCAGTCACCGGTGACTGACACTATACTTTCTGTCCTGAAGACAAAACAGGCTGGCGCTTAACGTGTTAAACGTGTGTTTCTTCCAAATGTGGGGTGTTCCAGCCATTATTCCTTGAAGTAATTTTTCTCTTTCTTGAGCTCCGAGTGTGGCCTGGCCTTTGGGTGTTGTCCCACCAGTGGCTGAGTGAGGCTCCGTTTCCTCCTCTCGCCATCCTTCAGGTTGGACACTTTCTAATGATCTTCAAGCTCACCGACTTTCCTCCCTGTCTCCAATCTGTTCTTGAGTCCCTCAGCGAATTTTAAATTCCAAATGTCGTGTTTTTCAGTTCTAACATTCTCATCTGTTTATTTCTTGCAGCGCCTACTTCTCTGCTGAGAATTCTCACCATTCGTGCCGGTCACACCCCTGCAGGTGTGTGTGTGATCGCACAGGCAGGGCTGTGACACCCACCGGCCGCCCGGCCACGGCCTCCTCGCGAGGATGGCTCCTTTTCCTGGTTTCCGTTGATTAATCTCGTTCTGCATCCTGAACGTTGTGGATTCCGTCCTGTGTTCACCCTGTGGAGATGCTGACGTTGGTTTATCAGGCAGGGCCATCTCGCCCCTTCTCGTCACTGCAGCTGCCGTGTCTGCCCACAGTGCCCCTCCCGGTGGTTCTGAGACTTACACGGAATCACACCCAGAATCAGGAGACGCTCTTGTCCACTGTCTCCCGTCCAGGACGCCCCCTTCCCTGCAGGGGCCCCTTTCCCGGTTCCTCCGGCGGAAGGAGGGGGCTCCCATCAGAGTTGGACCCTCTCGTGAAGCTGTGCTGGTGGGGACTGTGCTTGTCCTCTGGGTAGAGCCATGAGGAAACCCCAGAAATGCCACGCGGGCTGCTGTGCACCTGCCACCGGCTGCCTGCCCCCCGAGGCCTCAGCAGCTGCTGGCTGCATTTCACCCAGATGCAGTCCGTAACAGTGGAGGGACGGGCCCTGGCCCACACAGCACCTAGGGGCTGGGGCTGAGATGTCACTCCCTTGTTCCTTTCAAGGGCTTCGTGACAGCAAAACTTGGTGGAGTGAGCTTCGTGAGTGTGAGTGTGGGCACCTGGGCAGTGCCCTGAGTTTGGGGAGGCGGGAGGACCCGTGAGCAGCGCTTATGTGGGGCACTGGCCATCCACCTGCTCACAGTGCGGGAACAGGAGGGATAGGGCTGGACTTGGAGTCTGAGCTGGCGGCCTCAGGACCATGTTGCTCCTCCTCCGTACAGAGGCACCACCCAGCCACACAGCCAGGAGGGGCAGGGGTCTAGAGTCCATGCCTGGCCCCACCTGGCACTCTTTGAGTCACTCCAGCTGCCTGGGACGGCAAAGTCCCTGTCAGCCCACAGCCTAGTGCCGGGGGTCAATGATCGATGGCAGAGCCCACGAGTCAGAGCTGGCAGAGGGGAGGCCTGGCTGGATGTGGTGACTCAGTGGAGAGAAAAAGACGGGAAGCGGAAGCACCTCGTGCACTCCCAGCCGTGGGAACCGAGCAGGAAGGGGACGAGACAGATGGGCCGTGACAGCTTAACGGCCTTTGGTTGAGGCATCTCCTGGATGGGGTGGCTCTGGGACAGGCTCTGAGCTGAGACGCGCTCCTATCTCTGTCACTTGCCAGCTGGGCTGGGAGGCGAATGGCCCTGGCTCATTCCCACCTGGCCACGCACTCAGGCGGCACCTCCTGCCACAGGTCCTGCCTGGCCTCTGGGACGGTAGGCAGGCTGGGAGGAGGGTGCAGAAGGCGGCCACACCAAGTCCTTCCAGACCCCATGACCCTTGGTTTAGGGAGAACGGGGAGGTCCGACAGGAGCCCAGATTCTCGGGGTGAGTAGACAGGGGTGGGTGGGCCTCTTGGCGGCTGTGGCCCCTGGAGCATGGTCCCTGAAGCGGTCTAGCAGGTACTGGCTCAGGCGCTCTGGGGCCCCTGCACCCCCTCATTTCCAGTCAGCGAGGGGCCTTGCCAAGGGCGCCTCCGGGACGGGCGTGCCCGGAGACCCTGGCCCTGGGCCGTCTGGGAGGACCCAGCAGCTGCATGAATGGTGACCCGTGCAGCCAGCCTGGAGAGGGTGAGAGTGCGGTGTGGGGGCAGCAGGGAAGAGGCAGAGAGGGCCGGGCCTGGCAGGAGACATCTGGAGCTCCTCTCAGGCCCCCACCTGGGACCCCTTTAGGACCCAATGTGCCCCCCAGGCCTGCTGTGTCCTTCAGCATGTCTCTCGGTTGGTCTGTGGTTCGCTGCTGGGCGGGAAGTGCCTGGGGTGTCGGGCAGGAAGAGGAGGGCCCCTGCAGGTCGTCCCCATCCTTGTGGAGCGGGGCCAGCTGCGGGCAGCTTCACCTGCAGGTGGCTGGTCAGCCACGCTCTCCTTCCAGGTGTGAGCATCACGCTTGAGGGGAATGAGCCACCGCAGACTGCGGGGCGTGAGGAGTGAACTTCCTGTGGCTGATCACTAGCTCTGAGGTCAGTCTGGTTAGTGATGGGCCGGCATCCAGGGAAATGCAGACCTCCCACCTGTGTGGGAGCCTTACAGCGTTCCAGGGCGCCCGCCCCCTCCTGGCCATCGCTCCTGAACCAGGTAGACAGCACTGACAGGTGACACCTGTCCTGTATTTAAATGTGATCATTAACCCCTTTGGTTTTAATGAAAATGGGTAAAAATAAACTGCTAGACCCAAGAAAGAATGAGAAAGAGACAGAGAGGGAGAGAGAGGAAGAGAAACGGAGGCAGAGGGACAGCGGGCGGGCAGAAGGAGGCCTGAGCTGGTGAAACTCCTCCACCAGGACAAGCGCAGTCAGAGAACGGAGCATAGAAACCGCCAGCAGCAGCTCAGCTGAACGGGAGGCGGGCGGTGCGGCTCTTCCTGCTCCCCGAGGACCCCACGATGACCTGCTCTGGGAAGCGCTGGGCTGGGGGCCAGCTAAGCACTCTGGAATCCAGGCAGGCCATTTTTAACTGGTGTTATTCATTAGCAGTTTACTCAGCTGGCTGGCAGAGCCCCAACGCGGCACGGAGGCCTCCCAGGCGGGAGGGGTGTGGGACGCTGGGCGCACATCCCTCAGGGCCGGGCAGGGTGCGCCACACACAGCATCTTCCTCCCATGCTCTGGGCAGGGCTTCCCTGGGTGGGGACTCCCACCCCCAGAGCTCAGCCCTCCCCAGGAGAGGGATTCGCGAAGCTGGCTGCCAGCCCTCACTTTCTTTGAGAATTTGGGACCCAGACAAGGAGCTGGGGGGTAGGTCAGTTATATTTGCAGCAGCTTCAAGCCTCAAAAATCCCCAGGCAGGAATTGCTGACCCCAACGGTGCGTGCCCACAGTCTGCCCTGGAAGCCTCTGGACCGAGTCACCCTCAGGCACAGCCTGAACCCAGATCCCTGTGGACACGGAAGACTTCCAGGGGAAGTCATTGCCACCCAGTCACTCCCGGGGCGGGTGGGGGTGGGGGGCATGTTCATTAGGAAAACAAAGCACTGAAAAAAGCCCCTCCCCCAGGTGTGCTAAGAGCCAGCACAAAGCAACCAAAGGAAGAAATGCTGGGGAGAGCGACAGCCAGCGGCCCCACCCCGCTGCTCACGTGGAAAAACAGCTCCGAGGCTGGGAAGGCTGCCGCCCAGCTCGCTCCCAGAACAGCCGGAAAAGGACCAGGATTCCCGGGCGGAGACTCTTAGGAGCAGGGAGTTGTGCAAACGGGCGCCCTCCCTCTGCCCTGCCTGGCCAGGCCCCTGGGCTGCAGCTTTACCAGAAGAGCCCGAAGACGCTAAACACAAAAGGATTGCTTTCCCGGAAAACTGCTGACACGGGGACGCTCTGGCAAAGAGAGAGCTGGAGGGAGCGGGGCCGGATCCATACTGCGTGTGATGTCAGAACGAAAATTGTCTTGATTTATGAAATTCCACAAGTCAGTTCTTCCCTCCGTCGCCCGGGGTATGAGCAGCGTGGTCCCCCAGGCAGCCCAACCCGAGACCCTCCCCACAGGGCCCGATTCGATTCGGGCCGAGTGCGCTTTTCCTCACGATCCTCAGGAGGCCTCCTGGCGCCGCTGGGTCGGCAGTGCGCCCTCAGGGGCCGCTGCCTGTAGATCAAAAGAGGCCAATTGAGGGAAAGCAATCCCTCAGTGGCTCCCAGCCCACTGCCCTGGCATGAGTGAGTGTGCATTGGGGGCTTGAGAAAGATGTCTGGGCCACATCAGCTTCTACGCATTTAAAACCCTGGACCAGCCGTGGGCAAACTATGGCCCGCGGGCCGGATCCCGCCCGTTTGAAATGAATAAAACTAAAAAAAAAAAAAGACCGTACCCTTTTATGTAATGATGTTTACTTTGAATTTATATTAGTTCACACAAACACTCCATGCTTTTGTTCCGGCCCTCCGGTCCAGTTTAAGAACCCATTGTGGCCCTCGAGTCAAAAAGTTTGCCCACCCCTGCCCTAGACCCATGCCCTGGCTGGTATTCCCAATGGTTAGAGCGTTGGCCGTCGAGGGTTCCATTCCTGGTCAAGGGCATGTACCTGTGTTGCAGGTTCAATCCCCAGCCCCAGTTGGGGTGCATGTGGGAGGCAACCAATTGATGTGTCTCTCTCACATCGATGTTTCTCTCTCTATCCCCCCACCACTCCCCCTCTCTCCCTCGCCCCCTTCCACTCTCTCTAAAAATATCAATGGAAAAAACATCCTCAGGTGAGGATTAACCAAATAAATAAACAAATATAAACTAAAACTGTAGACTTATATCCCATCTGTAACCGTGCTCGCGAGGCGGGAGCCTCAGCTAATCTATACTAATAAAAGGGTGATATGCAAATTAACCACCATTCAACGACAAAGATGGCGGCGCGGCTGGAGCAGTTGGGATGCTTGGCTGCCTTCGGGCAATGAAGGAAGCCAAGCCTCCCGCAAGCCCTAGCCGGCCTCTGGGCGGCGGCCATGGAGCCGGCCTGGAGTGGGCGGTAGGCAGCTCTGGCCCAGAGCGAAGGTGGAAGGCGGCAGCCAGAGTGAAGGCCCGGGTGCCTGAGGGAAGCTGGTGCCGGCAGCCAGGGGAAGGAAGGCCTATTCTTGCATGAATCTTCGTGCATCGGGCCTCTAGTTATTGAAATAAACGGTTTGAAGCAAAGTTTAGAAGCCAGTGTTGCCACAGACGCACACCCAGCAGCCACATAAGACAGTGGGGCACAGGCGAGTCAGTGGTTACCCTGGGATGGCAGGGCCTTTCCAAGCACCACAAAGCGAACGGTTGAGATATTGGACTACACGAAAATTTAAAACGTCTGGATGGTTAAAGATACCATAACCCCAAATAAAAAGTAAATGGAAAACCAGAGAAAGTGTTCAATATATATCACAGACAAACTGTTAAGAGCATTCTCATAAAGCAATGCCTTTGTAAAGGACAGAGACATTTGTAGAAAAATGGGCAAAAGATGTGAACAGATGGCAAAAGTTTCACAAAACGCACTGCAGCCAGCAAGCTTGTGACAAATGCTCGACTTCCCGTGAAACAAAGGAAGGTACGGACAGCTTGGATGACGGTCCGATTATCTTCCATCGTACTGGCAAGTTGTGTTTTAAATTGTAAAACCTATTCTGGCCAAACAACAAGAAAGACATAAATTGGCCAGTCTTTTTTTGGGGGGGCGGGGGAGGGTGAGGAGATGGGGCAATGGAGTACCAAAACCCCCAACAAAATTCATAGACAGATGTCCTAAGGAACTAAGTTTCTGCATGAAAAGTCGCGTGCAAGAATAGTCATTGTGTACCCTAAACCGGAAACAATCTACATGAGTTAAATAAGTTAGGGAAGAAACATATGTAGCCACTGAAAATGCTAGGGGGCTAAGGGCCTGACTGGGATGTGTGGTGAGCCCGTAAATGGAGTATAAGAGGGAAACAGAGACAGTGGGAACATGAGCACGTGGTTTGATGAGAAAGGAATGAAGAATTACGTAAATAGATCGTCAAGGGCATGTGGACGGACACGGCTGTCCCCACAAACCTCACAGGTGACTTTCTTGCTGCAAATCAGAAGAAACTGCCAGGTGAGCTGGTCAGTTTCCTGGCTCACATGCTGACTAGCTGCCGGTTCCCACTGACCTTCTATAAATCACTTTCAGTTGAGCTACTGGGGACATAAAGCAAAGAGGCACGGACTTGAGCCAGACCAGCACACATGGACGGGAAGAGGGCACCTTGCTCTCAGCCGCTCCTGACCCAGCAGGTCAGCTATAGTAATAACAGGGCAGGGCACGGGCTGCCACAGCACTTCCCCTGAGATGAAAAGGAACTGTGTTGTTGTTAATCCTCACCCAAAAGTATTTTCCATTGATTTTAGAGAGGGTGGAAGGGAGGAGGAGAGACTCTCTCAAACCCAGGACCCTCCAGTCCAAAGGCTCTTTATCCACTGAGCCAAACTGGCTAGGCAATTTAAAGGAATTTCTTTTTTTTTTTAAATTTCTTTATTGATTTCAGAGAGGAAGGGAGAAGGAGAGAGACAGAAACATCAATGATGAGAGAGAATAACTGATCGGCTGCCTCCTGCACACCCCCCGCTGGGGATTGAGCCCGCAACCCAGGCATGTGCCCTTGGCCGGAATCGAACCTAGGACCCTTCAGTCTGAAGGCTGATGCTCTATCCACTGAGCCAAGCTGGCTAGGGCTAAAGGAATTTCTTAAAAGGCAAGTGATGGAGAGGTGAGCCACGGGGTTTTCCCAGCTTGGCTTCCCCCTGTCACCTGGCTTCCCCCTGTCACCTGGGTTCCCCCTGTCACCTGGGTTCTCCCTGCACCGAGGGGCGGAGGCCACAGGACCAGCAGACCACCCCCATCGCCCAGCTGTGGATGAAACAGGCGCTTCCTGCAGGTGAGTCCCCCAACCTGTGCATGTGGACCCTCCCCATCCAGGCACAGGGGCTTCCTTATGGGCCCACCCCCAGGGAGCCCGTGCCCCCGGCCTCTTTTGGCAGCAGGCGGGGTGATGCTGGAAAAGGTGTTCCCTGGATCTCCCGCCTCCTGCCACAGAGGAGCCGTGACTGGAAGATTCAAGACAAGCTTCAGGCCAGCTCACTCAATAGCTGAGTCCAAAGGTCTCGGTCGAGGACTGGCCTCCACCTCTGGAGCAGGTGGGTGGACAGGGGACAGGGAGATGGCAGCTGCAGGCGGGGCTTTGTGTCTTCCTTTTCAAGCTGCAGACGGGACAGCGACTGTGCCGTGTGGAGAGGCACCGCGCCCTGGCCCGGCCCTGCGCAGGAGGCCGGCTCGGACACCAGCCTCCGGGTTTACAATGCGAAGCCACGACCACACAAGCTCTCGGCTGACACTGACCCGCTCGCTCCCCATGGGGAAAGCTAGGTTCCGAGCTCAGCAGAGCGCCGACAGCGGCAGGTCAGACACCTCCGGCTTCCGCTCTGGGCCTTTGCTCTGGGTCCCAGGCCCTGACCAGGCGCCCTGACCCACCCCTGCTGACCTGCCCGCCTCTCCGCCCCTGCAGACCCAGAAAAGGTGCCCCGCTGTCCTGTGGCTACCAGAGGTAGGGTGGCCAGGGTAGGGCACCGGCCTGGGCAGCCTTCCTCAGCAGGATCCAAGGCCCAGGGTGGCCAACGTGCCTCTGAGCCAAGAGCACATAGGACCTGGCTCCTGTCCGCAGGTCGCTGGCTCCTTCCTCCAAAGGCAAGCTTCCTTCTCAGTCACACGGCCCCGGCTGGCTGTTCAGAGTCAGGGAAGGGAGGGAGGAGGGGTGGTGACAGGGAGTGGCCCAGTGCTGGACACTGCCTGGCCTGCCCCATGTCCTCCGTGGGCTCAGGGCACTCCTGCCACGGGCAGCCCACCTATGTCCTCGCCCTCTTGGGCACCGTCTGCCTTCTCAGACAGAGCTGTCACCTCCCGTCTGGGACGTCTCCGAAGAGCAGGTTGTGGGAGAGGCACACAGCACAGAACTGCAGTCTCCACAGGGATCCGGCCGACTGGGCCAAAGAAGGAAAAAGAGCCGAGAACTGGGAGCCCCCATCAACGGTGAGGTTTCACCGCAAACAGCAGGTGATGCCGAGGTCACGCCTCCCTGTGCCTCTGTCTCACTTGTCCACCTGCTGCTGCCCCATCGCCACCCCGGCTCGGGGTGTGGCCAGGGCTGAGGGGCACAGAGTCTCAGACCTCCCGCTCCTCGCTCCTCGGAGAGGTGCCGGCCGCAGGGGAGTCCGGAAAGGCTCCTGGCTGTGTCCAAGGCCGTGCACATGCAGCCATCTGATCTCTCCTCCCTGCATCCCTGGGTGCTGGGCTCAGCGGGCATGCCGCCCTCTCCTGGCCCAGCGAGGCACTGCCGGGCGGAGGGACCACACTACTGTTCTAAGGACAGAGGGAACTTTAAAAGGACGATGGGACTTTACAGCCCAGCTCCCTCATGGTCAAGATGGGGAACTGAGGCCAGAGGAGCAAGGAGCCTCGGCAAGGGCCGGTGAGAGGTCCTGGTGCCGGGGACAGGCCCCAGGAGGAGTGACCACACAGATGGGGAGTCTCCCCAGGGGACCAGGTACGCCTTTCCCCCTCACACCAAGGTTACCGGCTGCAGGACCCCGCCCACAGCTCTGCACCTGGCATCATGCCACTGGCCACCCCGCGCTGGGTCCTGAACACAACACGGCCGCGCCCCACGGGGGCCTCATAACCTTCAAAACCCGGGTGCCCAGGCCCCGCGCCACCAGCTCGCAGCCACGATGCCCATCTTCCCTGTGTCTCAGGAGCTACAGGTCGGGAGCCAGCGGCCCGTGTGACCCCAGGCCTCAGGTAGGGTGTTTAGGATGCAGCCTTCCTGGCACCTGGTTGTCCGGCTACAGGTGAGACACCCAGGACACAGGCCAGGCCTGCCTGGGACCAGCAGCTGCAGGAGGCTCATCTCGCTGCTGGGCTGCCTGTTGGCATATCTCCTGCACATATGAACCTTATATGTTTGACAGTGTATGAAACATGAAAGGAAAACACAGGTGGGAAAATACGCGTGACTCCAAACCCCACCGGGCATTGGCGGGCAGCCCTGGTCAGTGTGGCCACGGCCCAGGCCCTTTGGGCCCTAACGCAGACCCCGGTTGCGGAGCGAGGTGTCAGGAAAAGCGAGGGTAAAACTCTCCCTCTTATTTATCTCGGGTCCCACGTTGTCACCCTCAGTGGCCATTAGGAAGGCTTCCCCAGGGCGGGGCGGCCGCTTGGCAGACCCCGGACACAGAGCAGATGTGTCCCAGCAGGACTTTGCACCCACTGCTCTCTGGCCCGGCTCGGGGAGGGCCCCACGCCTCCGTCTGCTCGCCGTGGCTCCTCCGTGCCTTGCCTGGGGCTGTTCTTTTCCACTGCGGCCTGCGGGGAGGGGTGAGGAAGCAGCCCTGCCCAGCAGACTTCCTTTCCAGCCTCCAAGCCTGCTCAAGACCAGGGGGTCACAGGCCTGCACCCCCACCTGCCGCTGTTCTCGAGACCAAGAATTTCCCAAAGGAAGAGTTATGGCTTGTCAAACATTTCCACTCCTGCCCCCGATGACAGGCCACTGTGAAACCCGTGACGTCCACATGACCTGCTGTTTCCTGAGCTCGGAGGCGTGGGCTCCGAGTAATTCTGGGACTCCGGTCCCCAGGAAGTGGCCTCGATATGGGGGTAATGAGGCCAAGAGCAGTCAAGAACCAGCGACGCAGCCCCTGCAGGGGCTCCGGGCCCTGTGGCCATGCTATCGCCCAGGGAAATAGCCCCACTGGGCGGCTGCGGGGTCCCTCACACACAGAGGCCTCCTGCCGCACCCCCGCAGGAGCACAGCACTCACACCTGCACTCACTCACACTCGCGCACGTCCCCTGGCGCAGAGGCCCTCACGGGAACCAGCTGGAGGTGTGAGTCCCTCTCAAAGGTTCCACCTGGTGATGCCTTAAAACCTCCAGGTTTTGCTCAGGTTTTGTGTATCCAGACTAGTACCATCCAATAAATATATAATGCGGATGTGCGTGAGATTTCACATGAAACGGGAAATTAATTTTAATATCTTTTCATTTACTCCAATGTCACCAAAAATTATCATTTCAACATACAATTGGGGATTATTAATTAGAAATTACCAATGAGATTGTTTACTCCCCTTTTTCTTTTTCTTTTTTTTAATTCTCACCTGAGTATATTTTTCCATTGATTTTTAGAGAGAGTGGAAGGGAGGGAGAGAGACAGAGAGAGAAACATCGATGTGAGAGACACATCGATTGGTTGCCTCCCGCACACGCCCCAAACAGGCCCAGGGATGGAGCCTGAGCCTGAGCCTGCAGCGGAGGGTCATGCCCTTGTACGAGGCGAACCCGGACCCCTTCAGTCCCGGGCTGCCGCTCTCTGTAGTGAGCCGCGCGGCTAGGGCTCCCGTCCTTTTCTGTTAGTCTACGGCGTGCGTTCTGTGCCACAGCGCTTCTCAACTCAGCCGTGAAGCTTCCATCAGAAACTGCGGGTTGAACTTGCACTTCATAAAGTTTATAGTCAAAAGAGGACACTCCTTTACCTAAGTTGGTCCATACACACTTAATGGTTTTCAGTAACTGAACTGAGTTTGCTTTAAAATGTTAAAATTTAACATGTCTTGTTAAAGTGGTCTGTGGCTGCCGCATGGGATTGGGGTTTCAAAGGCCATGTCACCAGCCCCCCCGCTACTAGATCCCTCCTCCCACGCACCCCCAACTCTAGGATAGCAGCCAGGGGATGCCATGTGCCTGACCCTGGCACTGTCCCCTCCTGGGGTGCAAGCCTTTCCTCATTCCCAGCTCCTTCCTGGCGCAGGGCCTTCGCACGGCTACTCCCCCACCCTCATCCTCAGACCTGGGTACTCTGAGTGTGAGGCCGGGGAGCCGGGGAGGGCTTTAAGCAGTCTAACTGGTCTTTCCTTAAAACTAGCACTTGATGGGAAGGGGACCCCAAGGCCAGCCCTACTGACACTCACATGCCCTGGGCACCTGGTGGCTTCATCTCCTACCCTCACTACAGCCCTGCGGTTCCCCAAGGCCCTGCTGGACAGAATGAGGCCAGAGCATTGCCTGTGCACTGACCTTGTGGAGGGCAGTAGGTGCACCAGAAGCCCAGACCAGTTGGTGCTGTGAGGGTGGCAGGGCCACACTCGGCCCCTGAGGGAAAGGGGCCAAGGGGCCAGCTGTGTGGCACTGCTGAGCTGTGGGAGGTGCCCACCTGCCAGCCAGACCCGCCCACACCGGTGGGAGAGGGTCAGGGCTGGGTTCTGACCTTTGTATTCTCAGGATTGACCTCTACACAGGAGGTCAAGCGGCCACACACCCACACTGTCACCAGGCAGGTGGGATGGTGGGTCACCGTGCAGGTTGGGATGGTGGGTCACGAGGGAGGTGATGGTGTGGTCACCGTGCAGGTTGGGATGGTGTGGTCACCGTGCAGGTTGGGATGGTGTGGTCACCGTGCAGGTTGGGATGGTGTGGTCACCGTGCAGGTTGGGATGGTGTGGTCACCGTGCAGGTTGGGATGGTGTGGTCACCGTGCAGGTTGGGATGGTGTGGTCACCGTGCAGGTTGGGATGGTGTGGTCACCGTGCAGGTTGGGATGGTGTGGTCACCGTGCAGGTTGGGATGGTGTGGTCACCGTGCAGGTTGGGATGGTGTGGTCACCGTGCAGGTTGGGATGGTGTGGTCACCGTGCAGGTTGGGATGGTGTGGTCACCGTGCAGGTTGGGATGGTGTGGTCACCGTGCAGGTTGGGATGGTGTGGTCACCGTGCAGGTTGGGATGGTGTGGTCACCGTGCAGGTTGGGATGGTGTGGTCACCGTGCAGGTTGGGATGGTGTGGTCACCGTGCAGGTTGGGATGGTGTGGTCACCGTGCAGGTTGGGATGGTGTGGTCACCGTGCAGGTTGGGATGGGGGTCACAGGGAGGTGGGATGGGGGTCACAGGGAGGTGGGATGGGGGTCACTGGCAGGTGGGAGCTCAGTGAGCTCTGGACCTGCTCTGGGTTCTCTGGGTGGTTGGGGCTCCCGTGCACGTGCTTCCTGGAAGGGTCCTGGGTCTGCACACACAGCTCGGAGCCCACACTGTCACGAGGACAGTGTGGGACGCAGCCTTCCTGGCGGCCCAGCAGGAACGTGGTTCTCCTGAAGGTGACCCACAGGAGCCCACGTGTCTCCTCGCTGCCGAGACCAGCCCAGGGGGCTTCTCTCCAGCGGCCGGGCCGGAACCTCCCTTGCGTTCTGGCTGGTGATTTTCCAGAGCTGACTCTTTCCTCCGGGGGGAGGGGAGGCAGGAAGGACACTGAGCCACAAACACTCAACCAGAAACAGTTCTGCCAACCAGAAGCCAAGCTGCAGGGGGGAGCCGGGCTGTGACTCAGCAGCTGGAGGGCAGGGCAGAGCAGGGGCGGCACCTGGGGGCGGCCAGTGTGGGTGCCTCTGGGGCCCAGTTGGGGTGCTGAGTAGTCTGGCCACCCCCTTTTGGGCCATGTGCACCTCTGCCCGCACTCGAGCAGCGGCATCTACAGAATATTCCAGGCAGGAGGCTGGAGGGTGAGGACTCGGGCCCTGGCCAGGGCGGGAGAGGCCCCAACGTGACTCATTGTGGTTCCCCTGTGGGGGGACATTGGGGAAACAGAAGCATCCGAAGGTGCAGGTCCCGTCAGCCCTGAGGGCTCAGGCCTCCAACTCCCGGTGCACATTGCCGGTGCCCGTGAGGTGGACTGTGTCCAGCTTCCCCAGAAATGCACACTGAGCCAGACCCAGGAAAAGGGCCGAGTGCTACTGAACCTGGGTCCTTCTCCCCGCTCAGGGCACTTGGCAGGGGTCACCCCCCCACCCTGTGGGCGAGTGGGACACCGGGAAAGTGACAGGAAGCTCCTTCCTCTGACCAGTGGTGGACAGTGCCGGGCCCCACGCAGCCCGCCCGGGACCGCCGTCACAGCCCGGTGACAGGTCTGTGCCTCGTGGTCCCCAGGCCGGGGCTCAGACTGGACCTGGCCCTCACTGAGCCCTCTCTCCTAAGCAACTTCCGGGCTATTCTGTACTTGGGTATTTTTAAGGGAAGTGTTTTATTATTAACTAAATATGTCATTTTCAAGAAAGGGAACTGCACTGTTGCCAGTTCCACACGACAGAGCAGGTTCTGCAGGGCCGGGAGCACTAGCCGCAGCCGCTGTAGCCAGATGGGAGCGCCTGTGTCCTGCAGGGCCACGTGCTGTCCAGCTGCCAGTCTGCAAAGAACACCAAGAATGGAGGGCAGCAGACTGCGTCCCCCGTCCCTGCATCCCACGTCCCGGAGTCCTGGAGTCCGGGTCTGGAGAGAGCTCACCACAGGCGCGGGGTCCCAGGGCCCGGGTGTGCCTTCCTCCCCAGAAATGCGTGCAGAGAAAACTGAATGCAGCCCCCCTTTAGTGAGCTCGGTTTTCACTGCAGACCGCCCCCCCCCCACTTTCCTGGCGGTGACTTTGCCTGCGATGAGGAGCAGAAGCCCTGGCTCAGGGGTGTGGCCGCACCCCCTCCCCGTTCCTGTCCCTGTTCCTGTCCTGGGGAGGCAGTGAGGAACAGTCACCGTCACAGAAGCTCTGATCTGCCATATGCAGTACAGTTCCCACTGTTTTTCTCCTTTGGTTTAACTTAATGCGGCCCCAAACCAAAACAGTCCTGGCCACCTTCCCCCAGCCCACCCAGCCGCAGCGCCCAGCGCCCAGGACAACAGCCGCCCAGGGCAACAGCTGCGGGAA
>NW_005371769.1:1215480-1225873 GCF_000412655.1 Myotis brandtii | reverse complement strand
AGGCGTGCGTGGCCGGGGGCAGTGTCCGGACCCGGACCCGGGCGCTGGTTGTGGTGAGAGGTCAGGAGGGAAGGCGGGCCTCCTGATGAGACTGCACAGGAAGCCGCGGAGACATGCGGGGGCTGCTCAGACGTGACTCTAGGGCACTCGTGCGGTTCAGCTGGAGGACAGGGGTGACAGGGCGATGCCTGACCAGCAGCACCGCCCCTCCTCCCCGTGGCCTGGCCCTTTCTGGGTGCCCTTCCTTTACAGTGACTTCCCTCCTTGTCCCAGACACCGCAGGCCCCCGGGGCCTCAGACCAGGGCTGGGATCCTGCAGAGCGGAGAGTATGTCTGAGGGCCGGCGGCCGGCCGCTCTGCCTGGGTCTGCCTTCGGTCGCTGGGGCTCTAACAGGAGTTCAGTTCTGTCGCTGTAAAAGTGGGGAAAGCGAGGCTCTGAGGAGGCTTGTGGCTTGCTCAGAGCGTCTCGGGATGCTTGACAAAGAGCAGGGACCGGCCCCTCGCCCTTTGGCCCTTGAGAGTCCTCCTAAAGGGTCTGCCCGCGGTGCCAGGTGGCAGCCCCGGCCAGCCTGCTGTGCGGTGGTCATGCCCTCCTCCTGCTGCTCAGCCTCCTCTCAGGGCCAGGCTGCCTCCCAGACTGCCGCAGGGTGGGGGACCCCGGGCTGGCCTCTGGCTTAACTTCCCCCCGTAGAAGGGCACCTGGGAGAGGTCAGCGCCCCTCCCTGGAGCTTTCTGGGTGCTGCTATCCATCCCCTGGCCCCTCTCCTTCAGCCCCACCCAGAAGGACCCCTGGCCTCAGTCCCAGATAAGTGCCACCTGGTTGCCACAGATGACGTCCCATTTCTCACCCCCAGGCCTGATTGTCCCTGAAACCCAGAGCTGTACGTCCAGCTGCTCACTCCTGTCACCTCTGGGTGTCCGGCAGGCATCGCAGAGCTGCTATCCCAGGTGCTGTGCCTTCCCCCCACCTGCTCTCCCCACCTTTCTCCTCCCCCAGATGACCCCTCCCTCACCCAAGCTGCTCCAAGCCCCAGTCCTGGGCCCTCCCTCCCCCTCCTGCCCGTCATCTCCACACTTGTCCCCCGCCCCAAGGGGCGAATGGATAAAGAAGGTGCAGGTCCGTGGACTGGGGTGTGACTCGGGCTTCCTGAGTGGCGTGGGGCTGCTGTGCTGGGTGGGTTCCGAACGGCAGGCTCCACGCCTGGCTGAGCGAGGCGGGGCTGCCCGGCTGGTTCACTCAGATTCGGAGGACAGTGACTCACCGAGGGCGCCTCCGACGGGGACATGGAACACTGGTCTGACCGGAGCCTCCTTGCCTGCAGCAGGCCTGCGTCCTGGTGTGCAAACCTCTTTTCAAGTCTCTGCTTTCGGATTTGGGGGGAATCTCCAGAAGTGGAATAGCAGATGGTGTGGTGGCTCTGCGCTTGGTGCTTGGCGAGGCCTCCGTGCGGTCCTCCACCGCCGGCATCCTCCCCACGCAGTGGCAGGAGGGTGAGCGTGTGCTGTCCTCCTGAAGCCGGAGCCTCCCGCCGCTCAGGCCCTCCAAGGAGCTGGCCCCGTCACTTGAGTAAAGCGGAGCAGGACCAGCCAGGAGAAGGAGGGGGCAGAGCAAGGACGAAGGCCAGGCACAGGCCACCAGGGGGAAGCCCAGGGCCTAGCAGGGGACAGTCCATTGTAAGGTGGGACCTCGCCCCCAGGGTGACCTTTCCTCCTGCACATCGCTGGTCATGCAGTTTGGACCCCCTGCCCTCTCCTGCCTGGGGATGACATCTGGGCCTCAGTGAATGGACACACCTGGCCAACTGCTGACTATTCTATTAAGACCGTCTCCTGGGACCTCCCCTAAAATCCCCCTTAGACCCCTTAGGGTGGAGGGTCCAGTGCGGCCTGTGCCTTTCCCTTCCCCACCTCTCCCCCTCCCCGCCCTCACCAGGAGCTACCATTAGCTTCCCTCTCCCAAACCCCAAGGGCCTTCCTTTACCTCTGAGACTTGTTTCCTACCTCATTTCTTTTAGGTCTTACTTTTTCTACCTCTATGTTTCCCAGTAAATGAACTTTTGGAGTTTGGGTCTTGGCTCTGAATTCTCTCCTAGCCAGAACCCAGGTACGGAGGTTGCTGAACCCAGGTTTGGTCTCACCCCACCAGTCAGACACCTGGTGCCATGCCCACCGCCTACACCAGAGGGACCTTCTCTCTGAACAGCTGGGCCCAGGACGCCTGCGGGCGGGCAGGAGGCAGCGGTCTGGCCTCTCACCTGAGCGCGGCAGCTCCCGCACATCAGCTTGGTCTCTCCCTAAAACCGCTCTCAGGGCTGCTTGGCTGGGCCGCCAGGCTGGGCTAGGGCAGCCCCTCTCCTGGGAGTTGCACCCTTACCCAACTAGAAGCCAGTGCCTCCCACAGGGGATGGGTAGGGTGGGGGCACCTTCTCTGGGGGCCCAGGCCAGGAGTCAGGAGGGAGCTTCCTCCTGAGGATGTGAAGGTGGGTACGCGAAGGCTGGATGAAGCTGGAGACACAGGAGCCATTGGGGGCTGTGGTCAGAGATGGGAAGCCCTGAACTAGGACGGGGAGGGAGGGGCCAGATCACACCTGGGGCAGAGCCTAGTGACATGTTGGGGAGGGACCGTCTGAGTGGGGGGCGGGTTGGAGCTGCAGGATCAGGAGGAAGGGCTGGAGGGAGGTGACCCAGCCCCTCCCTGGGTGGGGCATGTTGACTGAGAGGCCCGAGCCGGACTGTGGCTGGGCCTGGCTCGAGTGCTGGGTGCAAGGGCCCCCAGGGAGCTGGCGCCAGCGGGGGACTATCCCCTGTGCAGGACAGGGCCCTTGTCAGAACCGCCGAGTCCCGGGCCCGGGCTGGACACCCCTCCTGGGATCCGCTGTTCATGGAGAAGGTCCCTGCTCCTGGGGCACTCGGCTTCGGGGGTGCCTGGGCGCCCTCTGAGGACCGGCCCTGCATCCTGTAGATTGCTTAAGATGAAGGACGCCTGGCTGGGCCTGCAGACACGGGCACCCTCGAGCCCCACAGATCCATGAGCCACCCCACTTCCTGCGACAGCACCAGCCACCTGGGCTCCGGAAATTGCGCTGGCTTTCCACTTGCCTTGAGGGGCTCCGCGCTCCTGGGGCGGAGAGAACACGCAGGCCTCTCGGTGACCCAGAAAGCCGTGTTTCCTGCTAAGTGGGAGAGGGCCCAGCAACCCTTCCAGGCTCGGCCTCAGCCCAGGGGTCCAGAGAATTTGAAAAGGTTTCCTGATGTGGAGTTGTCCTTTGCCTTGTCTGAGAGCTCGTCAGCCTGGCCGCCCCAGGACCAGCAGGCCTGGTCAGAGCAAGCAGGCACATGTGGACAGGACCACCAGGGCTCCCGGCCTCCAGACAGCAGACACTTCTGGGGAAGGAATCTCGGGGACCACGGGCACCCCTCTTTCATGCCCCCGTCTCTTGCTGGACGTCCCACAGCAGCCTTTCCAGTGGCCTGGGACAGACAGCTCTTCGCAGGCAGCTGGGGAGCTTGGGGAGGGCCAGGCTGGTCACTCTGCCTCTGGGCAAGGCTCTGTGGGGACAACACACACCCTGGGGCAAAGCCCCACATCTCAGCTGCTCCCGCAAGGGCTGCCTGGGCCCCAGGGCCCCTGCCTGCCGCGCCTGCTGTCCCTGTGCACGCCTGAGCGCTCCTCTGTCCTCCGGACTCAGTGACCCCTCCCAGGAGACAGAACCTGCTGTGTGCTCACAGCCCTTCTGCCCTCTGTGCCCAGTGCCCACTGATTCTAAAGGACGCTGAATGGCAGTGGGCTGCTCGGGTCTCCATTCCGGCCGCCCCAGAACCATTTCTCACAACACCGCACACACACAGGGCCTGTCTGACCCTGGGCAATGGCCACCCTACCAGCGCTTCCTGAGAACTGCGGGGTGGATGTGGCCACCGCCTGGTCTCAGCTCTGTCACCGACTCAGAAGCTCCCAGAGGTAGGTTTCTGGGTTGGGATTTTGTCTGTCATGCCCCCTGGGGGAGGTGTCTCAGGCAACCCGCCAGCCGTTGGCTGGGAAGGAGGGGGTGGTCCAGGAGGGCACACTGGGGCCGCCTCCAGGCTGTGGATGTCCAGGACATTGCCCCCAGGGCTGGGGAAACGAAGGCAGCCCCTTGTGATCATGTGTCAAGAACATGCTTCCCCTACCTCCCACCTAGGTGAGGGCCTTCCCACCCCCAGATGACCAGCTTACTTGAAGGTTCTCCAAAAACATGCAGTCTGCCAGGGGCCAGGGAGAGGCCTACCCCACAAACAGGGAGGAGCTACGAGCCCAGCCACCCGCTGCCAGGAGTGGAGAGAGAGAGGCGGTGTGGGCCTGGAGGATCTGGAGGCGGTGGGTGCGAGATTCGTCAACAAAGGAGGAGATTTTCAAGAAGAACACTTCGAGTGCAAAGGCACGTGGGGCGGGGGGGGCGGGGTGAGGGGGGATGACCTAGGGCAGGGGTCCTCAAACTACGGCCCGCGGGCCACATGCAAATACAAATATTGTATTTGTTCCCGTTTTGTTTTTTTTACTTCAAAATAAGATATGTGCAGTGTGCATAGGAATTTGTTCATAGTTTTTTTTTAAACTATAGTCCGGCCCTCCAACGGTCTGAGGGACAGTGAACTGGCCCCCTGTTTAAAAAGTTTGAGGACCCCTGACCTAGGGGGTGTTTGTAGTACAAGGAGGGTCCTGGCTGGAGTGGGGTGTGGGCCTGGGCAGGGGGCAAGCTCCGGCCCCGGTCAGTGGAAGACACAGGACAAGGACACTGACCAAGGGAGGGAAAGGGCTGGAAGGGCACAGGGACCCAGAGGCCAAGTGCAGAACGCATCACGCTGCCCCACCGGAAGCCCTGCCTCCCCTTGTCGGTGACTGTTCTTTCCAGGGGCCTCCTGCTCCTGTTTGTTGATTAGCCTGAGTAGCAGCTGGGCAGTTGGTTCCTGAGGAGGTGGCAGCTTGGAGACACAGATGCTGAGAGCAGGGCCTTGATGGCAGGGAAAGGTCCTGCCCACTCAGTTTGCTGAGGTTCCCAACCAAGTAAGACACAGAGAGATGCTTAAACAGGCCCGCAAATAACTGCTGGTAACTGGCCTGCTGTGTTTAATGGTTTTGACACCAAAACACCCTCGATGCAACATAATCTTGCTAGTCACAAGGCAATTACAGGACCTACAGCAATACCAGGCATTACAGGTGGGTGGGCTGGGCACGGGAGCCAGGTGGAAGGCTTGCCGGGGCCCGTCGCTTGCGTGACTGTGACTGTTTGAAGCTGACGTAATGACTCGCGTATGTGAGGGCCTCTGGAATGTGAGGCCTCTGCCAGATGGACCTCCTGTCCCACCTCGGGCCCCACGCCTGCGGCCGGGCGCTTGGGGCAGGCCTGGACAGTGCCGATGCGCTCGGCCTGGAAAAGGCGCTCGCCTCTTGTGGACGCCTCTCTGGACCGCCTGCTGTCTTTCTCCCACTCCCCAGTCTGTCCTTCCTGGAACTTAGGGTGCCTTTGGTGTCCTCAGATGGTCCTCAGAGCTCAGAGCCATCTGGCCAGGAAGGGCAGCCCAGACCTGTCTTCTACCAAATGTAATCTCTGGCGCGGGCTCTGAGCAGCGGCCCGTTAGCTGGCGGCTTCCAAGGAAAGCACGCTGCCGCTCCACCTGCCGGGCAGCGGTCAGGCCCCTGCTTGTGAGGGATGGTCTCCGGTCCGCCCGCCGCCCAGCAGGCCGCCGCACCGCCTTGGGAGACGCCGTTATTCCCCTGCAGTTCATCTGCTCCCGGCCGCGGGCATTTGGAAAACGCAGGATCCATGCGGTGGAATCAGACTCCCCAGCAGCTGCTTTTCCTGCGGCAGATGCTCTGAAAGTGACAAAGACAGAATTGAAACCCAGTCTCCTGAGAGCCACATCGCTGTGGGAGACGAAGCGAGGAGCAGCAGGGATGTTCACGGCCCGGAGTGGGCTTCTCGCCATTGGCAGTTCCCGTTGCCCAGACCAGCCACCAGGCCATGGTCCAGAGCTGGCCAGGTCCCGGCCCAGCAAGGCCACCGTCTCAGTTCACATGAGAGGCCAGCAAGTCAGTGTGGGAGGAGCTAACAACGATGAAGGCTGCTAATCACGAAGACAGCTCACACCCAAGGGTTGTGTATGCGTGTGCCCACCACGGGGCTAAGTGCTGTGAGAAGGGGAAACTGAGGCCCGGTGGAGCTAACGAAATGCTCCAGGCAGCGTCCCCAGTGAGCTCTCTGGCCACACCCTGCTCTAAAGGGGCTCTGCCCTCCTAGTCAGAATTGTGACGTTGAGGACATAAATGCTTTTAACCGCCTGTGGACTGGGCACCAAAGACCCTCCCGCCCTCACATCCCCCCCTCACTTGACAAGCTTACTCCCCCACGAGGCTCCGCCTTCCAGGAAGTTTGCACTCCCGCTGAGTCTTTTCCTGGGACCCCTCTGAACGCCAGTTTCTCTTCTTTGGGAAACGATGTGCCTGCTGTCAGCCACCTGGACCGCACGGTAACACAGCTCCTCACCTGAGCTTAGCACCGAAGCCTGCAACAGCTCACACACCTATGCTCTGCCACTGCGCACTGCCTTGAGCCCAAACCTTCAGCAAAAACCCTTCTCATGCAAAACAGTGAGACCACAACTTTAAGTATTTAAGAAAGGTTTCTTCCAGAATTTCTGCCGAGGTCACGGCCTCGACCCAGGACCCAAGACGCTGGCGGACCATTTCTGAGGCTTGGGTCGATTGTCATCAGGTTGAAATGTCCATCGTTGAGCATCCCTAATGACTTCACCAGCACATATGCAAAACTCGCCAAAACAGCATGACCACAAAACTCAGCGCTAGCACGGGATTTTAAGTATTCTTCCAATACAGCCCTGCGCTGCCCAGGTGGCTGCTGGATGCCATGCCTGGCACCCCATTTTGCAGGCCAGACCCGGAGACTGGGGAGCAGAGTGTCCGGGGGATCATTATCAGAACCTGGAGAAAGTTTCTCTCTCTTCCTCTCTCTCTCTCTCTCCCTCTCTCTCTCTCTCTCTCCTGACCTTAAGAGGAGACACACTTTGCAGGAGGCCAGAGTCCATGGAGAGAGGGCCGTGTCCGTACAATTTGCACACTTCAGTTCATTGGGGTGCCTCCAAAGGTGATGTCGGGCCCTGGTCAGTGAGCTAAGTGGTTAGTGTCGGCCCTCGCACTGAAGGGCCAGGAGTTCGATTCCCAATCAAGGGCACGTGTCTTGGTTGCAGGTTTGATCCCCAGCCCCAGTTGAGATGGTTCAAGAGGCAGCCAATTGATATGTCTCTCTCACATCTATGTTTCTCTCTCTCTTCCCATCCCTCCCTTCATCCCTTCCATGCTCTCTGAAAATCAATGGAAAAAATACACTTGGGTGAGGATTAACAAAAGAGAAAATAAAGGTGACGTCAGAGAACAATGGCTGTGAAATGGGATGCACCGCCCTCGCCTCCCCCAGCTGCCGGGCAGGCAGTGTGCGTCCCTGCAGGACCTCAAGGAACCAGTGGGACCTGGGTTCTTTCTTCCTTTCCTTTCTAATTATTTTCTCTCCAGACGAAACCCCACAGGGATAGGATGGATTGAGTTCAGAATGTTCCAGGTCGCTTTTGCAGGCTGTCCTTGTTTTCAAAGCCGCTGTGCTCCTTGGTTGACCTCTGGGGCCTCCTCCCAGCCCCTCCTAACTCTTCCACTGCAAGAGGGAGGATAGGGAGCAGGCCCGCCCAACCCACAGTGCCAGCCACGCTTGGAGCCTGGGCCCAATCTTTCCTCCCCCTGGACACCCCAGCTCGACCCTGCCCTGCAGGCAGGCCTCACAGGCACACAGGTGGCCCCGCCTCTCCAGGTGCCTGGGCACCGGGTCAGCCTTTGAAGGCCGAGGCCTGTGTTTTGTTGGGACGTCTGCTCTGATTTCCCTTTCCTATCGTGCCTGTGGGAGGGTCCCTGGGAGGCGGGGAGGGCAGATGGGTTTGGTGGGCCATGAGCCCAGGCTCCGGGGGGGCCATGGGCCTGTGTCCTCGAGGTTGATGAAGACCCCCGTGCTGAAGGCTCACACACCAGACTGCAGACAGCAGTGACTCCCAGAGGGAGAGCCAGTTCTTTCCCTCCTCGTTCCGCAGTGCTGATCCCACCAGGAGAAAGGCTCACTCCCAGCAGCCCATCCCCCACACCTGGCTGCACAGCCACTGGCCTCTGAAACCAGGTCTGGGGCTCGCTCAGCAGGTAGTTCTTGGTTGGAACTTAATACCACTTTCTGTTTCTTTTATCTATTTTTATAATACCCGCCCTACAGTAATGACATGAATTTACCTTTTTAAAACATAAACTTACCCTTTTAGTAAAACACACGAATTGATTATGTAAATAACAGTTTCAAGGAATCAAATTTAAAATGACGTCGGAAACACCGAGTCCAATTCTGCTTCTGACGTCTGAAATGCGTTCATAACCTCCCCATCAGAAAATCGGCTCGCTGCACTCCCCTGCCTCCCATGCTGGGAGCTCACTACCTCCCAGGGCACCTCCAGACACCGCACTGGGAAACACTGCTCCCAGCAGCGCCACAGCTGAGGCAGGTCCGCAGAGCAGCTCAGTTCTCCTTGGGGGCGGGGGGAGTGTCTATGCAGGGTGTGCCCTTGTCCACTCCCAGCAGCCTCTCCAGGTTCCCCACGCAGGTCCTCATCCTCTCCAACCTTCTCCATCCAGGGCAACTGCGGCTCGCGAGCCACATGCGGCTCTTTGGCCCCTTGAGTGTGGCTCTTGCACAAAATACCGGCTCTTCCACAAAATACTGACTTCTGCGCATGGGCCACAAAGTTTCAATCGCACTGTACGTGCAGGCCCGCATGTGGTATTTTGAGGAAGAGCCACACTCAAGGGGCCAAAGAGCCGCATGTGGCTCGCGAGCCGCGGTTTGCCGACCACGGGAGGTGATATAATAATTACATGAACAATTTTTTGTTCCAAAGGATTGGTACTTTTTTCGGGTTTGGTGAGCACTGTTGTGGAATTATAACCCACAACTCACCTCTGGCTTCCACTGCTGGGTCTGAACACTGAGGCAATAGCTGGATTTGGGCAGTCAGTGCAACGTGTCACATGAGAGGACAGGTCATGGCCCCTCCTCCAGCAGTGACAGACAGGAGCCCACGCCGGACAGGAGAAGCAGCAAAGCAGGAGCGTGGCGAGACCTCTGGTCCCTGCACTCGGACAAAGCAGGCTTGCAGCCGACAGCTGCCTTTGCTGACCAGCAGCAGCATCTGGACCTGGACCCAGCTTCCAGGAGTGGGGGCCTGCATGGAGACAGGCTGGAGCCCTGAGGACATCGCCAGGGACTCCCAGACCAGAGTGAGTGGGCACAAGCCCCACCCTCTGAAGGAAGGTCATTTCCCAAGTTAACTCGAATGTGGACATTTTCCCATAAGTCTCAGCACCGCTCCTCTCTGCTCCGGCCTCCTCCCTCTCAGCCCACAGGAAGCACCAGTGGCCTCGAGGGCTGAGCTCTGTGCCTGCTCCCTCTCCAGCCTGAGGTCACACCGGCATGTCCTCCTCACCCGCTATCTCAGGGTTCACACACACACACACACACACACACACGCACGCGGTTGACTTCTGTAGACTTCTTTTTAAATAAATTCATTTCACAGAAACCAAAAAGGGAAAATCGTGCAGTCATTGTGATCAGCTGTTGATATGTTCACTGAGCAACCGGGCAGCTCCTGTTTCATTCCATTTAGTGTTTCCAATGGCCCACTTCACAGATGAGGAGACTTCACAGATGAGAGGCAAAGCAATGTGCTCAAGGTCACATGGCAGGAATTCAAACAGGACCTCATGCTGATGGCGGTGCGGCTGGTCCCCTCTGGCCTGACAGCCGTGCTGACTTCAAAAAGAGGATCGGATCGTTTTACCCCAAAGGCAACAGGCCGGAAACACTGAATTCCCCAGCGAGGGTGCTGGCCTCACCGTGCACCCAGGGCCTGTCCCCAGCTGGCCCTCCCCGCAGACCCGCCTCCCGCCACCCCCAGGGCCTTCAGGGATGCAGCCAGGAGCTGCGCACAGGTGGCTCCCAACCTGGACCTGAGGGCCAGACCAAGCTGGCTGTGACCTTTACGCGGCCGCAGCTCTCCCGCCCGCCCTGTCCCCACGCGGCCACGGGCAGCCTTCCCGAAAGGCTGGGGAAGAAAACTTCACTCCCTCCCACGGCCTCTCCCAAAGGCCTGGGTCCCACGCGTCCGGTTCAGTCAGTTAGAAACAGAGTCCCGTGCGGGCTGGGAAGTGGCCCTCGCCGCTCGGCGTGCGTTTCTCTGGAACTGGGGCGATTCGTCAGCCGAGGCGCTGGGCTCCCGGGCGATGGCCACTGGGGGACGGAGGCGTCGC
>NW_005371769.1:1214607-1214827 GCF_000412655.1 Myotis brandtii | reverse complement strand
GGCGGCGGGGAATCCGGGCGGGGGGTCTGGACCCACAGTGCCCCCAGAGTGCCTCCGGGCGGGAATGCGGATCAAAGGTGGACCAGCGCCCCACAGCCTCGCTGCCTTTGGGGAATTGGATGCAAAATGCACCCCTTCTCACTTCCAGCTTCCTGGGCGGGAAGCCTCAGGGGAGGCAGGGGGCGGGCCAGGGGCTGCCTGGCAGGTGTGAGGGCTCAGA
>NW_005371769.1:1207465-1214212 GCF_000412655.1 Myotis brandtii | reverse complement strand
CCCACCACGCGGGGTCCCAGGCCCGGCCCAGAGCTGCCCGGCTTAGAGCAGCAGCTGGGGGGCCCTGGAGCCCTGGGTGCAAGAGGAGGGCAGGGAAGGGTGAAAACAAGGATTCGGGACCGCCCTTGGCACCGAGTGGGCACACTGGGCCGCAGATGGTGGACGGGGCCAGACACCGGGACCTGCTCTCGGGGAGGGAGCCTCTGCTTGGCGGAACCTGGTGGAGAAAACCCACTGGGGCGGTGGGGTCAGTGCCCCGGGGGCGGGGTGGGGTCAGTTGGTGGCGACCCCCAGTGCCTGGACTCCCTCCTGCCGCCGGGCCGGGCCGTTGGATATGGCGGAGGGGCCTGTAGGAACCACAGTAGTTTTCCACAGTTTAGCCGGCTTCCAGCCTCCACTTCCCTGTGCTGCTTGGAGCTTGGATTTCCTCTGTGGGGTCAGAGACTGGCTCTGGGGAGTGGCGGCCTGGTGAACCGTGCCCTGCAGCGAGGGCTTGTTCTCTGCGGGCGGTGAGGGGGGCAGAGGGGGGGCAAGAGGGCCTCAGTGGACAGAAAGCTCCTGGTTTTAGCTGCTGCATTTATGACTCTAACAATAATGGCAGCAGGAGCTGTTTGCTGAGCACTTAGGCTGTGTCTGCCCTGTGCTACGGGCCCTGAGCATCATCCCGTTGGTCCCGGCCACTGCAGGAGGCAGCCACGGCCGCTCCCACTCCCCTGAGAGTAAACGGAGGCCCCATGGTTGAGTGACCCGCTCGCAGCACAGCTAGTCTGAGGCGAAGGGGTTGAATCCAGGCTTGTGTGACTCCAGACAGCGTAGCTCTGCTCCGGGGGGTGTGGGGCAGCTCTGACACAGAACGCGGCCGGCTGGGGGCCCTGCGCTGACGGGGAGGACCTCCCAGGAGCAGGCCGGCACTGCCAGGCTGTCCCTGTGCTACTGGAGGCAGACAGGAGGGTGCCTGAGTCAGACCCACACTCCTGACTGCCCTGGGTGGGGACCTGTCCTGTTTCCTGCTGGGCAGGGCCCAAGGTGCTACCTGGGAATTCGTCCTGGGGCTGCTTCCCTCCTGGGTGGCTCTGACCTAACCCGTGAGTCCCCGGGTGTGGCTCCCGGAGCAGGTGCCAGGCGGGTGCGGACCAAGTTCCACCCTGTCGCCACGGGGAGGGCCGGGCCCTGCTGTGGGGCAGGACGGGGCTGAGTGAACAGGGGTCTTGGGGCTGACCTGTCTCTGCCAGAGCACCGGATCCCGAGGGACTTCGCTCGGCTCCTGGCTGTCCTCAGCCCTGACAAACCACGGTGCCCTGGGTCCGCGGTGCACATCCAACTTCCCAACGGCCGAGGTGTGCACATCCAACTTCCCAACGGCGGAGGTGCGCTTGGCTCGCTGTGGCGTTAGCTCGTTGGGCTTAGCATCAGCTCCCTCTAGAAGTCTCCGTGAGTGTCAGGCCATCCATCCCCAGGCAGCATTGCCGAGGAGTGTAAACTCCTGGCTTTGTGAACTCATGTTCTGGGGGGAGTGGCTGCTACTGTGGCGACTTTGAGTCCCTTGGGCCTCCCCCTGGGAGATATGGGTGATGGGCAGGGAGCTAGACCAGAGCCTGGTGCTGGCGGACAGGAAGGAGCTGGGCTGGGCCATCCCCTTGCCTCCTCCACGTGGCGTCCAGCTGGGGTGTGGACACAGACCATGAAAATGTTCCCCCTTGAGTCACGTGGTCTCCTCCACTCAGGCTAAGAGCCCATTGTCTGCCTTCGGAAGGGGACATGCAATAATCCGCAGGACCCAAGGCTGCTTTTTACCGGGATGGCCGTGGTGGGTGTGAGGCTGCCTGGGGGAGGAAATCGGACAGGCCCACTGGGATTCCACCGGGAATGGGGGCAGCAGCTCGACCTCAGGTGACCGGGCGCTGCTGGAGGAGGCGGAGGAAAGCGGCCTGGCTGCCTGAATGCGGGCCCTCAGCTGTGTCCCCTCCTGGGCCGGCCCTAGCTTGGCCCTCAGCCTGCTATCCTTGGACACCCTCGTCCCCCCTCAGTGGCCACGGAACAGCCCCGATCTCGCCAGCATTCCACAGAATTAGCCGCTCGGACACCTTTCTGGGGACAGGTAGACACTGTCACAAACCATGTGTCTTCTGCTCCTGACGAGGCCCAAGTGCAGGGCAGAGCTTGCTGACAGACCCAGCTGGCTCCGCTGATGGGCGTCCAGAGTCACAGGCCCCGGGCGGGCGATCCTGACAGGTCCTCTCTCCCGCGTGAACGGGGCTCCACTTGAGCACCCTCGCCCCTGGGGGATGCCTCTCCTCAGTGACCTTTTTTGTGGCAAACCTGGGGGATACCTGAGGCATCACCCCTTGGCCGGAGCCACAGAGGTGGCACCTCATGCCCACTCTGGGCTTGTGTGGGGCCCTTGCATTTTGTGGGCATCTACCTCTCTGCAGGCACCATGGGCCTCAGAGGCCCCAGGAAATGGCAAGCCCAGCCTAGGCTTGGGTGGGCCCCTCATGTGAACAGAGCTTGCTCCCTCCAGCGCCCCCAAGCCCCATACATACCCTTCCGTACGTCTGATTTCTCGTGAGCCTCCAGGGGTGCCTGGACCACTGTGAGTGGAGAGGCTGGGTCCTTCGCCTCAGGGCTCCTCCCCATGATGTCACGCACCTGTTCCAGCAGGGAAACTGAGGCTCCGAGAGGCCCACCCCGAGGTGGGGCTCCTGCCCGGCTCTCAGGCGGCCTCTCAGCCTCCACATCGCCTGGACTGGGAGGGGTGGCTCTTTTTTTTGGATCAAATATTGTGGGTCGGAAAGAGGAATAAGGTCTCTCAGCCCCCCTCACCCCCAGGCCTACCCCTCCTCCAAGCTGGGGCTCGGGCGCGGGAATGTCCATGCGGAGACTGCAGGACACTCCCTGAGGGACCAGCCCTCCCCACTCGCTCCCAGACAATCCTTCATTGTGGCCTCCATGCAAAGCAGCCTCCGCACTTACCAATATGAAAACGAGGGTTACAGGCACGGCTGTGGCCGCCCCAATCCTGCCATCTGGGAGCCTCAATTTCAAGAAGTTAACTAACACCCCGCCTCCCCGAAGAGACACCAGGATGGGTCTAGGAGAGAAGACAGCTGCCTGGGGAGTCCCAGGGTCATGGTGCAAGGAACCAGGGTTTCAGGGAGTGAGGCCAGGGCCCCGGGGCTGCCTTAAGGCTTAGCATTTCACTCAGCAACCCTGCGTCCTTCCTGCCCGCTCTGCTTTGCATAGAGCCTCCGACTGGAAAAGGAAGTAAGCAGGTGCACGGGGACCTCCTGCGTCGCATCTGGGAAAATAAGAGGAGACGGATGCGTCCAAATCTTCCAGCTCTTTACGGAGTCCCGGTTCTCACAGACCCGGCGGCTGCGAGCCACCCGTGGGCCCCTGGCTTCTCACAGTGCAGTTGGGGGATGGCCTCCATTTCTTCACAGCAGGTGCCCCAGACGCCTCGGGTGCAGCTGATGGGCCAGGGCCAGTCTCACCCTAAGACAGCGTTCATGCAGGAACAGCCCTCTCACCGAAGCCCCAGGCTCCCTCCCCACTGGCCCAGGGACAGCCCCTGCCCCTGCCGCTGGAGGAGGGGCTGCGGGCCTGCTTCTGTAGGCCAGGGTGCCCGCGAAGGCTCCATCAGGGCTTCCGGCCTCAGATGTCCTCTCAGGGGGATGAAGGCTGCAGAGCAACAGGGAGAGGATGGCCCAGAGGTGGGCGGAGAGTGCCAGGCAGACCACCAGCTCTGGGCTCACGTAGCTGGAGCACCCAGGAGACCTGGTCCCTCCTCCTGGGGCAGCATGGAGTGCAGGGCTGTCTGTTAGGTGGGAGCCAAGAACCGGCCTCAGGAGGGCTCAGCCAGCCGCAGGCCTGATACCTTCTACAAATTTCCCCTGCGGGTCCCAGGAAGGTGGGACCGACCTTGTGAGATTCCAAGTGTCGTGCAGCCCTGGACTCTCAGGATCTGGCTGTTGCTGGCCGATTCCAGACACCACGGCCCATGGTCAGGGCGTTGCGTTCCAGCTTCCCTTACACCTCAGTGCCCGAGTCATGGGGGCACAGCTCCCCTTTCTGATACAGATGCGCTGACAGGCCCAGAGCCTTCCAGAGAAAGCATCCCCCCGCCAGTCAGGAATCCAACCCTGGAGCGGAGCTGTGAGCGTGATGGAAGGTGACAGGCGCTGTCACCCGCTCGCTGGATCAAGGGAAGCGCCCTCCATGCCTTGGCTGCTGTGGGTCCCATCGTCATAGGAACCGGGTCTGAGGGCCATGGAGGAGGCCTGCGGGGCTGATGTATTCGAACGTCCTTATCACGTGCGTGTGGTGGCCACCAATGGGGGGCCAGGCTAATATCTAAAATAAGGTTTTCAATGTGCTGCTTTACATGCATGCAACCTGTGAATCATAGGTTGCCCATTGTCTGTTTAGGTCAGAGATCCGTAGATTTCAGTTCAGGTGAAACTTGACCCTGACTCAGAGCTGTTGGGACCGTCCACTGCTAGTGGTTCCTGTGTTACGTGGCTTTGTTTTCAAACAGGAAGTTCTGTTTCGATGTGGCCATTCCTAATGACAAAAGCTAGTGACGTGGCCTCCTAGGCCCAGCAGAAGGCCTGATGCCCCACTGCCCGAGCGAGCCCAGAGCCAACGGGAGGGGTGGCGAGGGCGGCTGTGGGCAGGTGTTCGATGGCAACCATACCTTGGTCCTCCGGCTACCTGGTCTGCGTGGTCCAGGACCTGCTGATCTGCGTGGCAGATCACTTACTGGAAATAAGCACCTACGAGTGATTCCTGGGGATGCAATACTGACCCTCCATCCCCCACAGGCTTGGGCAGCCCCTGGGCCTGGCTGGGCTCCTTCCCTCGGGCTGCGCTCCAGCCCCGGGACAAGGCCCAGCGCCTGTGGATTGCATGTGCACGTGTTGGGGTACCTGCCTGTGCGTGCATCAAGAAAAGAGACAGGGTGGCCTCTGGGCCTTGGAACTTCAGGTGGCCTCACGCCTTTCCCATCTTTCTCCATATTTCAGTTGCGGGGCGGTGGGTGGCAGGGCTGTCCTGTCTAAGGGCTCCAGCTGGTTACCCTCCGCGCGTCCCACTGCCCCCTGAGTGCTCGCCTCCAGCGTGCCCAGGGTGCGTGCTGGGTGTCACCTGAGCACCAGTCTGGGCTGCCGTGGGAGGTGCAGCCCTCCAGGAATCTGACAGCCCCAGGCTTTCCTGCTGCTCTCCCGGAGGAGCCTGGCGTGCCAGCTCGCACAGGGCGGAGCCCTATAAATAAAACAGCCCCAGGGAATGGCTGCAGCGGAAGTTTTGCTGCCTACCCACAGCCTTGAACTCCAGCCACTGACAGCCTGGCGGCACCAGTTTCCAAAGCAAACAGCGGCCCGCATGTACATGCCGCTCAGCTGGCCACGTTCTTTCAATAAAATGCCTGGGAGGACAGTTATGACGCATGTACATGGGCTTGGGAGCCAGGCAGCGCGGGCGAGTGCTGTTTGCCACGACCAGCTGTGTGGCCCTGGGCATGTTGCTGACCCTCTGGCCCACTTCCCTTGCCTGTAAGGTGGGCTGCAGTCAGGTGTGCACAAGTGATGCCCTCTCCGAGCCTGGGAAAGTGTGATGTCACCGTGAGGTACAGTGGGGCTCTTCAAAGCTCACTGTGCTCTGCCCAGCAGCATTTGCACCCACACCTGGCCCCGCAGAACGCCAGAGAGGAGCCAGGCTTTAAATTATTAGCTAAGCGGGTGCCACTTTCCAGTTGCACAGAGGAGCACGGTGCGCCCGCTGCCCGCGGCCTCGGTGAGATGGCTGCGCAGGGGAGCCCAGCCGCAGGCAGAGCCAGGGTGGGAGGGCTCCAAGGCTGCACCGCAGGCGTGGGCGCCCCTGTGCTGCCGCAGGAGGGGCCGTGGGAGGCAGGTGTGGCCGGTCTCTCCAAATGCAAAACTGAGTCCCAGACCTGGTCAGGTCCCACCTGGGTCCCCCTCCCGTCACCCTTCCAGTTTCCGGTTTGTTTGGGGGGACTCCCAGGGCTCTGGGGTCCCTGCTCTGCTATCTCCCCTGCTTCCTCACTTCCCACACCCCCCAAACTTTGGACTAAGACCAAGTTCTTGTTCACACTAAAGGCACAGAAAGCTAGCAGGTGTGAATTTAAGGAAGAATGAGGGCCGAGCTTGAAGCTCATGTGGGGAGGTCCTCACACCAGCAGCTGCACATCCAGAGCCCTGGCTCAGCCGGGACGTGTGCTCAGGGTGGCCCATGGGCCCATGCGCCCAGCCCGCCCTGCTGTGCCTCAGCTCCGCTTCCAGGCCTCGGTCAGGAGGGGGCTGTCCTCGGCCCGGCCCGGCAATGCCCACCCCAGGCCCCAGCCATGGTGGCCGAGACGTGCTGCCCTGCATGTGTGGCTCCAGGTGGGGCCCTGGATTTGGGGAGGGGGCTGGTCTTGGAAGGTCACCCCACCAGCCCAGGCACTGACTAGGCAGATAGAGCCGGCAGCCGCCCCAGGGGACAAGGTGGATGGGGTGCTATCCGGAGACAGTAATGTGTTCGTGGGTTGGTACAGTTTGCTCACCAGATATTTTTCTCACAGAACAGACCGGGCTGAATACGGTTGCTGTCACTCCTGGGAAAGATGCCCCAGCACGTGATGGGGGACAAGCCCTTCGTCTCCATGCCGCAGCTGGTGCTCCCCAGCCCGCCCTCTGCCCTGGACGACAGGTGTGGCCACACCCCCTCCAGCAGGCGGGCCTCCCTGAG
>NW_005371769.1:1201108-1207417 GCF_000412655.1 Myotis brandtii | reverse complement strand
ATGGCAGCTGGGCCGCGGAGCTCGGAGTGTGGCTGGCGGGCCTTCACCCCCAAATGCCTGCAGGCCCTCAACACCCCGCGGGGCTTCCTGGGCTTCCTGTGCGCTGCCTCCTTCCTGCAGGGCATGACCGTGAACGGCTTCATCAACACGGTCATCACCTCCATCGAGCGGCGCTACGACCTGCACAGCTACCAAAGCGGCCTCATCGCCAGCACCTACGACCTGGCCGCCTGCCTCTGCCTCACCTTCGTCAGCTACTTCGGCGGCAATGGACACAAGCCCCGCTGGCTGGGCTGGGGTGTGCTGCTCATGGGCGCCGGCTCGCTGGTGTTCGCGCTGCCCCACTTCACCACGGGCCCCTACCAGGTGGAGGTGGACGAGGGCCTCGGGCTGTGCCGGGCCAACCGCAGCGTGGCATGTGGGGACCGCGCCTCGAGCCTGTCCAGCTACCGGCTGGTCTTTATGCTGGGCCAGTTCCTGCACGGAGCGGGTGCCACGCCCCTGTACACGCTGGGGGTCACCTACCTGGATGAGAACGTCAAGTCCAGCTACTCGCCCGTCTACATCGGTGAGTGAGGCCGGCGGGGGCGTGAGGGACAGGCAGTGTGACAGGCGTCTGCTCAGAGGCTGGCCCCTCTGCGCACTTTGCCGGTGGCCGCACACGGCCTCGGTGCGCTGAGGCGAGGGGAGGACTCCCAGCGGCACCTGCGGTTGGCTCTGAGAGAAATGTTTAAAATCCCCTTCAAAGGTTGACCCCAGCCAAACCTCAGACACAGCGGAGGCTCTGATTTAAAGGGGTGCACCCAGTGGAGGGCAGACAGGCAGTGCAGGTGTGGGTGGCTGCTTCCCGGTGGACCCTGGTGTCTGCGTGTCACGTCCCGTGAGCCGGCGGGGAGCAGGCATGGCAGCCACCTGATGGCCCTGCTTCCCTCGCAGCCATCTTCTACACGGCGGCCATCCTCGGCCCCGCAGCCGGCTACCTGATCGGAGGCGCCCTGCTGAACATTTACACGGAAATCGGCCGACGGTGAGTGGCGGGGCTCTCTCCTGTGGCACAGGAACCGCAGGAGGACTTGATGTCCCGGGGAGGGGCGTGAGGTGGAGCATCGCGTGGTCCAGGGCCTGCTGGTCTGCGTGGCTTTGAGAACAGGCCTGGGGCAGGAACGGTGTTGAGGACGGCCCCGAGCTGCAGACCAGGCCTCCGGTGCCTTTGCAGAACAGAGTGGCTTCGCCTGCGGCGTGAGATTCTTTTCCGTGGGCGTTTCCACGCCGAGCGCTTCCCAGACACCAGCTGGGTGTCCCAAATCCAACTGCATTCTGACCCTGACTCCCCAGTGTCAGCACAGACCCCATAGGATCAGGGCTCAGTCCCATGAGATGACCCCCAGAAAAGGCACCAGGTTCCCTTCCATTCGCCCTGGGGTCAACAGTGAGGTTCCCAGGACCGCTCGGCTCAGTGATGTGCTCCAGCGGCTCACAGACCTTGGGAGGCCCGTGACTCACTGGAGGAAACTACTGAGGAACAGATGGGTGTGCGGTGTGGAAAGGGGCAGAGCTCCGGACCCTCTGGTGCCAGCTCCACACGTTCACCCCCTTCTGTCAGGGTTTCTATGGCTTCCCTTCGTAGGGGTGGTTGGTTAACTCATTGCCCGCTGGTGGTCAGCTACCCCCCGGAGTTGGCATGGACCAAAGGTTGCCACTTGCTGACCTCGTGGTTGGTGTTTCTGGTGACCAGGCCCCTCGGAGGCTCTCAGGGGACCCGCCAAGAGTGGCCACATTCAAACAAAGACACTGCTGTCCCCCAGGAAATCACAAGGAGCCAAGGAGCTCTGTGCCAAGACGGTGAAGCCCAAACCTGCACTGCCTGTTAGGCCACAGTGTGTTTCTTTTATTCCTTGCATACTTTGCTTTGATACTAGGTTTTTTGTAAATTTGAGCAGGAGAGAGAGAGAGAGAGAGAGAGAGAGACAGAGAGAGACGAGAGGGCGGGGGGAGGCAGGAAGGGTCCAGTGGCCACTCGGCTCCAGGGGCGGCCCTGTGCCCCAGGCCCCGCCGTCTCGGTGGTTTCCCGGCCTTCTGAGCTGCATGGGGCACTGCTGGCTACCCTGACTCTCTCTGCAGATGGCGCGCCTCTGCCCTCGTACAAACGCCACCTGTGGCCTCAGGTTGACTAAATTGGGTGTCAAATGTGCACCTTCTGTGCAAGAGGTAGGTGGGGCCGTGTCCCTCACTCTCCACCCTCCCACTGGCCTGCGTGGACCAGCAAGTCAAGGGACACCCAGCTCACGTGCCCTGGACGCTGACCCCACTGCCTTTTCCCACAGGACCGAGCTGACCACCGAGAGCCCGCTGTGGGTTGGTGCCTGGTGGGTGGGCTTCCTGGGCTCCGGGGCCGCTGCCTTCTTCATTGCAGTTCCCATCCTCGGCTACCCGCGGCAGCTGCCAGGTGGGTGCCCCCCCGCCCCCCGTGTGCCAGCCCCTCTCGGTGTGTGAGCTGCTGAGAGCATAGGGGAGTCCAGACATGGGTGTCTGCCGGTCCTCCATCCTGCAGGGCGGGGCCGGCCAGCTGGGTGCCCCTCCCCTGGGGGCCACGGCAGAGCTTGTTTCGGTGGCCCCAGGTTGTCTGCCGGCTCTGTCCCACTCTGTGCCAGGGTGGGTCCGCACGCCCTCCGTCCCACAGCCGTCCATGTCCCGCAGGCCCTGAGTCTCCGGCATCTGTGTCCCTCCAGGCTCCCAGCGCTACGTGGCCATGAGAGCCTCCGAGACACACCAGCTGAAGGACAGGGGCCCCCAGGCGGCCCGCAGCCCCGGCTTCGGGAAAACCATCAGAGACCTGCCTCTGTAAGGAATTGGGGGGCGGTCACCTGCCATGCGCCTCTTGCCCATGCCCGTGTGTCCTGGAGACCCTCTGGGGGTCTCACACACATGGAATCTTGGCCCCAAACTAGGAGTGTTGGAGTGGTGAGCGCACAGCCCCTAAGCCCTCTTCATGACCCCTGGTCCCCAGGGGCGCGCCACTGACCTCAGGCCATGCCCCAAGAGTCGCCCCTAACTGGTCGCAGGCCCTCGCTCTGTTGCACCCTCCCACCACTTCACTAGGTGTTGCTTGCACGCAGCTCATGGGCTCCAGGCTAGCACCGCCCTTCCGGCCTCGGCGGGCCCTCGCTGCCCTTGCACCTGCCCCTCCGCCCAGCCGTGTGCAGGTCTTGTCCGTGTCTCCCCTCTCTTGTGGGACATGGTCTTGCTTTGCCATCCTCGTTCACAAATAGAGCCCTGCCTGGGCTGCTGGGGTCTCAGCAGGAGGCGGGGCCTGGGGGCTCCTGGCTGCCCAGGGCCCCTCTGCCCAGGATCGGGCCTTCCACAGGGGTCTCTCCCGCTCGCCAGCGCCCCCCACCCTGCAGTGTCCTGGGCCCGTTAACGGCAGTCTAACGGCCACGGAGGCTTGGGCTGTTGGCAGTGGGAGTGAGCCTGGTGCCTGGCTTCAGCGCGGAGGCTAAAGGGGCTCAGGGCCGACACGAAGGGCTCCACCTGCCTAGGGCTTGTTCTCCCCTCCCACTTCCTGTCAGATCCCCCAAAAGAGCCGCCCACTCAGGAGGGTGCCCCCCACAGGCGAGCTGGCCCAGGTCCACACCGTCCGGGGGTGGGCGCATTGTCTCCTGGCACACTCCCAGCTGGCGCCATGTGGGCACTGGGCCTGTCCCCAGTGGCCCGGGGATGTGGCTGACGTCAGGAAGTTCATGTCCAGGCTCAGTTCCCAGACCAGCTGCTGGTAGGAAAGCCGGTACGCATGCCTGTTAAATCATGACTAGTTCTCTGAGCAAATTCAAGCCAAGAATTTCAGTCGCACGTCCTGCAGGAAAAGAAACGAGGAGTGTGCTGGCCACTCCAGAGAGCCGCCTTCCTGCCCAGCCAGGGCCCCAGCATGTGGGCTGGTCTGGGCAAGGCAGGGAGGGACTGGCCACCCCTGGATGTCCCTCCCAAAGAACACAGACGGGACCTGAGACCTGTGCCTGGCGGAGAAGATGCTAGGGCGGCTGCCCTGAGCCGCCAGAGCCCCGCCGGCCACACCCACTACCGGCCACACCCACTCCGATGACATTTTGTCCACGGCCTTCCCAGTACCCTGTGAGGAAGCCAGCTTTGCAGGCACTGGGTTCCCCCTTGGAGCGAGGCCTGGTGAGGGCTGCCCTGAGTTCAGCTGAGCAAGTCACTCATGTCTGGAAAGACAGTGGGGGTGTCCTTCACTAGGCGGCCCCACCCGCCTGCTCCGAGGGGCGGGCGCTGCGGGGAATTGTGGCCCCTGCAGGCCTGCTGCTCAGATCCCGCGTCCTCCGAGAAGAGCGTTTCAGGGTCACGATGTTCCAAGTTGCTTTGACAGATGCTGGCGTGAGGGTGGCCGAGGCTGCCCTCGGGCAGGAGACCCACAGGCCAGGCACAGCTCCGGCCCTTTAGGGAGCAGCCCTGACCCCCTCGACAGCACCCAGAGCCACTTGTCAGCCACGTGTTAGTCACGTGTCACAGGACCTGCTTTGCTGTCAGCGTATGAGAGTGAGGCTGCCCCACCCCAGCCTGTGTCCCTCACCACTTCTGGGGACAGTGACATAAGCCATTGGCGACACCTCTGTGCTGGCCCCAGACGCTGCTGCGTGGCTGAGGGGACGGGGTGGCGGGAGAACAGGTGCAGAGAAAAGCCGTGTGGGCTGGGGCCCTGCTGCCCGCAGAGGCCCAGCCCCTCTATTTCCAGACCCCCCGGGGTTTTATGTCTGTTTCCATCCCAAGTTCTGCCTCCCTCACGACTGTCATTTACTGCCATTGATTTTTTTTTTTAATCCTCACCCAAGGACATGCTTAGAGAGAGGAAGAGAGAGACAAAGAGAGAAACATCGCTGTAAGAGAGAAACATCAATCGGTTGCCTTCCGTACACTTGTCAGTTGGGGATCAAATCCACAACCGGGGTATGTGCCCTGACCAGGAATCCAACCGGCAGCGCTTTGGTGCACGGGGCAGCGCCCAACCAGCTGAGCCCCCGGCCGGGCTCTCACGACATCTTAACAGTCTGAGTGTCGCACGTTTGAACAGTGCTGCACCGCTAGCGGCCTGCAGGACCCCCTCTTGCAGGGCCTGGCGCTCGGAGCCTCTGCAGACCGAGGCCCGGCTCCGAGTCCGACACTGTGACACGGGTCAGACACCTCCCCAGCGAAGCTTCCGGGCGTGACGCCAGCACCTCCAGGCTCACGGCCCACCTCCGACGCTCCTGAAACCCTGACCCACAGCCAGACCCACGGCCAAGTGGTCCCCAGGCTGTGCGGGGCTCCGAGTTCTCAGTCCTCAGAAGTGGGTCCAGGCGGGCCCACCAGGGAATCAGCGGCCAGGCTCGATGGCACCAACACCAACACTTCCTCGGGCCCCTGTCTTCACCCTCAAGTATACAGCAGGCGAAGCCGCGGAGCCGTCCAAGCCCACTGGCTCCGGGGGGCCTCTGTCTGCGGGCCTTCCTGCCCCCTCCCCACAGCTGCTGGTGGCGGAGCCCCACCCTCAGTGCCCCGTCCCCTTTCCCAGGGGCCCGTCCAGTCCACGACTTGGCAGCCATTGCCCCCAGAGGTGATTAAACAGTGACCTGGGTCACTCAAGGTCCCTCCTCACACCAAAGCCTGAACTCTGGCCAAGGCGGTGATAAGACTTCCGTAATCAGTGACAGCAGCTTTACAAGCCACAACCTCAGGATCCTGGTGCAAGTTCACTCCCTGCCACAGCCCAGCCAAACACATCCTCTTGGTTTCTCTGGAATGAATGTGGGGTGCCTCCCAGCTCATTGGCGACCCACTCTGTTCCTCACAGAACTGGGCCTCAGTGAGCTCAGGTGGGAAGGACCATGGCCTCAGGAGCTGGGCTTCCTCACACCCTGGCTCTGGCCCACTCTGACCCTCTGTCTCTTCTCTCTTGTCTCCATCCCCCTGCCCTGTCCAGTTCCATCTGGCTCCTCCTGAAGAACCCCGTGTTCATCCTGCTCTGCCTGGCTGGGGCCACCGAGGCCACGCTCATCGCTGGCATGTCCACGTTCGGCCCCAAGTTCCTCGAGTCCCAATTCAGCCTCAGCACCTCGGAAGCCGCCACCTTGTTTGGTGAGAAAAGTCCCGAACCTCGGGGTGCGCAGCCTCTTCAGCAGCTCTCAGATGAGCAAGGGGTCTTTGAGGGTACCTTCTGGGAACGCCCCGACAGCGCTGCTCCCGTGTGGCCCGCCCAGGCAGGGAGAGCCCGAGCACGAGCATCTGGGCTGTTGGCGAGGCACTGGCACCGTCCTCCCCGAG
>NW_005371769.1:1199786-1201039 GCF_000412655.1 Myotis brandtii | reverse complement strand
GGAGCCGCCTGCCCTCCTGGCGGGGGCCCTCTCTAGCTGGGAGGGCCGGGGTGGGCTCCAGCTTGCCGGCACCTCCCACTCACCACCCAGGACCTCGGCGTGCATCAGCCCCCTGAGCTAGGCACCAGTGTCTGGGGCCTCAGAGGGCCCTCCCGGCCGCAGGCGCTCTGGCCAGAGCAGGCAGCCTCCCAGGAGAGTGTGGCTCCTCCTCAGAAGCCTCCTCCCACTGCTGCCCATGGGGCAGCCTCCACCTGGCTGAGAAGACGCCTGGCGGGGCGGCGGGGGGGGCGGTCATAGGGCACAAGGTCAGCCACGAGTGCAAGATGGGGAGCAGCTGAGCAGCACCCAGGCCACTCCCACCGTGCACCTCTCAGGTTTCCATTCCCAACATGTGGGGGAGCCATCAGATTAGGGGACCTCACCCCCTTCCTCTGACTAACGCCACCTCTCAGCCGGCTCCACATATCCAGACCCCCACCCACAACCGCCTCCCTTCCCCACAGGGCCCCTCTCCCTGCACTGACGCCCCTGGAACAGCCATGTCCTCTGGAACCCCCTCTCCCACCCCCAGAGCTGGTTTTGGTCAGTGCTGGGGAGATGGGCCCCCTGAGCCCCGAGGGCTTTCAGGTTGCCCACTGCCCCTTGGAGCCCCCACTCCCATCACCTAATCTCAACTTCACACTGAATGCCAGGGCCACAGGCTTCCAATGGCCCCCGCGTTTGGACTGGGCAGAGGCCGTGGGTGGGCAAGCGCCGTGGACCTCTGCTCCTCCCCAGTGGCAGGGAGCAGCAGAGAGCGCTGGTCAGGCCCCGGCCACTGCGAGCCCAGCGCTGCCATCTGGACAGGGATGGCTCTGCACCTCCGTTCCCCCACCTGTAAAGTAGGGGTAATAAGACGCGGCAGGATCAGGGCCCACCGCAGGCTCCCAGGACATCCCGAGCCCTGGCTGAGCCCGCCCCCCTCTCACAGGGTACCTGGTGGTGCCGGCGGGTGGGGGCGGCACCTTCCTGGGCGGCTTCTTTGTGAACAAGCTGAAGCTCCGTGGCTCGAGCATCATCAAGTTCTGCCTGACCTGCTCCCTGACCAGCCTGCTGGCCATCCTGGTCTTCTTTGCGCACTGCCCCAACGTGCCCATGGCGGGCGTGACGGCCCATCACAACGGCAGGTAAGGGCCCTGCGCTCCAGTTGGGGTTCACGGCGAGGCCACCCGGCACTGGCTGCCGCCCACCACCCGCGTCTCCCACCTGCACCC
>NW_005371769.1:1192505-1199695 GCF_000412655.1 Myotis brandtii | reverse complement strand
GCCACCAGGCCCTGGCGGCCAGAAGGTGAGTGCAGCCCCTGCCCACAGCCCGTCCGTCTGCCCTGGAGCTGGGAGGGCCCGGCCCTTCCTCCTGTAATCGCGCTGTTGTTGCGCTCCTCAGGTGTACCGAGACTGTAGGTGTGTCCTTCAGAATTTTTCCTCTGGTTTTGGCCATGCTACTGCAGGGAAATGCACTTCAACTTGTCAGAGCAAGCCCCTCCTTCTGGTTTTCATATTCGTTGTAATTACCTTTACATTCCTCAGCAGCATTCCCGCGCTGACCGCCACCCTACGGTAAGCAGGCTGGGCTTCGCTCGCTGCCCCGCCTTCCCTCCGGCGCCTCCAGGAGCTCCGCGGCGCCCGGGTCGCTCCGGCCTCGCGGGGGCGAGGAAGTGCTGTGCCTCTGTGAGGTGCTTTCCACCTGGGGAGGCGGCAGTGCGGCCTGGAGCTCGGCCAGGACTTGGCTGTGGGCTTGGGGGTGTGACTTGGCGGCGGCCACACTGCCCTGGGCCTTGACGTTGCTTTTCTGGTTCAGGTGCGTCGGCGACCAGCAGAGGTCCTTCGCGCTGGGAATCCAGTGGATCGTGGTTAGGACTCTAGGTACTCACTGTGCAGTGTGAGGGGCCACGCACAGCTGGGCGTGATGCTCACCGCACAGGGCACCTGGCCAGGGGCTCCTCACCCAGGCCTGTGCCCACCGGGGAGAACGCCATTCCCTAGCGCTCCGCTAGAGGCACCCAGGTCACCTTTTGCCCAGAGGGTGCCTTCTCACTAACACAAAAGCTCCCTGGGGGTCGGGGGTCACAGGGAAGCCCGGGCCTGCAGCTGAGTCCCCAGAGAAGGAACACTGAGGCCCCCTTGGCACCCCCCTGGGAACACCAGTGGCCGAGGTCCCCTTTCTGAGAGCCTGGGCATGTTGGGGTTCTGAGTGGGCCTCTCTCCACAGGGGGCATCCCAGGGCCCATTGCCTTCGGCTGGGTGATTGACAAGGCGTGCCTGCTGTGGCAGGACCAGTGTGGCCAGCAGGGCTCCTGCTTCCTGTACCAGAACGCAACCATGAGCCGGTACATGCTCATCGCCGGGCTGGTGTACAAGGTGAGCAGGTGGGCTCTGGGCGGGCTGAGGGAGGAAGCCCGGAATCTTCTAGCAGCAGGGGTTCTGGGCACTTCCCTGGGGCCTCCCAGCAGTGAAGCCCATTTTGCAGAGCATGTCCTTCCCCATCGAGAGCTGGCACTGGGACCCTGATGTGGTGGTGACTGGGAGAGCCAGCCGGGGTCACGGGCCCGAGCTCGCAGCCCGGGGTCGGAGGGCTCCCCTGCCTTGCAGGGCCTTTGCCATGGCAGCCTGGGTGTGCCCTGTGGCTCTGGCAGCTCAGGCTTTGGAGGAATAGAACCTGGCAGCCTGGGTACATGCAGGCCGGGTCGGTGTGATGGGTCCCTGAGCCACACGGCTTTAATGTGCCGTCCTAGTTCTCAGCCTGACCCTCTGCTTCCAGCCACGGACAGAAACTTCCTGCCCCAGCGCTGGGCATATGCGCCCGGGTGAAGCCCAGACCCGGTGCTTTGGATCCCCCCCGCCCCCCGCCCCATTGGAGGGGAAGGCTCAGGACACCAAATAAGAGGAAGCCTAGGGCCTGTCTCCACGGCAGGACCTTTCCTGAGGGGCCTCAAACACAGACGGTCTTGGCCAACCCTGGTTTATCTCCCTTCAGATTCGTGTAAACATGGCCGTGTGACCAGGGATCTGTGGAGCTCTGGAGGATAGCCCTGGGTTGGTTTAGGGAGATGCCTTTCCCAGGGAGCAGGCTGGTCTGCCAGCAACCTTTGGCTTGTAGATCTGTCACCCCATCTCTGCCCCCCCCCCAATATATTTGTGACAAACCCCTGCCTCCTTGCTCTGGACTGGGGGCCCTCACCCCAGGTCCTTCATCCCATCTCACAAGTAAAGGCCCTTTCACACGCTCTGGGGATCATGACTCAGATATATCTTTGGGGGACACTGTTCAGCCCCCTATCTAGTGCCTCTGCTTTCAGTCAAATGCATTTTCCTTCCTTCGCTAACAGCATTGGTCTCCGTGCTGGGGACTGGCTGTGCAGGAAGAGGGGTCTTCTCGCCAGAGTGGGGGGTCTGAGAACCCCGAGAGGCGCAGGGACGCGTGGGGCCTGGGTGGGCAGCTCCGGTCCAGCAGCCCCTTTCTCTGCAGGTGCTGGGCTTCCTCTTCTTCGCCGCTGCGTACGTCCTGTACACGTGCCTGCCGGGGTCTCCCCAGGGCCTGGAAGCTTCTCTGCCCAGCCAGTCCTCGGCCTCGGACAGCCCCTCAGACCTCCAAGGTGCCCCCTCAGACCTCCAGAGCAACGTCTGATGCCTGCCCGCCCACCGGACCCGGGCCGGCACTCAGCGTTCCCCAAAAACCACCGGCTAGCTTCTCCACAGCGGGCTGGCCCCTCACAATTGCTCCCAGTCTGAGGACTCTTAGAAAACCTCCCATTAGATTCTGGGGGGCTCAAGGCAGGAGGGCTGCTGCTCATGTCTGAGCCTGGGAGGCGGCAAGGAGGACTGTAAGGCATGGGAAATGCTGGGGGGGGGGGTGGCGGCCCCCCTGCGGCCCCGCCCGGTGAAGCACCGCCTCCACTCCAGGCCCTGGCCTCACACTCCCGGCTCCCCGGGGACACAGTGGACGCGTTGGCGTTGACGGGCCTCGCTGCTGGCGCTGTGCCCGCTTTGGTTCTGGGTCCTCAGGGAGGGGCCGCCGCTGGTGGGAAGCACTGAGTGCTGGCGGCCGCTGGTGCACAGCCCTGACTTCCTGTGTTCGTCCTGGGGAGGGGCGGCCCATTTCCGGGTGTGCTCCCCAAGGAGCCAGCTCCTTATTCACCTGCTGTCACCTCCTGTCCCTGCCGCAGGACCCCGGTGGGATGGGCGCATATATTTATGGACCATTTGCATAAACGCTTATTTCTAGGATCGGTTTCCTACCTGCTGGCTGCTGGGTGAGCGCTCGCTCAGCAGAACCTGTGATTGCCGCCTGAGGGCGTCGTACTTTCATGGGATTGTGTTTCCTGGTGTCCTCAGTCAATCATGTGTGTAAATATATTTTACTATTTAAAACCTATGTCCCAATCGGTGTGCTTTATTTCTATGAATTTGCAAAGTTCGGTGGTTTTGCACATCCTTCATGCAGGCTTTTGGGAGTCTGCGGAGGGCTGCCAGGCGAGCCTGTTTTCCCAGGAGCCTCCCCGGGGGTGCCCCCCCACCACTGTGACCAGTATCTTCTCCCTCCAGGGCCCCACTTTCATTCACTGCCACTGGCGCAGGAAGAGTATGTGTGTGTGCATACATGTATGTGCACGTGTGTGCATGGGTGTGAATGTGTGTGTGCTCACCTGTGGTTCATAAAACAAGATGAAAGGAGCCCCAGCACGGGTTATTCTTTCCCTAAACATCTGATTCTGATGGTGCGCTGACCAGGCCGGGCAATGACCTGCTGACGCCCACTGTGTCATTGTGGGTGCTGGGCGCTCGCTGTCAACACCACCGCGTTTGGAAGAGTGGAAGCAAGGGGTGGCTTTCTGCTCTCCTAGGAGGCTCCTCTCTGCCTCACCCCCACCCAGGCAGGGGTCTCCTTTGTCAGGGGCTTGGCAGGTGAAAGACCATAACATTGGGGTCACCAGAGCTCCATCGGGCCTCCCCACAGTCTCACCCACGCTCATCGCTGGGCTGCTAGGCCCTGCAGACTCCCTCAGAGCCCACCCCAGCCTGCAGGACTGCCTCCCGCCTCAGCCTCTGCCTCCCCATCCTGCTCACTGTGACCCCTCTGCTCCTTGGCCAGTTGGGGTCCTTGTTTCACCCCCAAACTCCTCTCATATATATTCTCCCCTCCTGCCCAGGTGACTCCCCTTCCTCCCCGCTATCTCCTTTCTTGTCCCCCGTCTTGTCCCCGCCCCACAAGGATGCTCTCATGGTGCCCACAGTGAGAAGCCAGCCTCTGGGCCCTTTCATCCAACACCTGCAGGCCGGACCCATGAACCCTCGGCCTGGACCATGTCGGCTCCTCTCCGCAGCCTCGGGACCCAGGCGATCAGTCTTCGGAGGTGTCCTCCTCCCCAGGCCCGGGTCCCACTTGGCCCAGCTCTCCTGGTGTCCTCTGGCCTGTGGCTCCTGGGGGCACCCGGGGCTCCATCTGCTGGAGGGTCAGACATGGCAATCCGAGCTCCCGGCAGAGGTACGTGGCACTGCCGGCTGGAGGTGCCTCGAGGCATCAGCTCTGCCCGACCCCAGTCGCTGCAACACCAAAGGCAGGGCTGGGCCGAGTGTGTTTGGTATCCAGGGCTGTGTCCTGAGCAAACCCCCTTGCCCGGCCGGTGTGGCTCAATGGTTGAGCATCAACCTAGGAACCAGGAGGTCACAGTTCAATTGCCGGTCAGGGCACATGCCCAGTTGCGAGCTCAATCCCCAGTGTGGGGTGTGCAGGAGGCAGCCGATCCATGATTCTCTCTCATCATAGACGTTTCTGTCTCTCCCTCTCCCTCTCCCTTCCTCTCTCTGAAAAATCAATAAAAATGTAGAGAGCCCCGGGGAAGGCACATGGGCATTTCTTTAATAAATTGTCAGCTGAATCCAGGGCGGTAGGCAGAGCCACATCCTGGAAACACATTTTGCCAAAAAGGCATAAGTGTTCTCAGCTTGACCTTCATTTCTGCCCAGGTGCCTGGGAGTGGGTTTTATTATGTAAATCCAGCCAAGCACCAGGAATGAATAGGACTCGGGCCCACCCAGAACTGACGTTAGAATGCAAATAATCTCCTTTGTCTTGACCTTTGGTGAAACTTCCTGGTATTTGGGGTATAAAATAAACAGGTGCTGGGTCCCTGTCTCTCCATCAGAAGAGGGCAGCGGTCCCACCCGGTCCCAGCTTTTTTCTTCCATCTCTGTGTCTGTCTTTATCTTTCATTTTCTCAATCCCCAGCGCCCCTACTCTAAGAACTGGACCACTCTCTTTCCGCGCTGGACGCAGAAAAGAGAGACCCCTCAATATAAAAACATATTTTTTAAACTCCCTCCTGTCTCATTGCACCTCTCTCCTCCTGGGGCACGCACTTCCTTCCCCAGCTTGGGGTCGAGGCGGTGCGTGTTTCATGATTCCGCTGGGCCTGGCTCCCCTGGTACCACCTCTGGTGTGAGCTCTGAGCCCAGCAGCCCAACTCCCGCCCCTGCCAGCGGTGCTGGTGGTGGTGGCTGTGGGGGTGAGATCCACAGCTGTAGTCACTGGACACAAGGGGGCAGCACAGACACGCCCTGTGTGTCAGGCTGGGCCATCTCTGCCAGCCAGGGTCCACCAGGGTCTCTTCCTTCCACTCCCCTGGAGATGCATCTGTGACTGTGGGCTGGATGCCAGCCCCTCCACAAATCCTGACCCAGCACCTCCATTTGCCAGAAACTGGGCAGGGCGTGGGGTTGCACAGTGAGCGCGGAGCTAACGGCCCGGCTGTGGACGAGGAGCGCCTGCTCGGGGTGGGCCTCCTGCTGAGCGACAGGGAGCCCAGGCCCGGCCAGAGGGCGGCAGGGGCCTGGGACAGCCACTGGGGCTCACCCACAGGTAGCGCCTGGGGCCCTCTTAGGTCCCCGACACCCTCTCCCCAATGGAGGGCCCCTGGTCCCCATCATGGGGTGGGACCCCAGGGCCCGGCAGAAGCCAGAACTTGGACTCGCTCCCTCCTCTTTGCCCTTGAGCAGGGTCCAGGCTGGGCTGGGACTGTTTAAAGCTCACCTTCTTTAAAGACAGCCAATTGAAAGGTCACTGCATGCCACGCGTGGGCAGTGCAGTGGGCTCCAGGTCCTCACAGCCATGCCGCTGCTGTTGCGGTCAGCTAGAACACGTCCATTACGGCAGAAAGACCCCCACCCTCCGGCCACCACGACTCCACCCCCGTGTCTGGATGTTTCTTCTAAACGGAACCCACACCGAGTGGCCACGGCATTCTGGCTGTGCTCACCGAGCGTCATGCTTGAGGTTCAACCACTGGGACACAGGTGTCCGCACAGGTGAGGATGAATCCACTCGTCTGTGCACAGCTCCGAGGACGGGCCTGGGCACCAGGTGCTCGATGGCCACCAGCTGGTTGTCCTGGGACCCCAAGGCTGGAGGCGGGGGGTCCCCGAAGGACAGGCTGTGCTGGGGGAGAGCCCTGGCCTCTGTGTGCGGCTCCTCAGGGCACAAAGGTGAGCTGTGGGAGCGGTTGCTCCCGATGGTAATTTGCACCTGGATCGCTTGGATTTACTCTCGTTGTTAGAAAGGTGCTGGGATAACCCTCATGACCGTTCTGGGTATAACGCCCTCATTCTCCGCCGGCTCCACAGTACCTGCTTTCTGCTGCATTTAATTCGAAACTTGACCACTTATTCCGAGTGGTGCTGGGGCCGCAGGCTCTCGGGAGCAGTGGGGGGAGCGGCCAGGCCCTCGCTCCGCTGCCACACCCGGGACAAGGCCAAACTTCCTGTGGCTCTGGGGCTGCCAGCAGGCGGCAGGGGCGTGATGAGGGTGTGGATGGGAAGCAGGTGCGTATGCCTGTGATACCAGGCGCACTGCCACGGCCGGCACTGACTCCGCGCGGGCTGCCGGCACAGCGGGAGTGTCACTGGCCCAGGGCAGACCCGTGGGTTCAGAGAGGTACGGTCCTGGGCACTTTACGGCACTTGATGGCCTCGGTCTCCCTGCCTGCAGCACGGGAAGGCTGCCACGCACGTTTCACTGGAGTGTGTGGAGACTAGCGGGTAATGCACTGCGTGTGCTTATTAAATAGCGAAGCTAATCGTCACCCTTGCTTAGCAGCTAAGGAGACTGAGGCACGGAGAGCTGAACAGCCAGCCTGTGCCAGGCAGGTGTGTGAGAGAGAGAAGGAGAGGGAGGGACGAGGGAGGGCTCGATTGCGATGCCTGGTCCATGACTGCGGAGCTGAGAAGCCCGTCTGCTGTGTGTGCGCTGAGACCAGGGGAGCGGAGCAGCCCAGGCTGAGCCGGAGAAGCCTGAGGCCCCAGCTCGGCGGACAGGCCGAGGACACAGCCTCCTTTCTCCCCTCGGTTCTCCCCAGGCCGTGAGCGAGGAGGACGAGGCCCCACACACACCGGGGAGGGCTGTCTGCTTCACTGAGCCCGCCGACTCACAGGCTGCCCCCGACACCCCACAGGCTGCCCCC
>NW_005371769.1:1181960-1192124 GCF_000412655.1 Myotis brandtii | reverse complement strand
TCACTCCGCAGGCTGCCCCCCGACATCCCACAGGCTGCTCCCGACACCTCACAGGCTGCCCCCCGACATCCCACAGGCTGCTCCCGACACCTCACAGGCTGCCCCCCGACATCCCACAGGCTGCTCCCGACACCTCACAGGCTGCCCCCCGACATCCCACAGGCTGCTCCCGACACCTCACAGGCTGCCCCCCGACATCCCACAGGCTGCTCCCGACACCTCACAGGCTGCCCCCCGACATCCCACAGGCTGCTCCCGACACCTCACAGGCTGCCCCCCGACATCCCACAGGCTGCTCCCGACACCTCACAGGCTGCCCCCCGACATCCCACAGGCTGCTCCCGACACCTCACAGGCTGCCCCCCGACATCCCACAGGCTGCTCCCGACACCTCACAGGCTGCCCCCCGACATCCCACAGGCTGCTCCCGACACCTCACAGGCTGCCCCCCGACATCCCACAGGCTGCTCCCGACACCTCACAGGCTGCCCCCCGACATCCCACAGGCTGCTCCCGACACCTCACAGGCTGCCCCCCGACATCCCACAGGCTGCTCCCGACACCTCACAGGCTGCCCCCCGACATCCCACAGGCTGCTCCCGACACCTCACAGGCTGCCCCCCGACATCCCACAGGCTGCTCCCGACACCTCACAGGCTGCCCCCCGACATCCCACAGGCTGCTCCCGACACCTCACAGGCTGCCCCCCGACATCCCACAGGCTGCTCCCGACACCTCACAGGCTGCCCCCCGACATCCCACAGGCTGCTCCCGACACCTCACAGGCTGCCCCCCGACATCCCACAGGCTGCTCCCGACACCTCACAGGCTGCCCCCCGACATCCCACAGGCTGCTCCCGTCACTCCGCAGGCTGCCCCCCGACATCCCACAGGCTGCTCCCGACACCTCACAGGCTGCCCCCCGACATCCCACAGGCTGCCTCCCGACATCCCACAGGCTGCCTCCGGACACCCAAGTTTGACCTGGGCCTCTGTGACCTGGTGGGATGACACATAAAATCAGCTGTCATCCACCCCATCAGGCCACGCGGCCTCTTCGCAGAACCTCAAGTCTCCCTAGAAAGTATTGTTGTAATGTACCCCGCGAATCACAGAAGGACGCCTCAAGAAGTCGAATTAAAGAGTCACATTTATTGCAATCCGGGACTATGAGGGGACATTCCCAAATCTCATAGCAGTCATTTGGTCACAGTTCCAGGATTATATAGGCAAAAAATCACACAGGTATTGATTACATCTCAAGGTTTGGAATGAGGCACCTGGCTCGCAAAAAGCAGATTACAGAAGCAGAATTAAGCATGTTAATTACAGTTTCGGGTCTCGGGGTCACTGAATTGACAGAAATACATTATCTAGAGCCTTTGGGTAACCTGGGTTAAACTTAGGCATGTTATCTAAATTACAGTTCTGGGTCTCCGGATCACTGAGTTGATAGAAACACGTTATCTAGAGCCCTCGGGTCCACTGAGTCAACTGGAACGCACCACCTGTGGCCACTAAAACAATTTAGGGTCATTGTGCTGTCCTGGTTCCCAGGTCCAGAAGAATGTGCTTCGATAACCAGTAAGATCACAATCAATGGGATAGTCATTCAATCAATAAGGCATTTAATCGAATGGGATGACTTATACAATTTAGAAAATCAAAGTAACCTGTCCATTGTTAAACAAAGCAAATAGGTACCATACTTCAGTATGTCCACTGTGCCGGCGTCTCTCAAGGTCGGACCCCACATCTCTGCCAGGACCACGTGGGAGCCCGCTTTAGGACAGAGCCGGCTGCCCTCAGCCCTGGTGCGGGGCCTCTGGGAGGAGCACCGGGCAGTGGGTACCGCACTCAGGCCACTGTGTTTGCTTTGTCCGTTCCCAGCCGCCCTCCGGGTTCCTGCGTGCACAGGCACTCACCCCAGCCCAGCCACGTGTCAGCCCTCTCGGAGCCACTCCTGAGAGAGAGAGAGAGAGAGAGGGAGAGAGAGTCACGCAGGAGCCTGGCGAGTGTGGCGCCCAGCGGGCAATCGCGCCCTGGGTCACTGGTCAGCAGCCCGCCCTGCCCCTCCCCCCGAAGGCCCGGTGCCCGCGGGGGCCACTCTGCCCAGTGAGCACAGGACCACGCTCCGGTGTCTGCTTCCCGCCTGCCCAGGAAATCTCGGAGGGGCAGCATGAGCCGCTGTGGGTCCCGCAGCACCAAACTTCAGGGAGAGACTGGAGACAGACTGGGCCCGTGGGTCAGGCCAGGGCACGTGAGGCCTCAGCAAGATCCTTAAGGAGGATGGTCCGCCTTGGAGTGGGGAGGGATCGCAGGGGAGGGGGTGGTCTTGAGAAGAGAGTGAACCCAGAAACCTGAGCCCCAGCCCCGCCTCACCAGCAGTCCTGTGTGGGGTGGTGCCCTCCCCGGTGGGCGGGCTTCTGGAGAGCGAGAGAGCGGTAGCAGCCCCAGTTCCGGGGGTCTGGGCCCAGGGATCCTTGTGGGCGATCCTGTGGGCGGGGAGCGGAGAGCCCGCTGAGCTGTGTCCCCCCACGAGGCGCTTCCGCCCCAGATGACAGGTGAGGTCTCCCAGCTCCCAGCTCAAATGAGTCTTTCTCCCCACGCAGCTGAGGTGGCAGCGCCTCCCTCTGCTTCCTGGGGACACAGCGGAGACGGAGTTTATTACTCAGCGAAGGTCCCAGGTGTGAGGGACGGCATGTTCCACGGCTGGGGCTGCGGAATGAAAGCAGGTGTGTCAGGGGCAGAGGCGGGAGGGCGGAGCCTGAAGAGCAAACCGGCAGCTGGCCATCACCCCACAGTCAGGCATTTCTTTAAAAAAGTCTTTGTGACGAGATATAAAGAAAAGGGGCACATTAAGTCTTGGCAGCCACTGGCCCTTCGGTCTGAATTGGCATCAGCTATTCTACCAGAGGCAGATCCAGATGGTGCGGGCAGCGGGGAGAGGGTCAGATATCCAGGGCCACAGAGAAGGGCAGGAGGGGCGGGCACCGCTCCTAGTCTGGACCGGCTGCCGGTTCAATCTCACACTCCAGAGGCCCGCGAGGATGGCGGACAGCCCACGAGACATGATGTGCGCAGTGCAGGTGGCCAGCCATGCCGCCTGGGACAGAGCGCTGAGCACCGGTCCTCAGCCACCCGGGTGGGCAGGCAGTGGGGAAAGTTAAGTTTGAGCGAAACCCGGGGAGGAGGCAGCAGGGGAGCAAAGGAACCTGCGCGATGACGCGAGTTCACTGTGGGTGAGTGTAACGCTCTCCCACGTCATCCCGGGGCTGGCCAGGGAGCAGCTCCCAGAACCACGGGCACCCTGAAGGAAGGAGCCTTCCCGCTCCCCTCTCTGAGACCCGGGGTACACACCTCTCCAGCAGACTCCGTACCTCACGGGCAGGGTGGAGGCCAAGCCAGGTCATGGGCCGCACACACCTGGGAGGATGCCCGGACACAGAGGCAGCGCCCACCACCTGCGCCTGCACTGGGGCTGGAACCTGGAAGGCGGACACTCACCCAGGGCCAGTGCCACCCCAGGAAGGACCCCAACACAATGCCAACACCTGCGAACCCAGAGTCCTAAGGGCGGCTGGGGCACCAGGCGAGCAGGGAGGGAGGCCTATTATTTTCTGAGAAACTCGTTAATTTATTCAAATAACCCAGTGAGCACCTATCAGCATGAAAGCACATCTGAGTAGAAGTTTGGAAAATCAAATTCATTAAAAAGCTCATTAACAGTTACCGTCCCTCCCTGGCCTGTGTGCTCAATGGTTAGAGAGTCGGCCCTCGGACCAAAGGATCGCTGGTTCAATTCCCTGTCAAGGGCATGTACTTGGGTTGCAAGTTCAATCCCCTGCCCCAATCGGTGTGTATATGGGAGGCAACCAATCGATGTGTGTCTCTCATATCGATGTTTCTCTCTCTCTGTCTCTCTCTCTCCTCTCTCTCTCTCCCCACTCCTTCCCTCCCTTCCACACTCTCAAAAAATCATTTAAAAGATATCCCCGTGTGAGGATTAACAAAACCAAAAAAAAGTTAACTTCCCATCAAAAAAATGCCTTGGACCTCCCTCTTGTAGTTAGTCCTTCAGGGCAGCAGGCGGCCAGAGGAGTGGACAGAGCCAGTCCTCAGAGCACCAAGCCCGCCTCCCCAAGCCCCGCCCCGCCCTCCCCGAACCGGGACCGCCTGAGCCTTCCTTTTGCCTCTATCCTCGAAGCACCAGGGTTTGTGGAGAAGCTGCAGCGGAGCAGGCACCGTCCTGGACACAAGGATACTAGCTCTGCTGTGCAGACAGATGACAGACAGGGCTTCTGGCTGGACAAGCTGAGGGGGGACCCCGGCCCCAGTCCCGCAGAGCCAGGTCACTCTTGAGATGCGCCTACATCCCACACTCTCCCCTCCTGTGGGGCCGGGTCCCTTCCAATGACTTCCAGGTGGCCTCGGGCCCAGACCACCTCCACCCGAAGGCCATCTCCAAGCCCAGGAGAGTCTCGGAGGCCAGCGAAGGGAGGCCAAAACATGGGGACCTGCTGTGTCCCCAGCAGGGGACTCCTGACCATCAGCACCCAAGGCCTATGTCCATCCACCTGGCCCTCACTGGTTGGGGTGACGACACTGCAGGGTGAGGAAGGTGGGCTCCCCTGGGCACTGCTGGAGTAGCAACGCTGACTGTGGAGCAGAGGCCTGGCCGCTCCCACACTCTGCCAATGTCCCCCCTACACCTGCATTCCTTTGCTGGGCACCTGCTGGGCACCTGTGTGCCAGGTGAATGGGGCCTGGTGAGCAGCCCTCCAACCACCACTGACAGGAGTCTCCACAATGGGACACACTGAGGTGGGACCCACACATCCCGAGACGCTCCTGCTGAGGCGCCCTGCCCGGCGCCTGTCTCATCAGCCACCTCCCGCCCAGCCTCACCTGGCTGCCCCCAGCACTATGTCCTGGCCTCCTCCCCGTGCACGGCTGGCACAGGACTCCCCATCCCCGTCTGTCTGGGGGGACTCCAGGGGGGACTGGCAGCAGCACAGCTCCCCACACACTCCAGCGTCTCGCCAACCCTCCACATGGCCCGGGTGGCAGGTCAGCTTCCTGCCCATGGTCCACGGGAGGAAGGAGCTCAGGAGCCACCTGCTCACGCTCTGGGGCCACCTGGCCCCGTCCCCTCCTCTGCAGGGCAGGCTGCTCCGGGGTCCGCCAGGAAGCACGCGAGCGCCACCCAGGGCCCTGCCTGGCTGCCCTGCCCGTGACTCGAGTGGTGTTTCTGGATTCACCGCTCATTTCACGGTGAGAAAAAGTGATGAGAACATCGCCCTAGTCTGCAGCTACATCCCCGATGACTGATTTGAGGTTTAGTTTCTAACAATGAAAAGGACACCCTGATGGCTGGCAATTCTGCTTTCCTGGGCAAGAACGAGCACGCGCTTTGATAAACACGTTCTCGATTTGCCTGCTTGGTTTTGTTAACTTTGTTGCAGGAAATGTGCCCATCACCTGACCCCACAGCCCCAACCACAGACAACCCGATTCCATCCACGAGTCCACTCAGCCTCCCCCAACATTTGTTTTAAATACTATTTTAAGCCCTGGCCGGGTGGTTCAGTCGGTTGGGCATCGTCCTGTGCACCAAAAGGTTGTGGGTTTGATTCTGATCAGGGCACATGCCTGGGTTTCAGGTTTGATGCACAGCCTGGGCATGAACAGGAGGCACCCAATTGATCGGTGGTTCTCAACCTTCCTAATGCCGTGGCCCTTTAACACAGTTCCTCATGGTGTGGTGACCCCCTATTTCACTGTTACAAATTGAACATAATTAAAGCATAGTGATTTATCACAAAACAATATGTAATTATATATGTGTTTTCCGATGGTCTCAGGCCACCCCAGTGAAAGGGTCGTTCGACCCCCAAAGGGGTTGCGACCCACAGGTTGAGAACCACTGCAATTGATGTTTCTCACATCGAAGTTCCTCTCTAAAAAATTAATACAAACATACCCTTGGGTGAGGATTTATATCTATACTAATAAAAGCCTAGGTGGCCCTCGCACCCTCATGTCATCACAAGATGGCCGTCCCCATGTTGTTACAAGATGGCCGTCTCCTTTTTTTCTTTTTATTCTGGGATTTATTTACCTTCTATAATTGAAACTTTGTAGCCTTGAGAAGAGCTCAGATCCAACCAGGGAGGGCTGGAGGGGAGGGAAACTTGGCTTCCTCCATCGCCAGGGGCAACCCACCCTCCTGCTCACTCCAGCTTCGTGGCCTCGGCCAGCTGAAAGCAGGTATCTGGGGTTTATTTACCTTCTATAATTGAAACTTTGTTGCTTTGAGTGGAGCTCAGAGCCAGCTGCGGCAGGTGGGAAGTTGGCTTCCTCCATCATTGGGGCAACCAAGCCTCCTACTCGCTCCAGCTCTGTGGCTGCTGGCCGCCATCTTGATTGAGTTAATTTGCATATAGTCGCTCTGATTGGCTGGTGTGCGTGGCTTAAGGCATAGTGAAGGTATGGTTAATTTGCATGTTTGTCTTTTATTAGTGTAGATAGGATAGTTTACCAATGTTGATTTTTTTTAAATATATTTTATTGATTTTTTACAGAGAGGAAGGGAGAGAGATAGAGAGTTAGAAACATCGATGAGAGAGAAACATCGATCAGCTGCCTCCTGCACATCCCCCACTGGGGACGGGCCCGCAACCCAGGTACATGCCCTTGACTGGAATCAAACCCGGGACCCCTCAGTCCGCAGGCTGACGCTCTATCCACTGAGCCAAACCGGTTTTGGCAATCTTTAATAATAATAGCGTAATATGCTAATTATACCGGACATCCTTCCAGACGAAGCTGAGGCTGTGAGGGAAGCCCAGGTCCTGGGTGCCAGAGGGAAACCAGTGCCGGCAGCCGGGGGAAGGAAGGCCTGCTCTTGCACAAATTTCGTGCATCGGGCCTCTGGTATACGCATATATATTTGAAAAGGTAAAGAAAACCTCATCCATCCACCAGCGAGTTGAAAACAGACGGAGACACTGGTGACGGGCCGTCCTCCAGGACTCAGGAGGGCTCTAGCCCCGTGGCTCGGATGCCGCGGCTGAGACCGAGCGCAGCGGGCGCCTGCTCTGCAGTGGCAGGCTCTGTGGTGTTTCCACAGAAGTAGCTCTGAGGCCCTGGAATTGTTTTCTCAGAAAATTGTTTTTCCATCTAAGGAACTCGGCTTGTGGGCCAACCCGCCTGCGACAGGCGTGCTGCGGTGGGGCTCTCCTGTCACAGGAAGGAGCAAATTACCCCGGCACGGCCCCGGGAGACCGGAGCGTCTCCGGAGCGAACGTCTTCATCATCGAGCCTTGACATTTCAGAGAAGACAAGAATCTATTCGTGCGTGACACCATTACCATTTCCCAGGCGCTTACAGAAAAACAAAACCACGCTTGTTCTGCCATTTCCCCTCTTCATGCCAGAGGACGCAGGATGTCGGAAGTGATCATGGTCACGGAGCTTGGGTGCCGCCATGGAAACCGAGGTCCAACCAGCTTGAGGAAGAGCGGTGTGGGCGGCAAGCTCCGGGACAGCAGGGTCGGGTAGAGGGATGCTGTCAGGGCTCCGTCCTCTGCCCATCCCCAGCTCGTCTGGGACCAGCTCAGCAGCCTCCCCAACTCCGACAGTCCACCTTGGGTGACACATTCGTCCCCAGACTCATCTCTGGGCCATGGGAGTGGCGGCTCTGATGACCAGGGCAGGAGAGGGGAGGCCAGCCCGCCCCTGCCTCGAGGGTGGGCTCTCGGGAGCAGAGACCCCGTGACCCAGCAGGAGGGGCAGGCCTGGGGCGGGGTGGGCCGGGGACGCCTTCACCTTGGGTCTGGAACAGCAAAGCCAGCAGATGTCCCTCGGGTCAGTGCCAGCTGTTCTGGGCGGAGCGGCCCTGTTTGGCCCGTTGTGAGGACTAACAAAGGAGCAGCAGATTTCCCATCCAGAGGGTCAGCCCATCGGCCTGGTAAACACAGTGGCATTTGGAAAAGATGACAGGAGCCAGGCTGCGACGGAGGCCGCTGAGGATGTAGGCTGCAGGGCTGCCCCCTCAGTGACATCCAGCGGAAAGTAGAATAACAAGCACATCGTGTCTCAGCCACTGCACCATTATACACGGGTCATATTCAACATACGTGTGCGCGTGCGCGAGGGGGCGTGCGGGGTCACGGAGCCCACGCTGTAAAAGTGCCCAGAACCATGCTGGCACGTGGCACCCAGCGGCCCGGCTCGCCTGTGCACCAGGAACTGTGCATGTGTTGACGTGTGCGAGGGGCGGCCCCAGCGAGCCCTGTGTGTCTGCAGGTGTGCATAATCTCATTACTCTTCAGCTGCTCCTTTACACGGGGACATGTTTTCCTTAAGCTCCTTTCCCCCCAGGATGACATTCAGAAAAAGCCTGCGTGGCTGTGCCGGCAAACGCCAGCAGCCGCCCCGGTGCACAACGCCGGCTCCCACGGATGGACTGTCTGCGCAGCCCCCGGCCTCCCTACCAAGGGCTCCTCAGGCCTGGGCTGGAGGGAGGCACCCTCCAAGGGCCCTCGGGGACTCCCGGGAGCGGGATGACGTGACACATGTCACCTCTGCCCTGGGTTGAGCCCCTGAGAAAGGGGGGGCTTGACGCCCTCTTTGCAGTCACTGGCCGAGAGAATACAGCCCCCGGCTGTGGTCACTGGTCACGGCAGCCCCTGAGCGGGGAGGTTCAGGTCAGCAGTTCCAGAGGAGCCGTCTGAGCCCTCAGCGCCCCAGCCCGGCCTCGCTCCGTCGAGCCCCAGGCTTGCTGTGGGGACTGTGCCTCGGAGCCCACAGGCCACCTGGCTTGCTGCGGCCGCCTCTGTGGTACCCCTCCTTCCTCCCTGGCCACCTGCCCTGGCCCCTCCGGCACCTGGCTCTGATTCCTGTGGGTGTCGCCCTCAATGACAGCTCTGAGGCAAGAATGACAAGAGGCACCCGTTCAGGTTTTATTTTGGGAGCTCGTCACTCGAAGACGAGAGACATTTTTCTATTTGGATATTTCTAGGCAACGAGAGCTCCCTTTGCAGACAAAGAGAGCGGGTCCGGGCCTCCGGAGAGGAGCTGAACTGTCAGAAGTTACGGTTATGCAGACTCCGTCCTCCCCCAGGGGAGATGGTCCAGAGCCGAGGATGGATGGAGACACGGGCACCAGCTGCCCCTTCCTGCCTTTCCCAGAGGGGCCGCTTGGCAAAGCCTCCCAGGAAAGGCACCAGGGCGGGCAGGGGACTCCCTGTAGCCCGGGTCCCCTCTCCGGGCCCTCAACTCGCCCCCTCCCCCCGGGTCATTGGGACATTCCTACCCGGACCTGTGTGCAGAGGGGATGTGCTACACAGGCACGCCGGGGAATGTAACCGCAGGTCAGACATTTACCTGAGGTTAAGGCGCAGCTTCCCGGGGAGAGCGGGCAGTGCTGCTTCTCTTTGGAAACTGAACAGATGGACTCAGCGCCTGCGTGTTGGGTGTGCTGTTTGTGTTTGTCTTTCGTCCAAGAGCAAATCTGCAAAAGAAAATGCCTTCCTGGGGGGCTGGTTCCGCAGGACCTGGGGGGATGGGCGTGGGGAGGGGAAGGTGGGAAGGGATGGGGGTGTCTGTCACTTTGCCAGTTTCAGACCTGGCACAGGAGGAACCTGTGCATTTCAAAGGGGGTTCTGAAGACCACTCTCCTGTGGGTCACCAGAAACGAGGGCCACAGCCAGACCTCCAAGAGCAGGTTTCAGGGAACAGGGTTGCGTTGAGACAGATTCTGGAGATCGGATTTCTCTTTCCTTAGGACACGAACACACTCTGGTTCCTCCAAGACACCAGGTCTCCTTTCAGGTCTCTGCTGGGTCCCCAGAGCCCAGCGTGCTCAGGCCCCTTCTGCCGGAGCTGCCGCCTCCGAAGTGGCTCTTCTCAACCAATCCGGAAGGTGCACTGCGAGATGGCTCCGGTGGTCAGGAGAAGGGGCCTGCTGCTGTTGGGGGAGAAATGACAACCATGACCATGGCATCCCCATGGCCTGTCCCCTCCTCCCGGCCACCTCACTAAATGCTATGGAGGGACCAGCCGGAGCTCAGCCCCTGAATGGACCCTGCAATGCGGGAATGAAACCTACACTCGCTGGGGTCCCAGGAGATGAGCCTCCGCCCCGCCCCCCCCGTCAGC
>NW_005371769.1:1178913-1181855 GCF_000412655.1 Myotis brandtii | reverse complement strand
CAGCCAGGCCCCCAGCCCTCCTCCCACACCCTGAGGTCTCTGCTGAGACACTCCTGAGCAGTGGGCTGTCGCTCCTGAGGGCATCTCTGGGTCACCTGGTGCTGACCACACATGTCTGTTGGACAGATGGACAGACGGACATCAGACAGACAGAAAGCCCCGAGGAGAGAACAGGACGTGCCCCCCTGCTCTTCCCTGCCCGGTCTCTCCAGCTCATAACAGAGCAAGCCCCCTGTTAGGTCTGGCATAACTGAGGGCGCAAGGTCATGCATCCCTCCCACTCAAAGCAACCCAACAACATGGGCCACGAGGTCTGCATTTTACAGAGGAAACTGAAGTTCATCCTGCGTGTTTACCTTGCCCCAGAGCCCACGGTCAGGGGGTGGTGGATACAGGACCCAAAGACACTGCTGCCCAGTCCCGGTTCCTCCCAGTGAACAAGGCTCCTGTTTACAGCTGAGGGGCGACCTGGGACGATGCGATAGCCCAGGCTCCATGGGCCTGGGCTGGGCCTGGGGTGCGCCAGCAGCCAGGACACCACGTGAGCACAGCGGAGCCCAGGGGAGAGGGCCCAGCCTGCCCCTCCAGCCCACCGACGCTCGAACTTCGCTTACATTTGTGCATGTGTTGATCTATTTTTAAATCATCCTTGGAATACTGTACATCCTGGAACCTGTGTGTTTCCATGCTGCCAGTGGGAAACCTCCAGCCAAACGCTACAGACCATGCACCCCGTGCTGCTCTGATGTCTCATGAACCTGCACTCCCCACCGGCCTGGGCCTGGAGCAAACACAATAACTGTACTCCTACGGAATAGAAGGGTAATATGCAAATTGTCCCCTGGTCCGGGGCCAGCCCACCAACCCCCTGGGGTCCCTCCCCCTCCACTGGCCCTGCCCCTGATTGGCCCCCAACACCCCAATCGGGGTTTGCCAGCTGGACCCCACGCATGTACAAATTCGTGCACTGGCCTCTAGTAATAATAATAACAACAACAACGTTTGTCGTTTTGAGCCACTCGGCTAGGGGCACTTCGTTAGGCAGCAACCGGTACAGGTGTGGTCATGAACTTATTTTTAAAACTTAGGAAGAAGCCCTCTTGCTAGCAAGAATTGCCCAATGCTGGGGTGGGGACCAGAGGAAAGAGTGAGACCCCATGACCCTGTGACTCTAAGAACTGAATTCTCATGGCCAGAGGAGGAAAGCCTCTTCCAGACGGACCCTTGTGCTGGCCGCAGCCCCCACAGCTGCAGGCCTGGGACTGAACGGGGTCCTGTCCACGGCTTCTGGGCGATTCCCTCCCATCTGGAAGCTGGTGGGAGTGACAGCGGACATTGCTCATTCCGGCTGTGGGCTCCGTGGTCTTCTCCTCTAGTTCAGGGAAGTCCATGGGGCCCCAACTATGCAGCAGGCAGCGCCAGGGGCCGGGGATAATGTAGCAAACAAAGCAGGACCCGGCCTGGGCTGCACCACCCAGGCATCTTCCCTTTGGCCACCCTTGGTCCTGACCTCTGTCCCAGGGCACAGGTAATGGCCTGCTCAGCAGCCAGGACCCATGTCAGAGGCCCCAGGAAGACGAGTGCCATCCCAGCCACGCCCCTCAGCAAAGACTCCTGCTTCACCCGGGGAACGAGACCCTTAGGAGCGGACCTCGGCCCTCGATGCCCACTGGGCGGGCCAGCTCCTGCAACACTCACACAGCAATCGGTGTTCGGCAGCAGGTCCCCGCAGCTCTCCAGCTGGCCACGGAGCTCTGCTCCCCTAAAGCCCTCAAAGTGCCAATTGTATGCCAGTCACCAATGGACACACCCAGGGTCAGCCCTCCCTGAGGGAAAGATCGTAGAGCTGGTGGCGTGGCTGGGCCTTGCGGGCTCTGAGATGCAGGGAAGAGCTGTCACCAGCGGCTGCCGGGGAGCCGGACCAGGGCCTGCCACCACTTTGTAGAACAAGGCCTCCCGGTGACATTTCCTGGGTGGTTTGAAGCAAATGCCTTGTCATAATATTTGTGCTAAGTTTCCTTTTGTGATTTGCTAAGCTCCTAGGCTGGTTCAAAGAGAAACCTTTGAAAAGAAAGCCAGCTTAGCAGAAAGGTCATGGTACTGAAAACCAAATAGTGAGCTGAAGCGGCCGGGCAAGACTGCGTCTTCGTGGGCAGGGTCCTGAGCAGCGACAGCCACAGGCTGGCAAAGGGACAGGCCAGTGGCCACCAGCTGGTGCCTCCCCTGAGGGGACTCCTGATAGAGGAGGGCAGAGGGCACTATGGTTGGCAAACCCAGTGTTACCATTACTTCCCTCTGTGACACGGACACTCAGGTCCCAACCCCATGATCTCTTACCTGGTAGGTTTGTCTCCCAGGGAGCATTCCTGGTCTCATCAGTGGGTTTGAAAGCAACCTCTGTTGGCCACGGCACTCCTCCCGCCACCCCTCCCGCCACCCCTGAAGGTGCCACGCAGGCCGCTCTAGTGCACAGCTGCTCACCCAGCACCTCCATGGCCAGCACGGCCAGCTTCGTAACAGCCTGGCCCCGGAGCATCGGTCCATTCGGGACAAAATCGAGGCCCAGAGAAGCGGAAACACTGGCCCAGGTCAGCAGCAGGGCCCAGTTTGAGCCCGTGTGGCCCGAGCTGGCTGTGCTGGCCTCTGACAGGGACGCTGGTGCCTGTTTGGAAGGCTACGGGTTTGAGCACGTAATGTCATGTGCACGACTCCCTGGGAAAACACAGGTGCGAGTGGAACAGGCAATTGCGCCCAAGCCACCTGAGACCAGGAATAAACAGGGACCCAGGCAGCCGCCCGTCAGCTCATCAGCCTAAACTTCCCTCCTGAGCGGGAAGGGCTTCCTGGCCTCACCCCCTTTACTTAACCAGCCCCACCCTGCCCACTGCCCTCACCCCTGCCACTGCCCTCACCCCTGCCACTGCCCTCCCCCCTGCCCACTG
>NW_005371769.1:1171737-1177333 GCF_000412655.1 Myotis brandtii | reverse complement strand
CTGCCGCCCTCGCCCTCGGGCCCTGGCTGGGACAACGTCTCCGAGCAGGAGCGAGCGCCGCCCGGCAGCGACCTGGACGTGGACACGGACATCTACTCCAAGGCGCTGGTGACCGCCGTGTACCTGGCGCTCTTCGCGGTGGGCACGGTGGGCAACACGGTGACGGTGTTCACGCTGGCGCGAAAGAAGTCGCTGCAGAGCCTGCAGAGCACTGTGCACTACCACCTGGGCAGCCTGGCGCTCTCCGACCTGCTCATCCTGCTGCTGGCCATGCCCGTGGAGCTGTACAACTTCATCTGGGTGCACCACCCCTGGGCCTTCGGGGATGCCGTCTGCAGGGGCTACTACTTCCTGCGAGACGCCTGCACCTACGCCACGGCCCTCAATGTGGCCAGCCTGAGCCTGGAGCGCTACCTGGCCATCTGCCACCCCTTCAAGGCCAAGACCCTCATGTCTCGAAGCCGCACCAAGAAGTTCATCAGCGCCATCTGGGTCGCCGCGGGCCTGCTGGCTGTGCCCATGCTCTTCACCATGGGCCAGCAGAGCCGCGGCGCCGACGGCCAGCACCCCGGCAGCCTGGTGTGCACGCCCGTGGTCGGCACCAACACCATCAAAGTCGTCATCCAGGTGAGCAGCCTTTGGGAGAGGAGGGGAGAGAGAAGAGGGAGAGGATGGGGGAGAGGAGGGGGGAGAGGAGGGGGGAGAGGATGGGAAAACTGGCGTCTCTTTCCTTCACCCTAAAGGGAGTTGCTCCCAGGAAGCTGGGGAGAGGATAGGGGAGCAGCCTGACCCCCCTTCTTGGCACCTTTCACTCCAGGGTTGCCAGGCCTCAGCCCTTTATCTCATCCCCTCCTTCTATCAAGGGGGCCGGCCTCAGGTCCTGACCTCCCTGGGGGCCACTGGTGGGCCTTGGTGCCTCCAGATTCCCTGTGCGCTGGGCCGGCACCCGGAGGCCCCTGCACGGGGCTCTCAGAGACCACGGGCCTCAGTAGGTGCCCAGGCTGCCCGTGCCTCCTGGCGGGTGCCGGCCGGCCCGTGCTTGGACGCCAGCTGATTGGTCTAGCTTTAGTCTCCCCATCTGTGTGATCAGAGCCCCGACCTCAGCAGGCAGAGGCTCGAGAGAGCCGTGGGGCGCTGAGGGCTCCTGCCGCGGAAAGGCTCGGAGGCGCCCTCCCGGGTGTGGTGGAGACCATGTTGCCTTTGCTGGGCAGACCCGGAGTCGGGGCGTGGTGGCAGGTGGGGGCTGCGGGAGGCAAGCACCCTGCAGCCGAGCAGCCCGCTGCTCTCCCCGGGTCTGAGCACAGCACCATGGGAACCCAGCTGGGACCCCACCCTGGCAATCGCTTGGAGGAGGGACCTGGTGGGGTGGGGGGATCCAGCCCCCCACAAAAGGCTTGTCAGGCAGGACTTCCAGGAGAAGGCATCCACGGAGGAGTCTGGGCTGAAGTGCCACTTTGAATGGCATCGTGGCTCTAGGCCATGGGTAGCCGTGGCGGTGCAGGGTGAGACAGGGAGGCCAAGGGATGGAGGGGCCGGGAGGGTGGCAGGAGGGGCCAGAACAGCACTGTCCCTGTCGGGCATCATCTCACGCACCAGCCATACCTGCCAACCAGACGGCGCTGATGCACCTGAAGTGGGAATCGGCAGTGGGGCAACAATGGGGCAGGCGCTGTCATCTGTCTGCACCTCGATCCCTGGACTGTGACCTCATGGGTCCCCTCACCTCTGCTGAGGACCCGTGTGGAGAGGCCCCTTCCCCAAGTAGCCACACCTAGTGGGGAAGAGTCACAGCAGGGCTGCCCTCCACGCCCTCCCTGCACTCGAGGCAACCGGCGCCGTGGGCACGGGTCACAGTGGGAATCACCTTTCCCTTCTTTGAGGTTCCATTTTCTTCCCGAAGTTCCTGTCTTTGACCGGCTGTGCCCAGGGGCCTCTCCCAGCCTGCCCTGGCACTGAGGGGGCAGCAGCTATGCTACCTGCCTTCAAAGGTGTGATGCGACAGGCTTAGGTCAGCAACTCGCTGCCCACCCAGGAGATGCCTCCAAGCAGACCTGCAGGGCTCGGCCAGGAGCTGTCTGAGTTCACCATCGTCAGAACAAGAGCAGAGGGAGCACAGCCCCATAAAGCATCCTCCTCCGTCTCGGTGGCCGCTCGGCTGGCCCCACGGAACAGACACCTGATGCGCATCGCAAAGGGCCGTTCTGCGTCCTTGTGCGGCGGCTGCGGCACGGGCCCGTGGGGTGTCCTGGCCCCTCGGCCACTGGGCGATGGTCTGCCGAGTGTCCACAATGGCCTGGCCTTGCTTCTGCACCCAAATTTGCCAAAGACCCGTGCGCTTCCCAGCACCTCTCTTTAAAGGCCTCCGCTGCTCGCTGCCGGGCACTTAGCAGAGACGCTCGTCCCCTTAAGGCTGCCAGCTCCCAGGGGCTCCTGGCACCCACGGCTTTCTGCTCCCTGCACTCGAACGAGCGTCCTTGCAGGGTATGGCCTCGGCTGCCGCCTTCCTCCTTTCTGTGCGGCCATCGCCAAACCAGGCGCTTTCCCGGTTACAGTCCTGCTCCGGCTAATGGCCACGTGACAGTCTGGGCAAACTTCTACTGTTTTTAAAGTGACATCTGGTCAGAGAGCAGTTGGGTGCCTGCGTCGGGGTGTCTCCTCTCATCCACCGTGTTCGGAGGTGTTGGCCAATCACGGGTCCCTTCCCAAACCGGGCCTCTCCCAGCACCGCCTCTGGGAGTCCCCCCTGGGCACTTGTAAACAAACAGGTCATGGTTAGAAATGGGCTGGTGATAAAGATATCTGATCAGCTTTGAAGTGGAGAGTACAGGGGGCATTTCCCAAGTTGGCCCAGGCCGGGTGGCCACAGGCCGGGAGCTGATGGGGGGACAGGGCGGCCCCAGGCCAGCACAGGCACAGCTCTGGGAGTGGAGGGCCCTGGGTGAGTGAGTGGCCAGGAGCAGGGCGGCCCCGCTGTCCATGCAGGCGTCTTGGAGGAGGCGGCCGTCCGCACGTGGCCCTGCGCGTGGATGGAGTCACCCCACCATTCCGCTGCCCCGCTCTGACCTGGGCGTGTTTCAGGCCCTGCTGTCGCAGGTTCGAGTCGCTGGCTTCCGGGCGGCAAGGCGCGGTCAGGTCGCACAGTGAATGTCCACTGTGCAGCGGCGGCCAGGAGGGCCAGGAGGGCCAGGAGCTGAGACTGGCAGAAGCCTGGGGTGTGAGTGTCCCGCTCAGATCCCACTTGGCCCAGCGTTTTCCAGCTCCAGCATCGCCAGGCGGGAGCCCGGAGCCCTGTGTGAGCAGCGGCAGGCGTTGGCCCTGTCGTGGCCTCATTGCTGCCATTTTCTAGGACCGGGGCCCACCTCCCCATTGCTGTTGCAGAAAGTCTCTTTCAGGTTCCGTGCCAACAGAGGTGCCCCTCGCTGGGTGGGCCAGCCCTGGGTGGGGTGCCCCCTCCCTGGGGGGGCGGAGTGTCCCAGGAGGAGCGCAGGACCCCCAGCTCGGCTGCCCGAGCACCAGGCCGTTTGAGTCCGACGTGGTTCCACGGAGGCAGAGGCAGCCGAACACATCCTGTCTCCACAAAGTGGAGGAAAACTGGTTGCAATGAGGCCACCGATCACCTGCCAGTGTTTCTCGGCTGTGGCAGCGACCTCCTCCCGGGGCAGTGCTCCGAGGGCACCCCACCCACCCACCGGTTCACTCCCCTCACTCTCCGGTTGGAGGGCTGGGCTATAAACATGCGTGTGCAGGACTGTGTGTGAATGCATGTTCTCATGCAGCCCGAGGAGACGCTTCGGAGTCAGACGCGGGACATGCAGCGGCCTCGGGGCCCCGGCCACAGGGATGTGCGTCTCTGCTGCCTCCTGGAAAGCTTCATCGCTTCGTGGCATGTTTAGGTGTAGGGTCCATTCTGGGCTGATTTCGCCGGCGTGTGAGGCCCGAGTCTTCTTTGCACACAGGCACCTGCGTGGCCAGTGCCCCCGTGAAGAGTCTTCCCTCCATTGAAGTGTTTGGCACTTTAATCAAAAATCCCCGACCCTGGTCCGGAGCCCGCTGCTCCCTCACCTGTGCTCTGCCCTGCCCCCACCGGCGCCGCGGTGCGGCTCTACAGTCTTGCACGTGCGAGCATGTCACACACAGCCGGCTGGCACGCTTGAAGTAGAGTGAGGCCTCCAACTGCCTTCTTCCCTGACCCCGTCCGTGCCATTCCAGGTCCTTCGCTGCCTACATACGTTTTAGCATCAGCTTTCCAGTCAGTACGTGTGAAAAGCCTGCAGCGGCTCCAACAGGCCGCGCGCATCTCTAGGCCGACGTGCGGAGACGGGGCTTGGGGCGCCCGAGTTCGGTGCTTGCTCGCTCATTCGGGGCCCCTTCCATTACTCCATCGGTCGTTTCCAGCATGCAGATCCTACACACTCATAAACCCTTCTCTGCGGTTGTTCTGTAACAGCTGCTCTCAGCCATCAACACGCATCCTCGAGTTTCCAAGGTCAGAGTTGCCGTTCACGCCTGACGTGGCCCACGCCTCGCTCTGTACGGCCGGTCTCTGAACCGACTGCTTTCCCTGTGGTCCCATTGTCCTATTTCTTTGCATCTCCAGGCATCTTATTCCTCCTGGACAGCGTGCGTGACGCATGGCAGAGACGCTGGGCTCTGCTGTCTCTCTCTGAGGAGTGGACATTCTTGCTTCAGCGGGCTGCTCAGGTGCTGGCCTCGCAAACTTGGGCAGACTCGCTTTTACCCCTCATTAGTCCAGACTCCGTCTCCCTGGGGGTTTTGTCGGTTAGAATGGGCTCGCTGAGAGCAGGTGTTGCCTGGACCCTCCCCGAGGACGCGGGCCTCACTCCTAAGGTGAGCCTTGCAGGCTTCACAGGGGGATAGTGGGATGTTCATGAGACCTCTCCCCCTGCTCTGCCAGATGCCAGCTGCCCTCCCCTAACCTGTCACGGTTCTGTCTGTGCACACAGCCCTGCTTCTCCACACCCCTGTCCTGCAGGTCCCCCTCCCGTGTCTCACTCTGCAGGTTCAAGCCACTTGGCCCCCCGACCTCACATCTCTGCCTCCTCAGCTGGAACAGCCGGGCTCTGCCAAGACCCCAGCTCCTCATGTCACGATCAGGGAAATGTCCCCACGAAAAGAAGCAGGTGACTGTGGGGACCACAGCCTCGCACGGCGGCTTATCCAGTGTCGTAAACAGTGCCTGGTACGTTCTGCCCACTCGTAGAGCTGTTTGTGCAGGAGACAGTCCAGGCCTCCGTGCAGCCTCCTGCGGACTCTAAACACTGCCCACTTTAAACACATCCGAGGTCGCTGATGACAAAAGGCTGGCTCAGAGGAATTACTAAAACAATGTTGCGGCCCTCGCTGGTTTGGCTCAGTGGATAGAGCGACGGCCTGCAGACTGAAGGGTCCCGAGTTTGATTCCGGTCAGGGCACATGCTCAGGTTGCAGGCTCAATCCCCAGTAGGGGGCGTGCAGGAGGCAGCCAATCAATGATTCGCTCTCATCATTGATGTTTCTTTCTTTTTTTTAATTAAAACTTTATTGTTCAGATTATTACAATTGTTCCTCTTTTTTCCCCCCATAGCTCCCCTCCACC
>NW_005371769.1:1158946-1170289 GCF_000412655.1 Myotis brandtii | reverse complement strand
CCTTGTTTGGGGTTTGGAGGTGCCCAGATGAGGCCCAGCTGTGAAGCAATGCAAGCTGCTGTGGGGCCTTGGGCCTTCTCTTGGAAGTTCTGGGTCTGTCTGGCCCAGCTGCAGTTTGTTAGGTAATTTTCAGATTGCAAAGGGCCAGGACATTCATATGCAAAAGCCTCTGCCGCAGCTTGGGTGGGGCGGGGTCTCAGGGGATCAATAGGGTGGAGCAAGCAGCTATGGCTGATCCTCAGCCCTGCCCTAAGGAGCCCCGAGTCTCAGTGTCCCTGTAATTGCTGCAAGCACCTCTGAGGGAAAGCCACCCTCAAGTTCCGAGTTCTGCCTGCTGCCAGACAGTCCAGTTTCTCCCCGAATGAGTCCTGGGTCCTCAGAGACTTCCCGGAACTAGAGTTCAGAGCAGTCGGGAGCTTGTGACTCCCTCCCGATTCAAAAAGACAGCCGCGTCCTCAGGTGCCAGCCCCTTTCTGCGCACGCTTGAGCCTCCATACCTCTGCACTTTACTTCCGCAGCTCCTCTGAGTCTCAGTGTGCTTTTCTCTTTCCTTCTAGTTGTAGAATTTCCACTCAGCCAGCCTTCCTGTAGTTCTGGATGATGTCTGTTTTGTCTTTTAGTTGTATTTGTTGTGTTGTTGTGTGAGGCAGCAATTTCTGGTGTTTACCTATGCCGCCATCTTGGTTTCTCCTCATCATTGATGTTTCTATCTCTCTCCCTCTCCCTTCTGCTCTGCAATCAACAAAAAATATATATATATTTTTAAAAACCATGTTGCGCCTGGCTGCCGTGGCTCAGTGGTTAGAGTATCAGCTCGCACACTAAAGGGTCTTGGGTTCAATTCCTGGTCAAAGGTTCGGGGCATGGCCCCAGGGGCCATGCAGAAGGCAGCAAATCGATGTGTCTCTCACATGTGTCTCTCTCTCTTTCCTTTCCCTCTCTCCCTTCCACTCTCTGAAAAAGCAAGGTAAAAAAAAAAAATCCTCAGGTTAGGATTAACAAAAAAGAAAAACCCAACAATTTTGCAAAAGGATACATGACAAGAAACATAGTCATCCGAGAAACAAAGCTGAAGATAGACACTGTTTGGATAAATCTTAGACTGAGGAAAAGAGCCACATTATTTATGCTAAAACATTTTTAGCTCATTGTCTCTGTTGAAAGGTGAATGTATTATAAATTCCACTCTCCCTTGACATAGTCAATGACTAGAGCATTCTTCAGAGAGTTTTGTGCCCTTGTAATCAAGAACAGTTCTTTCATTAAAAATCATGCCGCTTCTGCGCTGGCCGGTGTGCTCAGTGGTTAGAACGTTGGCCCATGCACCGAAGGGTCCCAGGTTTGATTCTGGTCAAGGCACATACCTGGGTTGCAGGTTTGATCCCCGACCCTGGTGAGGGCTCCTGCAGGAGGCAACCAGTGGATGTCTCTCTCATATCGATGTCTCTCTCTCTCTCTCTCTTCCACTTTCTCTAAAAAAATCAATGGAAAAATATACTCAGGGGAGGATTAACAACAACTAAAAAACCCACACACACTACTTCCAACCTCCAGAGCTGCTGAGAGAGTCCTGGGCAGTGCGGCAGTTTCTGCGCTGAGCTGCCAGGCGGGAATGCTGGTGCCTGGAGGGTGACTCCCCAGCTGTGGGCAGGACGCAGAGCCGCTGGCTCCTGAGGGCCAGGGACAGTGGCAGTTCATCAGGTTGTGCGTCGGGCCATCAGGACATGCTGGTCTGGAATGAAAATCAAAGACTCACTCGGTCGTAAGTCAGTCGGCCTGGGCTCTGCACCCAACAGGATGTGCACAGTGGGAAGCAGCTGTCGAGGGTCAGGATTTATTTCCTGGGATGAGGGAGAAGCATTCGCATCTGTACTAAGCCTCTCCCAGGACCCGGATCGGATCGGGGCTCGCCTGCCATTCCCATTGCTACCAGCTGCTCCGGGGAACCTTCAAGGGGAGGAGCACCAAGTGGGGGCAGGGGTCCAGCCCAGGGCCCTCTCGAACTCACAGCTTGGAGACCGCCTCTGGACTGTCCTCTGTGTGGGGAGCCCTATAACGTCGCCCGTTTATCTCCCTCTGGCAATGGGCCTGGAGGAGGCAGGGCCAGCCCCAGAAAAGCACGCGGCCTTCCTTCCGGTGAACCTGCTCTGGTGGCCTCAGGTGGGCTGCCCGCCTTCCCGGGACAGCAGGCCAAGCGCACAGGGCGGGGGCAGGGCAGTAGAACCCGTGAGCGCTGAGTCTTGGTGGTCCATGTCCACGCGGCTGTGCAGGAAGCAGGAGGAGAGAGGCCACCAAAAGGCCCCTTGTCCCCACAGGCTGGCACAACGCCCGGGTCCCAGATTCTGCCAGCCCTGAGGCCTATTTTGCGGAGGTGGACTGTCCTCTCGGGACTTGAGCTGCCCTGGTGGACATCTGCTCCACCTCCAGGCTGACCGGACGTGGAGGAGGGGGCAGATGAGGGCACAGGTCTTGGAGGGTGCCAGTCTCCCAGACCCCTTGCTCCCTCGGAGGCCCGGAGGGCTGGGGATAGCACTGGCCGCCCAAGTGAGCCGCAGACGGGCGCTGCCCCAGCCAGAAGGGCTTTTCTGGGCCAGGAGGTGCCTCTGAGGTCCTGGCCCGAACAACTGGCCTGCAGACTAGACGCAGATGTGTGCCGGGCACTGAGACAAGGCTGGCCCCGCTCCACTTCCTGCAATTCCTTTTCCTGACAGCTTGTTTAAAGGACACGTCTAATATTTTCAAAATGCCTACATTTGTGTGACTCCTGGAAACACACGAGAAGCTTCCATTTAATCCCCAGAGCAGGGCCTCGTGTCTCTAACCCCAAACTCCTTTTGTCCTGAAGGCTCCATGGGTCTCTTGAGCGGACGTACTAGTGGCCTGGGAACCTGCCACGTTCCACGGGGTCAGTGGTCAGCAGCACAGCGACTCAAGCCCGGCCACCTCCCCCTGCCAAGGGAGCGCCTCTATGGGTGACATTTAGTGTTTAGAACCGATTTCAGCACTTTCTGGGTGCCCCTTGCTGAGCTTGAATGGAATCCTTCCCTGACCTTTTAAACTAATTCAAAAAATAGATGGGGCGCCCCTGGGACTCTCCCCAAAATTGAGAGCTGGGATCACCCTGCAGGAGCCACAATTAAAACCCAAACACCGACATGCCAGGGATCAGACGATCTGGGAGGCTCAGCTTCCAGGAGCTGGCCACGCTGGCTGGGAACTTCACGCTCATTGCCAATGACTTAAACCCCTTTCATTTCTCCTGCCCTCGGGAGATCGGAGAATGCAGCCCAGGAGGGTGGGCTTTTTATGACCAAAAAAAGGGGGTGCCTGGCCCTAGGGGCAGAAGACAGGCCCCGTGGAGCCCTCGCTCTGCATCTGTGTCCCACCTGTAAGATGAGGGTCCCCTCCGCCTACACTCAGTCCCAGGAGACCCAACACTCCCTTGCAGAGCAGAGCAGGCCTTTTTTTTCTTTCTTTCTTTCTTTCTTTTTTAATCCTCACCTGAGGATATTTTTCTGTTGCTTTTAGAGAGTGGAAAGGAGGGAGGGAGGGCAGGGAAAGAGAAAGAGAGAAACATGGATGTGAGAGAGACGCATCAATTGATTGCCTCCTGCGCACACCCTGACTGGGGCTCAGGAATGAACCCATAACCCAGGTACACACCTTTGGCCAGGAATCAAACACGAGCCCCTTTGGTTTGCAAGCCGGCGCTCTAACCCCTGAGCAGCATGGCCAGGGCACGGGGCAGGTCTTCAACACAGGGCAGAGCTTCACAAGCATGGAGACTTTCTTCGTCACTTTGCTGATTCGGGCCAAGCAGTGCCATTGTCCACAAACAACAGGGCACCTGAAGCACCAGCCACACTTTATTGCATGAGGCTGCGGGGCGCAGGATGCTCGCGACCGCCAGCAAGTGCATGCCCCTCCCTCCGCGTCCGAGGAGGCCGCTGCACCGAGGCTGCAGGGTGCTGGGTGCTGGCCAGAGCACACAGGGAGTGGGCTCAGCCTCACCTGTGCTCCTGGGTCCCAGGTGCTCCAGGGCCGGAAGGTTCTCTGTGAGACCAGCTCGGCCGGGCCAGGCAGGGCCGCACCTGTGCCCTCGGCCCACCCTTGCCACTACATGTGGTGGACTCTGCAGCGGCCTCTGCGTTCCTCCCCAGCCACGTGGCACAGGGCGGGGCCAGGCCTGGGCTGGGTGGAGCGCAGTGAGGCCCAGCAGGAGTTTCCCGGGAACAGGTGGGTCCCAGTGTCGGGGAGACAGCTTGCCTGTGCCGCCGGAAATAAACAGGCGGTCACTGCCTGGGGCTGCGCTTCCTTCCCTGGGACGGGCCCATCCAGCAGGTGGGTCTGCAGCCAACTCCTGCGCTCGGGGGGGCCAGGCTGCTGGCTCAGCGGGGGTGGCTCTGAGGGGGTCCCCGGGACAGCCGCTGGGCAATGGCTCTGGCCCCGGCTGGTGGTGGAGCAGCTATATAGGCAGCACAGACAGAGCAGCGGGAGGTGGATTCCGCAAGAACATGTGTCCGAGGTGGTGGGGGGAGAGCCGTGGCCAGGAGTCCTGGGTTCTGGGTCTTTGGCTCTGGCCTGAAAGCTTTTACAGCAAATGGCCCTGCATCCTGGGAATCCACACAAACAGGCCGTGGCAAGCCTGTGCCCTCGACCCAGGGCCAGCCTCTGTCTGCAGGAGCCCCTGAGGCCAGCGTGGGCTGAGGGCCCGGGCAGCCCACACAGCCACTCTGAGGGGCTTAAGACAAGTCCCCTCCCACTTCCACTCATCTGTTCCCGGTTTCAACTTCTCTCCTGCCCTCCCCAGCTTTCTCTCCTCCTGTGGGGGTCACTGCAGGGTGGCCCAGGCCCGAGAGCATGGCTGACATCTGGGTGAAAGGGGCCTCTGGCAGCTGGCAGCTTTGAAGTTCCAGAACGTTCTCCAGTGAGACCCCCTCATGGCATTGTCACATCACGGCAGAGAGGCATGGCCAGGCGGACTATTCTGGGAGCACAGAACACGCCTGCACGGTGTCTCAGGCCATGAATATTCATGGCAGCACGGGGCCTGCAGAGTCCAATGATGTAAATGTCATGAACAGTGTGTGACCGTGTTTTGGGGAGAAGATCCGTCGAGGAGATGCGTCTCGGTTACCAGCCATAGCAGGGCAACGCCGCCAGGGCCCTGGTGCGGCCGCGGCTCCTCCGCACGGTCATCCTCCAGCGTCACAGCTCTGGGGCTCAAACACGAGCCCCCACGGGCAGGAGCTGTCTCCACCTCCTGAAACAGTGGGCTGGGAGCGCTGGCAGCGCCCAGGGGCGTCAGTCCAGGATCCATTCCGGGAAGAGAGTTCTAGAAAGCTCCGCTGCCATGGACGAGCTCCGGGCCGTCCGACCGGAGGACATGGGGAGGGCATGGCATGGCGGTATCGTCTTGGGATGGGAGAGGGAGGGGCCACCACCCGCTGAGGGCCACTCATGACTTGGGTCTCAGCTGATGAGGAAGAAGGTTCTGGGCTGCAGGGTCACTGCTGTGACGAGAGTGATGACCGCGCCAGCACAGGGTCCTCCCGCCGCCGCCCTGAGGTTGCTCGTCCCCGGCTCTGACTCTCACAGCCCCGGGCGCACTGCTTCTGCTCTCGTGATGCAGCTCCCAGCAGAGTTCCGTCGCCTGTATGCTGGCGTGCTGTGTGCGTGGGCTGTCCGGCCGTGGACGCGCAGGGTCTGCGTGCTTCGGGCCGTATCCCAGAGCCTGCCCAGGCTTCCCAGGTTAGGGTGCCCGTGCTGGGACGGCACACCCTCCCTTTGCCAGCTGCTGTGGACTGAATGGTTGTGTCCCCCAATGCATGTGCTGAAATCCATCCCCATGTGGTGGTGGGAGGAGGTGGGGCCTTCGGCAGGCGATGAGGTCATGGGGGTGGAGTCCCCATGAAGAGGCCAGGGCGCTCCTGGCCCCCTCCAGCCCCGCGAGGACACAGGACGGCGGCCTCACCAGAACCTGTCCCCGCCAGCAGGCTGATAGACGCTGTCCCGTCGGAGCTGTGGGAATGGAGTTCTGCTGCAGTACTTTGCTAGAGCAGCCGGTCACTCCTTTGTTCATTCACATAGTATTTGAGGGACAGTGGGGTGGCAGGCCCTGCAGCCCACTGGGGGGGTGGGGGGGCAGCAACTGGGAGAACAAACATGTACCATCCAAGCTAAAGGAACACGTGGACCCGCGCCACCTGTTCTGGCTGCTCAGGTGACAGGTGGCCCGCTGAGCCCAGGCAGAAGGGCAGCTCCAGGCGCTCAGGGAGCCTGCCTATCTGTGCCAGAGCAGACAGCCTGTCCCCACAGGCCCTGGCTCCCGGGCTGGCCCCATTCACAGTTCTGCAAATTGCCATGATTTGCATGGCGGAAGGGGCGGGCGGCGGGCAGGGAGGGAATGAATGCCGCATTTGCTTTCCTCAAAGGCTGCGGCTGCTTCAGCCAGATGCACTCCTGCCAACAAAACCCCCAGCGCACAGGCTTGCAGCTCTGCGAGTCCAACAAATGAACCAATTATGTCTTTGTGACGAACCATTATTAGGAGGGAGATTAAATTCCTTTCGTGGGTAGAGGAATGGTGCAGACGGAGCGGCCTGTGACCGGCGGAGGCCTGCCTCCGGAACACTCCCACGCCCCCTAGCCCGGCTGGCCGCCCCAGGCCTGTGGCAGGGGTTCCAGGTGACCGGCGGGAAACAGCCCTGCCCAAGAAGAGGCCGTGCTCTGGCCGCCTTGCTCCTCGCTCCAAGCCTGGAAACACAGCGATCTAGGCCCTTCCCCCGCACCGAGCCGTCCGTGCGCACGTGCCTGGAGAGCGGCAGTCTCGTGTCCACTGGGCCTATGTCTCGTGGAGCCCATCACAAGAGACACCGGGATGGAGGGAAGCACGGCCTGTAACCGACATGGCTGCCGTGCTCCGGACACGCTGGGGACAGCACTGGCACCGCCCGGGCCTCGGGCTGCACTTGCCTGTCCCCCTTACCTAACCCACTGATTTTGTCCTGGACGGAACCACAGCCAGGCTGGTGGCACAGTGGGGCTGAGTGGGACGGTGGCACAGGATCCCGACATCTTTTCTGAGTCCGACTTGCTCCTGATCACAGCCATTCCTGACGGAAGCCCCAGGAGGGGCCTGGCTGAAGGAGCACAGGGTCACATCCAGCCCTGACCAGTTTTGCTCTATGGTAAGAGCATTGGCCCTTGAACTGAAGGGTCGTGGGTTCAATTCCTGGCCAAAAGCCTGTACCTGGGTTGCAGGTTCGATCCCCAGCCCCGGTCGGGGCAGGTGCAGGAGGAAATCGATGGATGTGTCTCTCTCACATCAATGTTTCTCTTTCTCTCTCTCTCTCTCTCTCTCTCTCTCTCTTCCTTCCACTCTCTATAAAAAAAAAAAATCAGTGGAAAAATACCCTCAGGTGAGGATTAAAAACAACAACAAAAGTGTCACATCCTGGGGCTTAAGCCCAGAGCACAAGGTCCCTCCAAGCCCAGCGGCTGGTCAATTTGGGAAGAAACAGCCAAACGCTGGCTGAGTTGGGGTGAGTCCCTTTCCCTTAGGGCCGTGGTCGGCAAACTGCGGCACACGAGCCACATGCGGCTCTTTGGCCCCTTGAGTGTGGCTCTTCCACAAAATACCGACTTCTGCACATGGGCCATGAAGTTTCAATCGCACTGTACATGCGTGCCCGCACGTGGTATTTTGTGAAAGAGCCACACTCAAGGGGCCAAAGAGCCGCATGTGGCTCGTGTGCCGCAGTTTGCCGACCACTGCCTTAGGGGCCTCAGAGGATACAAGTGGCCCTGCTCCCAGCCCTCCTCCATCGGGCCCAGGTTCTGAGTCCACCATAATGAGATTTACCTAGAGCAGGGAAGGGGCTAATTCTACTGAGAAGAGCCCAGAGGCTGGGTACAGAGCCAGACATCAACAGAGCCCAGGGCCCGATGCTGCCAGTGGCCGGTAATTCAAAATCGGGAGGGAGCAGGATATTTGCTGAACTGCCCACACAATTACATGGCAGGAAAACACTGAAATTGTGGGGCTGGAGACTCAGATGTGGCCATGACGGGCACACGGCAGACAGGCGGCAGGCCAGCGCACGGAGGGGGCAGGTCCCCAGGCCCGGCCAGGCCCCGGCTGCAGGTGGGACCTTTCTGTGCGCAGCCAGCGCTGCGGGCTCTGGCCTGTGGCGTAGCATGTCCCGGACTCCCGGGACGTCCCTGACCTGCGGCTGAGGGGATTTGAACAAATGCCAGGAAAGCCACTCCCAGCGCCTATGAGGCCGGGGGCTCGGTCAGGACCAGGCTCACCCTCCCGGCTGGCGCGGAGCATGCTCTCTGGGGCGTGGCTGCTGCCAGGGCACATGTGAAGCCCCCAGAACACTCCGCACTTGGGAGCCGGCACTGTCATCCCTCAGACTCATCAGTGCCCGACACCTGAGCGGAGTGCAAACAAAGGCTTAGCAGACCCGGTCGCGTCGGCTCATGCTCACACGGCGGGGTGAGCAGCAGCCAGTGCTGACAAAGGGTGGCCATCACCGCGTGAGGGGCGGTGGGGACAGGGCTGGGCCCGCGTGGCCATGGTCTCTGTGGTTAGGTGACCCTCAGGCCCCTTCTTGCCCCAGTGCGGTCCACCTGCCTGCTCACGCTCTGACACTGTCCCTCCAAGGATTTGTTAAGCCCCCTTTGTTGCTACTAGGCAGACAGCCCACTGGTCGGAACCTTCTCGTGGCTCTTCAGCCAGCGGACATTTGGACACACGGCAGACAGGCCGTCAGCCTCCATGGTGGCCACCCTGTGCGATGGTTCCCATGCGGTCCTGAGAGGTGCTGGCGTGACCAAAAAGCCACCCCTCTCCCCGGCTGCTGCATCCGAGTGGACATAGGCCAGGCCAAGGGGAGGGGCCCTGTCCTGCCCTCCAGAAGGACACCTCCCTGCGCACAGGGGAGGGGCCCTGTCCTGCCCTCCAGAAGGACACCTCCCTGCGCACGGGGGAGGGGCCCTGTCCTGCCCTCCAGAAGGACACCCCCCTGCGCACGGGGGAGGGGCAGGCATGTTGGGAGACCACCCGCTGGGCTGGTGCCAGGGCCGCAGCCCACCCAGGAGCAGACAGGATGCAGCTCCCAAGGGGCTTCTGTTCCACCGCGTTCGCTCTCGACTGTGTGCTGCCCCTGTGGCTCTGGCCCTAAGGGGTGGGGGAGACTCCCTTGTGTAGGGCCTGGAGCCGGGGTTCCTGCAGAGTTTGGGGCTGCCCTTCATGAGAGGACAGGAGGGGTCCGAGGACAAGGTGAGGGGTCCGTGGTGGCCTCTGCCCCTGGCTGGCTTGGTCCCTGCCCATCCCAGTCCCCCCTCCCTGGAACCCTGGCAGCCCCATCAGGTTTGTGGGTCGCTGTCCATGGTGCTGACCCAGGGCTCCTGGGACTCCTCTCTGAGTCAGCAGTGGCTCTGGTCCAGCCTCTCCCAGAAACTCCAAACCAGAGAGGAGCCCGGGGACCTGGGCAGAGCAGAGCGTGGCCAGAGGAAGAAGAGAGAGAAGGACAGAGGTCAACCCTGAGAGATCACCAAGAACTACAAGTTATTCTCAAAAATCTGCAGTTACTCCCCAGAAAGTGTCCCCTCTGGGAAGCTGGGGAAGCACACACCCAAGGAAGCTTCCCTGATGAGGACGGCCCTCACTCTCATCTGGCTGCGCCCCTGCTCTCATGCTCTGCTCCTGCGCGCTGAGCCGAGGCCCACCGAGACCGCGCTGTGAGCGCTCCCTTGGTCAGCGGCCCAGCAAGGGCTCTGCTGCATTTGTCCTTCTGTAAAGTGAGGGTGCCAGCAGCTTCTACCCCATGGATTGGACGTGTGTGTTCAATGGGGGGACAATCCGAGCTCTGAGCATGGCGTCCGCCTATGGACAGCACTTTCTTAACAGCGAAAGGCTGTGTTCCAACTGGGAAGTGGGGATTGGAGGCACTAAATGTCCTTTATTATATTGAGCCAAAATCTGCGTATTCAAGCTACCTAATGGGCTGACTGAGCTGTGCACGGCTGAGACTTGTGGCCGGAAGTAGCTAAGCCCTAAGCTGCACATAATCCATGGTCCCCTCCCCATGGTGGCTTCTCAGGCAATAAGATGACTCAGTGCCTCCTGGTCCCATCCCGTCCTGTCCCCTGGTCCTCCACCTTCGGTTCAGAAATGCCAGCAGTCCCGGGGAAGTGCGAGGGCCCCCCCCCCCAGCCACGCGCTGGGCTCCTCAGACGCGGGTCCTGGTGTGCCGCTCAGCGCTCGGCCGTCTTCTGTTCCAGCTGCGTGTGCTGTGGACCGTGTGTGCTCCTGGGCAGCAGGCCTTTGACTCTGGGGCCGCGGCAGCACCCGGGCATGTAGGTGCCCCTTAGGTGAGGGACAGCCAAGGGCATAGGTCGCCTGGACAGTGCTGGCCCTGGGAAGCCCTGGGCCGTCACCTGGAAAGAACCTTCCTGCTCTCTCGGCTCCCGGGTCCTTCTGACATGAAGTCAGGCCCCCGAGGTCCGGTCCCTTCCACCTCCAGCACTTCCCGTCCCAGGGCGGCAAGGTGACGAGTGTGGTGGTCACAGACCCGAGGGGCAAGGACCCAGGGCCCTTCCCCAGCAGAGGCGCCACCTGTTCCCATCTCTCCACCGGGTGCTCTGAATTCAGGACGCCCGCGGGAACCCCGTCCTCTCCCGGAGCCTGCGCGGGCCGGCACCTGTGGCTTCTCTCGGGAGCCGTCCGGGTGTAGAGCTGTCCCCTTACTTCAGGGACCCACTAGCTGCTCTGTCCCAGCTCTTTTCCCCACCTGCGGGGCTCACTCTCGGTGTCGACGGAGCACCCCCTGGTGTGGGCGCGTCGGAACTTACCAGCCAGCTCCAGCAGTGAGCACGGAACCTGCTTTTCCAGCGAGACCGTGTGGAGTGACCGTGACACAGCGACTGTGGAGTGACTCGCGTCATTGTTCCCGCCCTGGAAGCCCTGGCGCTCGCTTTGTGTCAGGACTCGGGGTCTGAGGAGCATCCTGTTCCGTCCAGAGTCTGCCCCGGAGGTGAGGAGGTCGCCCCTGTGAGCCGGCCTGGCTGGGCTGGCCGCCTGCTGGGCCCCTGCCGGCCCAGGAAGCCATTTTCAGACTCAGTGTCACTAAGCCGCTGGGGGCTGCAAAATCTTAAGCGGTACTTAGCACCTTCCCACGCACCGCACCGCGGGCTGCTGGGGGAGCCGTGAAGTGGCTGAGTCCGGGGCTGCCCCTTTACCTAAACACACTGGGACTCATGAGAGAGGGCCGGCCCGTACAACCCCAGCGCGGGGTCTTCCGGAGGGTGGAACGGGCGGTGACCTCAGCGAGA
>NW_005371769.1:1151888-1158755 GCF_000412655.1 Myotis brandtii | reverse complement strand
CTCACCCGCCACCCTGCCGCTCCTGTCTGCCGGCACCAGGCCCGGCCAGCTTCCCGCCCGAGCTCACCGCTGCCCACCAGCTGCCCTGGGCACACACTGACCTCTATGGTTGGGCCATTCATTTCCCTCCGTCTCCCTCACAGAACCACCCATGGGGGCCAGAGAAGGCGGGAGCGTAGTCACAGAAACACTAGGAGAGCAAGACAGGCATTTCTCCCTGGACTGAAACAATTTATGTTCCATCACTCATTTTATAGCAAAATTCTACAGCAGCACCTGAATCACTGTTTTTAAAATTCCAACAGTGCAGCATATACATGAAAAGCCAAGCAAGCGTCCATGATTTCCTCTAGCCGTCTTGTGGCTTTTATTTCTGTTTTTTAACCTTTGCTCCATCTGAGTTTTGTTTGTTCGTTTGTTTTTTGGTGAGAGTTAGGGTACAGGTCTCAGGAACTAATTTGGGTTGTCTTAAGCGGGGGGAGGAATATTTATTTTACTCAGGAGTGAGGGCTGCAGGCACAGCTGAGTCAAGGAGCTGGAACCATATCGTGGCGCTCTCCTGTCTCCTGTGCGGGCTTCATTCTTCGGTGGGTCCTTCCCACAAGTTGGGGAAATGGTGCCAACAGCCACAAAAGCACGTTCTCACTCAGCAAGCCTGGAGCGAAAGGCCTGTGGCTGGCCCTCACGGATGAGCGTGGTGTGGGGCTACAAGCGGCCTGCATTCCTCCAATGAGGGCCTGCCCGGGTCTTTCCAATGTGCTGATGGCCAGGTCTGGAGGGGGGTGGGCAGTTCCCGGGAAGCACAGGGGGGTCCTGGGAAAGGGCAGAGGGCGCAGCCTCCTGGCTTTGCAGATGGACACCCACCTTCTCCGCCCGCTCAGGTGCCATCTCTATCCCACGTGGCAAAAGTTCTGGCCTCTCTCCTGCCTGTCCACTCGTCCCTGCCACACTGTCCTCACGGAAGTCTCCTTTCACGTGCTCCCATCGCAGTACCGCTGGGGCCTCCCTGTCTCGCACTGACCCGCCACTCCACCTTCTGGAACGTTCCTGGCTACCCTTAGATTATGTTATTTTCCCACTTGAATTTTAGAATTAGCCTGTCTCTTCCCCAGTCACTCTCATGTTTTATTTGGACAAATGCATAGACCAAGCAGAGCCCGTCCTTGCCCCCTGTCTCTGTCCAGGGGCCCGCCGTCAGCCTCTTTTTCCTCCTGTAGTCACATTGCACAGGGCTGAGCAGACGCATTCCTCTTTGCTTGTTGCAGGGGTGGGGGCTGGGCTGCTCCCCTGTTCCCAGAAGTGGGGGGTAGAGGGCAGAAAAGGGGCACAGCCTGAGCCCTCGTGCGTGCTGTGGGCCTTGGCAAGAGAAGACAGACCCCCGAGCCAACACCTTCCTGGTGCAGACTCTGTCTGGTCTCCAGGCTGGAGGGCTGGGAGCCGAGGACAGGCATCACCCACCCCCTGAAGCCAGCATTGGCCTGAGTTTCCTCTCCAAGCCGGGGACCCAGTCTGGTCAGGTGGGGCTGCAGGGCCATGGCCTCCTCCCCCAGGCCAGGCCCCACAGCCCATGGGGCCCCGCCCAGCCCCCAGAAGTAGCTATTTATGCTGCCTGCACTCAGCGAGGTGCCGTATTTTAAATGTTTTGACGTTTAAAATCTGTGTTGGATACATTCTCTCTGTTTAAATTATACCCGGCTGTGGTGACTCACAGGGAATCAGCTTGTCTTCTGGGCCCAGGCCCAGCCCCCTGAGCAGAGGGCGGGAGAGGCTGCAAACCTCCTGTGGCCCCGGGCTCGGAGCAGGCAGACTCCAGGCTGGGTGGGGGCCTGTGTCTGCCGGTCACCCCAATAGACCAAGCGCCCCAGCCAGCGGGTCCGACGGGCTGTCTCCTTTTCTCCGCAGATCAATACCTTCATGTCTTTCGTGTTCCCCATGGTGGTCATCTCCATCCTCAACACCATCATCGCCAACAAACTGACAGTCATGGTCCGCCAGGCAGCCGAGCAGGGCCACGTGTGCACGGTTGGGGACAAGCACAGCTCGTTTAGCATGTCCGTCGAGCCCGGGCGGGTCCAGGCTCTGCGCCACGGAGTCCGAGTTTTACGTACGTAGCCACTGGGCCTTCTGGGGGGGCGGTGGGGTAGCCAGGGACCAGCAAAGCAGTGAGTGCTACACCTCACATAAGGCAATGTTTAAAGACCTGCGGGTGGAGCCAAGACTCAGAGTGCTGGCTCCACCAGGGCAGTGCTGCTCTTCACAGCACTCATCCACCCACCCATCATCTACCACACTCACTCATCAACCCTTCATTCACTCATCCATCCACCCACCATCTACCACACACTCACTCATCAACCCTTCACTCACTCATCCATCCATCCACCATCTACCACACACTCACTCATCAACCCTTCACTCATTCATTCATCCATCCACCATCTACCACACACTCACTCATCAACCCTTCACTCACTCATCCACCCATCCATCCACCACACACTCACTCATCCATCCACCCACCATCTACCACACACTCACTCATCAACCCTTCACTCACTCATCCATCCATCCACCATCTACCACACACTCACTCATCAACCCTTCACTCACTCATCCACCCACCCATCTACCACACACTCACTCATTCACTCATCAACCCTTCACTCATCCATCCACCATCTACCACACACTCACTCATCAACCCTTCACTCATTCATCCACCCGCCATCTATCACACACTCACTCATCAACCCTTCACTCACTCACCCACCCACCCATCTACCACACTCACTCATCAACCCTTCACTCACTCATCCACCCACCCATCTACCACACACTCATTCATCCCTTCACTCCTCACTCATCAACCCTTCACTCATTCATCCATCCACCATCTACCACACACTCACTCATCAACCCTTCACTCATTCATCCATCCACCATCTACCACACACTCACTCATCAACCCTTCACTCATTCATCCATCCACCATCTACCACACACTCACTCATCAACCCTTCACTCATTCATCCATCCACCATCTACCACACACTCACTCATCAACCCTTCACTCATTCATCCATCCACCATCTACCACACACTCACTCATCAACCCTTCACTCATTCATCCATCCACCATCTACCACACACTCACTCATCAACCCTTCACTCATTCATCCATCCACCATCTACCACACACTCACTCATCAACCCTTCACTCATTCATCCATCCACCCATCTACCACACACTCACTCATCAACCCTTCACTCATTCATCCATCCACCATCTACCACACACTCACTCATTCACTCATCAACCCTTTGCTCACTCATCCACCCTCTCATTCTTCCATTTCTTCATGCACCCATCAACAAGTCTCCTGAGCGCCAACTCTGGGTCAGACCACTTGCCCCAGAGCCAAGGCAGCAGTGGCAGGGTCACCCCTCCATTCCAGTGGGAGCACAGGCTGCACCAGAGGAAGCAAATACACACATCACACATGTTCAGACAGGGATGAGCATGAAGAGGAAAATAAAACCATGACCTGGCAGCCAGGAGGGGCTCTCTGAGGACGTGATGTCCAGCTGAGATCAGCAGGACCAGGAGCCGATAGATATAGATGATAGATAGATAGATAGATAGATAGATAGATAGATAGATAGATAAAAACATCAATGATGAGAAAGACTCACTGATTGGCTGCCCAGAAGCCGATCTTGGCAACAGAGCTGCAGACTGAGGGCACAGCTCTGCAAAGGCCCTGGGGTGGCGGGACCTGGCGAGAAAGCTGGCTGGTGCTGAGAGTGGAATCGTAGGCTTGCCCTTGTGACTGGCTTCTGTCACTGACCATAAGGCCCTCAAGGTCCATCTATGTAGCATGTGTCAGCAGTGGGATTGCTGGAGGTCATTCTATTTTTAATTTTTGTAAGAACAGCCATACTGTTTCCCATAGTGGCTGCACCATTGTACTTTCTCACCAACAGTGGAGAGAGGTTTCAGTTTCTCCACATACAGCCAAAAACTGTTATTTGTCTGGTTCATTTGTGTTTGTTTTGTTTTGTTTTGTTTTGGTAGCAGCTGTTCTGATGGGTGTGAGGTGGCATCTGGTTGTAGTTTGATTTTCATTTCCCTGAGGATTAGGATGTTGAGCATCTTTCCATGTGCTTATTGGCCATTTGTTTGTCCTCTTGGGTGAAATATCTGTTCCAGTCCTTTGTTGCCCATTTATCTATATACAGGGGGTCCCAAAAAATGTATATACACTTTAACAGCTGGTACCTCAATTTTGAAAATGAAATCTATTTTATTTTATTATTTGATTTTTTAAGATACTAATATTTTATTTTGATTTCCTAGTAAAATATTTTTATCTGTTTGCATATTTTATTTTTCAATTACAGTTTACATTTATTACTACTTTGTATTAATTTCAGGTGTACAGCATAGTAGTTAGACATGCATATACTTAACAAAGGGATCCTCTCGTTACTAATCAACATTTGGTCAATTGTATTTCTTTTTTATTAAATTAAAGTAATGTGTATTTATTATGATCTCTCAAATTTTGATTATTACACCCTTTACTTTGCTTGCTAAGATGCCAAGTAAAGAGTAAGAGCAGAATAAACATATATTATTTGCATATTATTAAATTCTGTTTGAAGTACATGAGAGTAAATATCCTATATAATAAAAGGATAATATGCAAATCAACCGAAAGGCGGAACGACCAGTCGCTATGATGTGCACTGACCACCAAGGGGCAGACGCTCAACCAGGAGCTGCCCCCCCCTCGCCCCCCACCCCGTGGTCAGTACGCTCCCACAGGGGGAGCGCTGCTCAGCCAGAAGCCAGGCTGACAGCTGGCAGCACAGCAGCCTGCCTCCACAGCAGCGCTAAGGATGTCCCCTGAGGGCTCCAGGACTGCAAAAGGGTGCAGGCCGGGCTGAGGGAGTCCCCCCACTCCCCAATGCACGAATGTCGTGCACCAGGCCTCTAGTATTTTAATAAACACTGCCTTTATAATTATTCAAAGTGTGTGTATACTTTTTTGGGGACACGCTATATATTTTAAATCCTCCCCCGAGGATATGTTTTTTATTGATTTTAGAAAGAGAGGGAGGGAGGGAGGGAGGGAAAGAGAGAGAGAGATAAATGTGAGAGAGAAACATGGACTGGTTGCCTCCCATATGCCGACCGAGGATAAAGCATACACCCTGAGTAAGTGCCCTGACCAGGAATCGCACCTGCAACCCTTCAGTGCATGGGACCCACTCCAACCAACCAGGGCTGTTTTTGAAGTGGGTTTTGCTGTTTCATTGTTGAGTTTTAGAAGTTCTCTATATTAACCCTGATTTAGAAGTTCTCTATATTAACACAGTCCAGGGAAAAGGCAACACAGAATGGAAGAGCATGTTTGCAAATTACGCATCGAGATTCTGTGCTGCCTCGTCCCTGGACTGTGTCCTTGGGGACAGGTTCACTTTCGAAGCACGGATGATCGTTTTCCTCTCTTGCCTGTGTCTTCAGTGACGTGTCCCAGAAGTCACTGCCAGGCACATGTTGCACAGCTTTGGTCTCGTGTTTCCTCCCGAGAGTTGTATGCTCTTCGCTCTTCCCTTTAGGCCCTTGGTCCGTTCCGAGCTGACCGCACGTTTCTGTGTGGTGCTGGTGTGAGGGGAGGGCCTAGCGCCATCCTTTGCGTGTGGATGTCCACTTCCCGCACCTTGCGTGGCAAAGGCTGTCCTTTCCCCTTGGACGGTCTCGGCGCCTGGTCACCAGCCACTTGACATGCACGGGCCCCTTACGTGGGCTCTGTCCTAGCCCAGCGCCCTGCTGTCTCCGCCAGGACCACTTGTTTTGCTTCCTGTAGCTTTGCGGTACGTTTTGAAACCAGCAAGTTGAGTCCAGCCTTGTTCTCCCTTAAGTTCTGGCGATTCAGGACCCGTTGAGATTCCATAGGAATTTTAGGGTGACTGTTTCTATTTCTACGAGAAGTGCTGCTGGGATTTTGATGGGATAACATTGAACCTGGGCATCACCTTGGGTGTATTGAGTCTTCACAGCACTAAGCCTCTGGTCCACAAACATGCCGGCTCCCTCACTTCCCTGAGGCTGGTGTCCGTCTCTGTCTTAGGCGCCGTGGTCATCGCCTTCGTGGTCTGCTGGCTGCCCTACCACGTGCGGCGCCTCATGTTCTGCTACATTTCCGATGAGCAGTGGACCCCGTGAGTACCAGGAGGCTGGGCGGGGCGTGTGCTCCCCAAACAGGAGGGCATGGGGGGCGCTGAGAGGAGCAGGGCAGGGCGGGGGCACCGGTCAGGGCCCTCAGGTGCAGCTGTGACCAGACCAGGGGAGGGACAGATGGGTGCAGGAAAGGAAAGCAGGGCTTAGGAGAGTGCGAGCTGAGAGGGGAGAGGGGTCTGCAGAGCCTCGGGAAGGGCTGGCGCCTGGGTGTGGGAAGAGGACGCCAGGGGCTGAGAGCGGCCGCCCCCACGCTGTGACACTCGGGGCCTGTCTGGGACGCAGCCCCAGCACGGAGCTCCCTCCTGCACAGCAGGGCTGCCAGGCCCCAGTCCCCGGGGCTTCCGAGGGAAGGAACCAACAGGAGGACAAACCAGGATGGATGAGGTGTTACGGGGAGCCCCAAGTAAAGGGCTTCTGAGACTCGGGGTGCCTGGTGGTGAAGGGCGCAGCCTGTGAGGGAGTGAGAGCCCTGTGGGTGGAGGCAAACAAGTCAAGAGTGAGGGGCACAGCTGTCAGAAGACCTGATGGGGCCCCTGCCCTGGCTGCTTGGTTGAAGTCGGCACCCACTGAGCCCTGCAGCCCTGGGGCCTGGGCTTCTGCAGGGGGGTGGGGGGTGTGGG
>NW_005371769.1:1151237-1151846 GCF_000412655.1 Myotis brandtii | reverse complement strand
TGCAGGGAGAGGGGGGGACGGGCAAAGTGGAGCAGCCACATCCTGCTTGTAACTCAACTCAGCTGACAGGTGCCAGCTGGGACTGCAGTCAGAACTTTAACTTCTCAGGAGAAGCAAGAACCTGGAATTTATTATGAAATGTCCTCACATCAAACAATTATAAGTCATTTTTAAATTATTGTCCCAAGCCACCATGCCTGCCGGCGGCTGTGGGTCACGCACACGGTCTGAGCGGCCCTCCCACCCCAGGTTCCTCTACGATTTCTACCACTACTTCTACATGCTGACCAACGCCCTCTTCTACGTCAGCTCTGCCGCCAACCCCGTCCTGTACAACCTCGTCTCCGCCAACTTCCGCCAGACCTTCCTGGCCACCCTGGCCTGCCTCTGTCCCCTGTGGGGGCGCAGGAGCAAGAGACCCGCCTTCTCCAGGAAGACCAACAGTGTGTCCAGCAACCACACCTTCTCCAGCAATGTCACCAGGGAGACCCTGTACTAGGGCTGGGGAGGGCAGGTGACAGGTGACTGGCGTCAGCAATGCCAGGGAGGGGCAGGGAGGGGGCTGCGAGGAGGCTGGGAGGGGGCTGCGAGGAGGCTGGGAGGGGGCTG
>NW_005371769.1:1149227-1149967 GCF_000412655.1 Myotis brandtii | reverse complement strand
GGGAGGGGGCTGGGAGGGGGCAGGGAGGGGGCTGGCCTGCCGATTGGCCTCCACCTCTATGCCCACTGCCTGGACTGGCGGCAGCTGGGGGGGAGCGGGGAGGCCTGCACTGGGCCTCATACCCAGAGGCTCATTTCCTTCTGCTTCTCTGTCTCCCCCACCCCTTCCCTCCCTACACCTCCCATCTGGCCTCTTTCAAAGCCGGAGAAATCGTTTCTCTCCCAGACCCCAAAAGAGCCTTAATGAGGAGACATTCATGTTGGGCCGAAGGCAGTCTTATTCCCAGACCAATGAATGTTTAGAGAGGAAAGGCCTGGGTTGGGGTTGGGCCTGGATGGCTGGACTGGCCCTGGGAGGCAGTGACCGACCCCAAGATGAGCCCTGGGAGGAGCAGCTGGCAGGACTCTGCCAAGTGAGTGAAGGGAGGACCGTGTCCCTCCGCCGCACCTCAGGAGCACGGAGCCCAGGTGCAGCAGACACAGAAGCCGCCTCCCCGGGCGGCTCCCAGGAAGCTGGATGTGTCCTAGAGGACAGCGAAGGTCAGCCTGCATTGCGGGGCTGCTCCTCCTCCTCCGCTCACCAGGTGGCAGTGAGGCTCTGCAGGGACACCTCGTGGGGGGTGGAGGGGGCCAGGCCAGGCCAGGGACATGCTCTCGCCCGCTGCACAGGTGACTCCACAGCCCGGCGCCCGGGCAGCAGGAGCTGGGGCCCTGGCAGACGCAGGTAGGAGGAGGAGCCGC
>NW_005371769.1:1145925-1149086 GCF_000412655.1 Myotis brandtii | reverse complement strand
GGAGGCCAGACTTGTTTGTCACCAGCTGGCAGGCAGCGGCCCAGCCCGGCTCCCGGCACCAGAAAAGCAGGCGCCTCCTTGATCTGTAGGAGCCCGTCTCCAAACTCCAAATGCCACGCCAGCCTAGCCCCGCGAAGGTCTCCGATCCCGGAAAGGTCAGGGGGAGCTGGCCTGGGCCAGCCAGGCCTCCGGGGCAGAAGGGCCCAGAGAGCAAGACACAGGCCTTTTCCTAGGAGCTCCCCCTGGGCCTGGGAGACAGCGGCAGCCGCGTGGGCAGCGTGGACTCAGGACTCGGGACTCATCCTAGCCCAGAGTCCGTGGACTCAGTCTCCCACCAGGAGCACCGCCCTTCAGACCCAGCCCTTCTGCTGCGCCCCACGGAGCCCGGCCCCAGAACGGCCAGGGAGCAGGCCCACAGCGGGGCCCTGCCGGCTGCAGGTGACTGTCCCGGAGGACCCCGCCCAGAATGGACAGAGAGACAGTTCTCTGAGGTGAGGCAGAGTGGACACAAGATGGAGACCCCCACCACCCAGACCCTTCTGGACGCAGCCGGGTGTGTCTACCGCTGCAACCCCACGACCACTGTGCTGCTGCTACCCGGGCCTGTCTGTGTGCCTGCCCAGCCTTCCTGGTGCCGCGGCAGCTCCCGCCTCGTCATGTTGTCACTCCAGGGCTCCATGTGTTGGCAGGTCCAGTCTTGGAGTTCCGTGTCCCCAGTGACTGGTCAGTAGTCGTGTCAGTTCACACCCCTGCCTCAATGTATAGCCATCGACAGAATCCCAAGTCTCTCAATAAAGGAAATGGTAGCCCCGTGACTGGCTCCACTGCTGTGGGCCTGTGTGCCTCCATCCACTCATTCATTCATCCATTCACTCACTCATCCATTCACTCATTCATTCATCCATCCACTCACCCATTCACTCATTCATTCGTCCACTTACCCATCCATTCACTCATTCATCTATTCACTCACCTATTCACTCACTCATCCATCCACTCACTCATTCATCCATTCATTCACTCATCCATCCATTCATTCACTCATCCATTCACTCATTCATCCATCCACTCATTCATCCATCCACTCACTCATTCATTCATTCACTCACTCATCCACTCACCCATTCACTCTCATCCATCCTCTCATCCATCCACTCATTCATTCGTCCACTCACCCATCCATTCACTCACCCATCCACTCACTCATTCATTCATTCACTCACTCATCCACTCACCCGTTCACTCTCATCCATCCTCTCATCTATCCACTCATTCATTCGTCCACTCACCCATCCATCCACTCATCCATCCATTCACTTATCCATTCACCCATCCATCCACTCACTCATTTGTCCACTCACTCATCTATTCACTCATTCATCCATCCACTCATTCATTCACTCACTCATCCATCCACTCATCCATCCACTCACTCATTCGTCTACTCACTCATCCATTCACTCACTCATCCATTCATTCATTCACTCACTCATCCACTCATTCATCACTCATTCACTCATCCATTCACTCATTCATCCATCCACTCATTCATTCACTCACTCATCCAGTCATTCATCCATTCACTCACTCATCCATCTCCTCACTTATCCATTCACTCACTCATCTGTCCACTCACTCATCCATCCACTCATCCATCCATTCACTCATCCATCCATTTATTCATCCATTCGCTCACTCATCCATTCATTCATTCACTCATCCACTCAATTCACTCATCCACTCATTCATTCACTCACTCATCCATTCATTCATTCATTCACTCATTCATTCATGCACTCATTCAACAGATATTTGCTAGCACAGCAGACAGCCCCCCACTGGGGCCCTTTAACCAACACATGTGGGCTTTGGTCGTGTCTCCGAGAGGCTGGGGGCTTGGGGGCCAGGATCCCCCAGTTCAGGTCCCATCCACCCTCCAGAGCTTCAGGAAGCCATGGAGGAAGAGGGGCTTGTGCAGGAGCAGCCCCCTGTGGGCCATGGGGTCCCCTCACAGCCTGGTGTCAAGGAGCCCTGAGCCCACAATAGCCCCTTCTGAGTCTCAATTTCCTGGTCTGTGCTCTGGGCACAGAGACCTAAGGAAGGGGGTGTGGGTTCTCTGACGTCTGACTCTGGTCTCCACACCCCAACCGAGGGAACTGAGGGAGCAAAGCTAGGGGTCAGCAGTTGGGGGGCCTGGGAACAGGGCAGGGGCACTAGCCGTCCCCTCAGAAAGCCACCACCGTCTGCTACCTCCCGCCAGCAGACAGTCTGGTCACCTACCCACAGGAGGTGCCTTCTGAACCGGGGCACCCCACATTCTCCCCTTTCCTGCTACCTCTGCTCTGCCTGGATCTCACCACAGCAGGGTCCCCAGGCCCCAGCCTTGGTGGTCGGAAAGGAAAGTGTCTTCTCAGCCAGAGAGAGCCCTCTGTCCATTCCCCTCAGGGCCCTGGCAGCCTGGACAGCACAGCAGTACTGACCCCGACTGGCGTCCCAGCCTCCCCCCACCCCCCTGCTCGTGTGAACAGACTCTGGTGGCCTGGGAACCTTCACCCGCGGCAACTTGTGCTGCAGCGTCCCAGGCCCACTGAGTACAGGAACGACTGCCCAGCCCTTCCCATCCTCCTGTCCATCCATCATTCCAGGTGCTCCTCGCCACCCTGCTCTGATTGGCTCAGGGGTGAGGCATGAGGCTCCAAGGGCCCCACCCTCTGCGCTTTTGAGGCACCACCACCCCTACAGCCAGCAGGGAAGGCCCGGACTCCCATCACTCACAGTGAGTTCCAATAGAGGCCCTGACATTTTATAAAAACATCCGAAGGAATGCAGTTCTAATGGTGGAGTTTCAGGCTAGTCATCGAGAGAGAAATTTGGGGAACGTGCACAGGCAGTCCCGAACCCTAGCCACAGCTCAGCGCCCGTCTCACGAGCACATGTACCCGGGCCCTCCACACGTCCCACAGGTTCTCTGAGCTCGAATCTCTATTCCAGCAAGTGGACCGGAAAGGAATCCACCACCCTTAGAGGGAGGGCACCTCTGGCTCCATCGCCATTGCTAAGCAACGGGAGGAGGGCTTGGGGAGAACTCTATACATTTGAAAATACACTTGAAGGGATAAAAGAAAAAACAGCCACTGGCTTGCTGCAGGAGCCTGGGCTGG
>NW_005371769.1:1142606-1145831 GCF_000412655.1 Myotis brandtii | reverse complement strand
CTTCCTCCAACCCCCACTCCCTCCCTCCTCCCATGTCCCCCACTCTCCACAATTATGATTTGAGTTCCAATTTTTATCAAACACCATGGAAACCATGTCCAGGCTGAATTTATGAGAGAAATGAGGCTGCTTCGCGGAGGGGATGGAGGCAGGGGAAGCCAGGGGCCAGATGGGGAGTGAGGAGTGGCAGAGCCAGGAGCCGGGGCAGGCACTGTGCTCCACGTGGGGAGGGCCTACTGGCACGCATGCACATGCACACGCCTGTGCACATACCTGCACACTACACACACCCAGCCTGCTCCGGCCTCCCACCCCAGTGGTCCTCATTCCTCAGCCCCGAGAGGTAGCCAGTCCTCAGCCTGCGGGCCGGCTCAGGAGGCAATCGGCAGACCTTTGCGTGCCTGGCACCGCCCTCCTGACTGCCCAGGCCTCTCCAGTCCCACCCTGGTCCCTTTGAGACGAAGGGAGACATGTGGGAGCCCTCAGCCCAGCCCAGAACCAGAGCCAGTTCCCAGGCCCGAAGCCACCCAGCTTAGTCCTCGCCGCCCCTCCCCACAACCGCGGCTGTCCGTCAGGGCCGGGGTGGACCCTGCTGGTCGGAGTCCCCAGTGCCAGCCAGAACGTCTCACCCAATTCCCAGGCAGGGTTCTCGCTCCCCGGCCCAGGAGACACTGGGCTGTCCTCATGGGGCCAGTGGTGGGAGAAATGAGCACACCCAAACCTCCGGTGACTGTTGGAGGGCAGCTCAGCGATCGGCCACGCTCCTGCACAGTGCGCTTGTCTTTGACCACACAGAGCCTGGTAACCACAGACACTCCAAGCCGCGTGAGCAAGCCCGCAGCGGGCCACCTCCTCGCCAGTTCTTGCCGGGGCGGGGAGGCCACCCGGCCCACCCGGAGCCGGACCGAACCTGTGCTCAGGACACGGCCTGGACCCCTGGCTCGCTGCTCTGCTTTACAGCTGAGGGGGCCACCCAGACTTACTGTGGGGGTCCCCGGGAATGGCCCTCGCGTCTTCAGAGCTGGGGCCACCTGCACAGCTCGGCACTCTCCCCGAAGCGGTGACATCCTGGCCACGTCAGCTGACATGACTGGCAGCTGGGGGAACACCACAAAGCCTGCCGGCCGTTCCTGCGAGCGGGCTGCATGGGAACGCACGCCCAGTGCCCGGAGCCTGCACTGGGGCCTCCAGCCAGGCAGGCGAGGGCGGTGTCTTCTGTCATCTTGCTGCTCAGCTTAACATTGAGCTTCTCGCCGGTGCTGCCCTACTAAGTGCCCAAGGTCCACACCTCACCTGCCCTTTCCTCTTCAGGAGCATGGGCTCCGCCTCTGGGTGGGAAAGATTGGAACCGGGGAGCAGAGTGGGAGCTGGGCTGAGGCCGGGCCAGGCTGCAGGGGGCCCTGGGTCTGGCGCCCAACCCGGTGCCCCACCGCTTGATATGCACACATTACCTTTCAAGATGCAAAACCCTTTCCTTTTATTAAAAAAGTGATTCGGCTGAGGCCGGTTTGGCTCAGTGGATGGAGCGTCGGCCTGCGGACTGAAGGGTCCCGGGTTCGATTCTGGTCAGGGACGTGTGCCTTGGTTGCGGGCACATCCCTAGTAAGGAGTGTGCAGGAGGCAGCTGATCAATGTTTCTCTCCCATCGATATTTCTCTCTATCCCTCTCCCTTCCTCTCTGTAAAAAAAAATCAATAAAATATATATTTTTTTAAAAAGTGATTCGTTTTCTTGTGAAAATTTTATGTAACACGAAAGAGTGTGTGGTACAGAGTGCAGTCCCCACTGGTCCCACCCGGAGACACTCGTGCCAGCAAGTGGGCCCGTGTCCTGCCCGCACCTGTCACTGCCACCTGCTGCTCACAGACACAGCAGGTCCTGACTGGCGCCTGCACACACCCGCACACACACACACACACACACACGCACTCACATGCCACATCCATGCATGTGGCGTCCCTCCTTCCCCTGTGTGCACACTCACAAAACCATTTGTAGACACAAAATTAAAATAAATTTCAGATGCTTCCCATAACAAAACGCCTCTCCCTCCTGCACAGCCGGGGGCTCCTGTCCCCAAGCAGAGGACCAGTCAGGGGTGGAGCCTCCCGCTCAGGGAGGCAGCGGAGACCCTGCACAGACCAGCCGGGGGCTGCAATCCAGGGAGACTACTTGGAGGAGGGAGCGAGGGGGCAGCCTTGGCCTTGCGCCCCTGGGAGCCCCAGCGGGGGGGAGATTCCCAGGGACAGATATCCCTGAGCCCCTGGTGAGTGCCGCCCTGCTGTGCGGGCACAGTGAGCGGGCGGGGCAGGGGCGCTCGTGAGGTGGGGCACCAAGGGAATCAGGAAAAAGACAAGGCACCGAGGCCATCTGGGTGAGGACCCGGAGGCAGGGAGGTGACACCTGTGTGGCAAGAGCGATACTGACAGGTGGGCCAGCTGGACCCAGGGCCTGGCAGGACGACGCGACTCACAGGGACATGTGGGCAGGGGGCGGGTGCCACAGGCCTCTGAGTGCCCCCGTCCTGGAGTTGGCCCAGTCCTGCCCATGGGACCCTGGCATCCGGAGCGGGGCCAGCTCGGCGGCCAGACTGCTGGCTGTCTGTCCACACCAGTCGCCTCTCTTGGGCCCAGATTGCCCTTAATCACCTAATTGCTTCTCCCTCCGGCACTCGGGCTCCTCCGAGCAGCCCTGTCATCCATCTCCGTTACAGTGACACTCCTCGGCCGAGAGGCCGCCTGGCAGTGGTGCCACCAGGGCCCGAGCCCGGCCACAGAGCAGAGGCCCCATCCCCGTGCGCCCCCGTCGGGGCCAGAGGTGGAGCAGGCTGGGCACCCATGGGTCCCTCACGCCCACATGGTCCTCACACCTGACTGTCCCCGGGGCCTCCACACTGTCCCCTCGGCCACTGCCATTCTGAGCGGGTCGGCACCGGCAGACCCTCCGGGCACCTGCTGCGGCAGGAGCAGCGCCGGGGATCCGGGTGCGAGGCCTTGGCGGCTCCGCCAGCCCCTCCCGGAGCTCGGCTCTGACTGGTTCTCAGGAGCCAGCGGGGAGCCTGGGAGCTGGGTGTACCCGGGGTTCAGGGCCCCCCAGCAGCCCTGGAGATGCCCCCACATTGTCCTCAGTTTACAAACGGGGAGGGGCCAAGGGGGCGGTGTCCCCACACGTCAGTGCCCCCGGCCCCTGTGTGGGAACCCAGCCTGGGGGGGGCAGAGATGGCCA
>NW_005371769.1:1142183-1142439 GCF_000412655.1 Myotis brandtii | reverse complement strand
GGCCAGAGGCCCTGGCCCCGCCCCTCAGGGCACCAAGGAGCTGAGGGCGGGTGCTCTGTGCCGGCGGTACCGGACCCTCTGGTCACCTCAGAAGAGTCACCTCGGGGTCCTGTCCCTGCTGTTCCCCAAGCCAGCACCCTCCCCTGCAGCCCCTGCACCCACTTCCCCTGCAGGGCACTCGGCTCAGCCACGCTGCTCCCTGCCCACGGGTGACCACAGCTGTGCGCACCGCCTCCTGCCATTTCACCCTCAGCTC
>NW_005371769.1:1135752-1141822 GCF_000412655.1 Myotis brandtii | reverse complement strand
GGCTGGGCCTGCCCTCGGCCCTGGGGACGGGGTTTGTTCCCCATCATGTCCCCCCCGCCCCGCGCTGTGCGACCTGGAGAGCTACCGCCACCCTCTCGCCGGGCCACCTCCAGGAAGGGCCTTGTGCGGCTGCGCGGGGCCTGCGCATGTGGGACAGGGACTCTCCTGGAAAAAAAAAAAAAAGGCAAAAAGCCCACCTCCACGCGCCCCACCCACTGGCGACACCTTGATTTCAGAGCGTGACCCTGCGCGGAGGACCAGCCCCACGAGGCCCTGACCTACACGGTGGACGGTGGACGGGGAGAGCCTGCGGCTGAGACTGCTGCCACGGGGTCATTTGTTGCTGCAGCCGCAGCAGAAAATCGCTACAGTGACCACTGCACCACTTCCTATTCTTGCTGCCTTGTGGATTCAGACCCATGTGCTTTTCCGTCTTTTGCTATAAGAAAGCTCTGCACTCCCTGGCCGGTTTGGCTCAATGGATAGAGCGTCAGCCTGCAGGTTCCAGGTTCGATTCTGGTCAAGGGCACATGCCCATGTTGTGGGCTCAATCCCCAGCAGGGGGCGTGCAGGAGGCAGCCAAGCAATGATTCTCTCTTATCATTGATATTTCTATTTTTCTCCCCCTTCTTCCCTAAAACCAATAAAAATATTTTAAAAAAAGAAAAGAAAGCATTGCACACCTGGCCAGCAAAGGGCAGTGGTTGAGCGTCAACCTATGAACCAGGAGGTCATGGTTCAATCCCCCATCAGGGCACATGCCCGGGTTGCAGGCTCGATCCCCTGTAAGAAGCGTGCAGGAGGCAGTCGATCAATGATTCACCCTCATCACTGATGTTTCTATCCCTCTCTCCCCCTCCCTTCCTCTCTGAAATCAATAAACATACGTTTAGAGAAAGCTTTGCATGTGTGTCGTGCACACGTGTAGAGGAGGATAAGCCAGCCCTTGAGCCCTGAGCTCAGCCCAGCCCAGTGGTCACCATCCATAGACCAGGGAGCTGGCTCAGCCAGTGCCAGCAGTGCCCAGGGCCCACCCCACAGTGCCGTCTGATGCTGGGAGTTCACCTGCCTTGTCCTGAGCAGGCCGCATCCTGGATCTGAATTGGAGACCACGGTGATGGGGGGCGGGGGCCCGGCTCCCCGTCTGCAGGGAGTGGACAGCTCTGAGCTCCTGAACCAGCATGCCCTGCTCTCCACAGTGTTCCAAGTGCTGCTCTTGAGGACCAGCCTGGGACAACATGGTCAGCAGTAAGTGGACAAAAGAGGAAGACCACGGGGACACGCACTCCAGCCAGTGTGGCCCAGGCTGGGACCCTACCTCACCGCCCCTTCCTCCCACCACTAGCAGCTTTGGCTACTGCTCACTGATGTGCACCTGCTCTGGAGGCCACCCCTGCGGAGCTTTCTGCTGTCCTGGATGAATGATGGATAGTTGGTGGATGGATAGACAAATGGATGGATGAGTGGGTGGGTGGGTGGATGGATGGATGGATGGATGAGGGTGGATGGTAGATGGATGGGTGATGGATGGCGGATGGATGGATGGATGGTAGATGGGTGGGTTGATGGATGAGTGGATGGATGGGTAGATGGATGGTGGATGGATGGATGGTAGATGGGTGGGTGGATGGATGATGGATAGTAGATGGATGGATAGACGAGTGGATGGATGAGTGGGTGGGTGAGTAGGTAGATAGATGGATAGATAGATGAGTGGGTGGATGGATGGATGGATGGTAGATGGATGGTAGATGGTTGATGGATGGGTGGATGGATGGTGGATGGATGGATAGTTGAATGGATGGATGATTGATGAGTAGCTGGATGATGGATAGATGGATAGATGATGAATGGATGGTGGATGAATGGATGGATGATGAGTAGATGATTGATGGATGGATAGATGATGGTTGGATGGATATATAGATAATAGATAAGTGATGGATGGATAATTGGATAAATCCACGTGGCTCTATTGATGCAAATGCTGGGTGGACTATCTGATCTCCTTGGTCACTGTAGTGATTTGCGTCTAATTCTGAATTCTCTCCTTGCCCCCTGCTTCCTGCTCCTGTTGGGATCCGGATGGCTAATGCCTCTGCTTCCAGTGGCAATCGAAGAAAAAAGTAAGAACCATGGAAACCCCAAGCTCATTGGGTGATGGATGGTGGATGGATGGATGGTAGATGGGTGGGTTGATGGATGAGTGAATGGATGGGTGGATGGACGGTGGATGGATGGACGGTAGATGGATGGTGATGGATGGTGGATGGGTGGATGGGTGGATGGATGGATGGATGGATGGCAGATGGATGGGTGATGGATGGAAGGAGAGTGGTCAGATGAATGGATGAAAGGCTGGATAGAGGAGACGAGCAGTACACTATAGAATAGTGATGGCGAACCTATGACACGCGTGTCAGAGGTGACACGCGAACTCATTTTTTTGGTTGATTTTTCTTTGTTAAATGGCATTTAAATATATAAAATAAATATCAAAAATATAAGTCTTTGTTTTACTATGGTTGCAAATATCAAAAAATTTCTCTATGTGACACGGCACCAGAGTTAAGTTAGGGTTTTTCAAAATGCTGACACGCCGAGCTCAAAAGGTTCGCCATCACTGCTATAGATGCTGCAGAGCTGGCTCAGGGCAAGTGCAGGGCAGAAGGAATTTGACTTCAGAAGGACCTTTCCTGCCTCTGAAGAGAACCGCTGCCCTTCACAGAGAGCATTCGCTGTTCTCCACATGGGCCCGGAGGAGCATTTCCTTTGGTTGAAGTGCACAAGGAAGCAGAGCTGGCCTGTGGGAGCTGAGTCAATGGGGAATGATCCCATCTTTTCAAAATAAACTCAGCCCTTGTTTTTCCCTTGAAACTGACCGAGAGCTGAAATGATGAGCACCCCAGGCGCGACCTCCATGGCATTTGGCGCTGTCACGTCACTGTCCTGCAGCATTTTGAGGTCAGAGTGGTCCCAGGGCTCTAAGAGCTCCAGGGAGATGAGAACAGCAGGGGGAATGACACATAACACCGCCATCAGATGGCGCATAAAGCCCTCATCATTGGAAAATAGAACTGGGGACGGGGGGCAAGTGGGAGAGAGTGTCTGTGGGGCAGAGGCGTCACTGGAGTTGGCTTTATGGTCTCCCCTGGCCATCACAGCAGAGTCGCTCACTCTGAGGGATAGAGGTCTTCAAAGCCGACATCAAAAAACACCAGCCCTTGGAGACCAGGGTCTCCTCCCTTCTCCCTGGAGCTGCCGCATTGAGCCAAGAAGCTGGGACCAAGTCCCCGTCACTGTGACTGCCTTCAGCAGGGTCCCTGATCAGGAGGTTCCCGCCCTCACCCGTCTCCACCACCCCCAGCAGGACACCCTCCTGGAGAAGGGCTTCCTGCAAACTGGTCCACGGGCTCCCCGAGGGCCACAGGAGGGGAGAGCAGAGGGGCTGGGTCGGTCAGTTCCAGCAGGGCAAAATGAGTGGTACCCGCGGGACCCCCCTCTCAGGGAAGATGAGAGAGTGGGGGGTCACATGGGCAGAGCGCAAAGCCCGGCACCCACTTAGCACAGTGGACCAGTTACCAGTATTCCTGTGCCTCGGTTTCCCTAACACAGACGGGATAATGGCCACTGGCACCAAATAACGAGGAAACCCTCCTCTCTGCTTGGTCCCTGCAGTCCCGGGTGAGGCCATCAGCTCTCACAGTCGCCACTGCCAGCCAGACAAAGGTCCTTCCCGCAGGGCCTGGCTCTAATGACAGAGGGCTGTGCCCAAGGGCGTGGAAGGCCACATATCCCACAACAGAACGGGGGAATGGAGAGATAGATGGGAAAAGCAGCTCTGCCCGTCGCCCCTGCCCACTGCAAGGCACCTGGAGAGCAGCACTGGAGGCAGCTGGCGGCACCTCCCACGGGGGCCCTCACCTCAAGCCGCCTGGAGGACTGCTCACAACAGCGCCCTCCCCAGGCTGACTCAGCAGAGCGGGGACGCACATGGGCTGACACGCGCGCACACATGCACACGCACACACAGGCACTGCATCCCGCTGATGCCGGGCTGCTGGTGAGTGGCCACTCCCACTTGGAGATGCCGGGCCACCAGAACTTCCACCCTCCTCCTCTTGGTCCATCCCACCGCCCACAGGTGCGCAGGCGGACAGCGTACCTCACCACCGGGCTTTTCCTGGCAGAAACACACAGACTCTGTCCAGTGAGGCAGGAGGTGATGAAGTTGGTTCTTGTACACCCTTCCCTGGGGGGTCCTCTGCACCCACAAAATCAGCCCAGGAGGACCTGGGCTGAGGTGTCCCCTGGCCATCACAGCAGAGTCGCTCACTCCCTCTACAAATCCTAAGTGCCTCACTCACACGTGTCAGCACTATGGACCAGGCGGGCCCTGCATCTCAGCACAGATCAAGCTGCCAACCAGACAGTAATTTAGGCAAATTTAGGAGTAGGATCATCAGATAAAATATAAGATGTCCAGTTAAATCTGAATTTTAAATAGTGAATAATTTTTAATATAAGCATAACCTATGCAATATTTGGGACATACTTATACTGTAAAATTATTCCTTGTTTATCTGAAATTGGAATTTAACTGATGTTGAATCTGGCAACCCCAAAAAGAAGCCAACCCCCCCACACCAGTCGGGGATGATCAGCAGCTGAGCCTGGCATCCGTAGCTCCCCTCCTCCCTGGCCCAGCTCAGCTCTGCAGGGCTGTGGTGGGGACAATAATAGGACCAGGACAGGGTGCTGTGAGGGTCAATGGAGCCAACCACAGCGCTTCCCTCCCCAGGCGGGACAAAAGTCCCTGGTCACCACAGCGATTCCTCCTCATATGCCCTTCTGGAGAACTGGACTTCCTTTTCAAGATGCCATCCTCTGGGTGGGCCAGGTTGCAAAGGAACAGCCTTCGTTTGGTTCCTGCCTGCATGCTTCTGAGGAGCCCTGGTTTGGGTCCAAACAGTGAGTGGGAGACGCCCCCTAGAGGTGAGATGTGTGGGCTGCAAGCCCCGGCTGGCGTTGGAGCAGATAGCTTGCCACTCCCGCTGGAGGTGTTTGTGGGTCCCAGGCACCTGGGAGAGGAGGCTCTCCAATGGAAAAAGGCAAAGATGGGCCCTGGCTGGTTTGGCTCAGTGGATAGAGCATCGGCCTGCGGACTGAAGGGTCCCGGGTTTGATTCCGGTCAAGGGCACATGCCCTGGTTGCCGGCTCTGCCCCCAGTGTGGGGCGTGCAGGAGCCAGCCGATCAATTATTCTCTCTCATCATTGATGTTTCTATCTCTCTCCCTCTCCTTTCCTCTCTGAAATCAATAAAAATATATTTTTTAAAAAGAAAGAAAAAGGCAAAGATGGGGTGGGAGTGAGCAGAGAGGGATCGTGGCCAAGGAGCAGGGACCCCAAGGTGTCCAGGGCACAGTGGAGAGATTACTAATGGAGGCCACCCTCCACTGGGCGCTTTCTGCGTTGAGGAGCCTGTTAGGCAGCCCTGCTTCTGCCTGTGGCCACCACGGAGTCAAATCCCACTCTGGGCCGGGCGGGACCAGAACTCCCCGCGACCTCAGGGCTCCCCTGACAGCTGGAGGCCCTGGGCCGCTGCAGAATCCTCTCTGGGCCACCTCTCCCGCTGGAATTGTGGGGACTGCATCACCGGCAGCCCCCTTCACACATGGGAAGCTGAGGTTCGGCCCCAGCCAGCTGACCCCGCTCTGAGTCCACGTGGCTGTCCCAGAGAGTGAGGCCGACCAGAGTCTATGCGGGGCAAGGGGCAGCGCTCAGCACCCTGGCTCCAGCTGTTACTATGAAGCCGGAACTGCGGCCGGGACACTGAGCAGACTGACGGCTGGCAGGACAGAACCCCCGTACCCCTGGGCATGCGCCCTTGAGGAAACTGAGGCCTCCAGAGGCTCTGTGCCTGGCGCGACTCACACAGCTTGCAGGCGGCAGAGAAAGGGCACCCACAAGCCCCACCCTGGAGCCCGAGAGCGCACTACCCGCGGGCGCTGGGGCACCACGGGGGCGTGGCCTGGCAGGAGTGGGCTGGGCGGGCGGAGGCCCTGGCTGC
>NW_005371769.1:1125958-1126297 GCF_000412655.1 Myotis brandtii | reverse complement strand
GGCCCCGCCCAGGCCCTGCCCCCGCCGAAGCCCGGATCAACCCCCGAGACGCCCACCTGTATGGGCGTCTCGGTCCAGATCCCTCCCGTTGCGCCGAAGCCGCTTTGTGCAGTGCTCCGACCAGGGGTCAGCAGAGGCAATAGGAGCCCTTTAAAGCCCACACTGGCGGAACTGACTGTGGCCTGTTCTTATTTCTTAATCGCTTTATTGGGGTGTAATTTGCAATTCCGCCATTTACATTCGACGGGGTTTACCCAGATTGGGCAGCGATCGCCTCAACCGCCACCATCCCCTTCCCCAAATCCACTCCATTTCCGGAGGTCCGCGCTGTGTTACACG
>NW_005371769.1:1118719-1125570 GCF_000412655.1 Myotis brandtii | reverse complement strand
ACCCTGCCCTGCCCTGCCCGCGCCCCGCCTCTGCCCCTTCCCCACCGACGCCTGCCCCTCCTCCTCTCGCCCTCCAACCGGAGCCTTCCCCGCAGGTGTGAACCGGCACTTCCACATGATCTGTATCAGGGACAAGTTCAGCCAGAACATCGGCAGGCAGGTGCCGTCCAAGGTCATCTGGGACCACCTGAGCACCATGTATGACATGCAGGCGCTGGTGAGCTGGACCCCGCCCTCCCAGTCCCCCAAGGCCGAGCCCTCCAGACCTCGGTCTGTCCTCAGAGCGCCCGCGTCCTCCTGGGGACCATTCATTCAACCAGGGAGCTCCGAGTGGGGTTCAAGAAAGCACAGACCTAGTGATGACCGCTGGTTACCGTGCAGAACCGACTGTAGATGGGTGATGAGTGAAAGCCTCTCCAGGGAGGTAACGCCGAGCCCAGGCCCAAGGGAGGGGGCCCTCACGGGGGCATCTGACTTATGGGAGGTCCCAGGAGTGCTCGAGGCAGATTGGTGCCCACATTCCGGTCAGGTTAAGGTGATGTGGTGGCTTCTGTGAGAACCGGACAGGCAGGGTGTCAGGCCAGGTTACCTAGGTAACCAGGAGGGCCAAAGGGACAGGTGTTCCCCACAGAGGAGCAGCAGATCAGAGGAGGGCACCCACCTGGGGTCGGGGCACCTGGGTCAAGGCAGGAGCCTAAGCTGTGTCAGGAAAGGCTTGCCAGCCCCCTGCCTCCTGTCCAGATCCTGTGCTGTCCCGGCTTCTTGTCGACCTCGGGCAAGTCCTCTGCCTCTGCTTGTCATGGGTCACAGCTGTGCCCTGGGGCTGGCTGCCGTTTATGCACAGCCCCTGTGAGGGTCAGCTGCTGCACTAGAGGGGTCCTTCAGGGGTGACCTTGGATGCAGGGCCGAGGCAGGCCTGCACTCAGCAAAGCTCCCACGTGTGTCATCTGTGGGGTCACCTGGTCCCCAGGCACTTCCCACACCCTGACTTCAGGCTGCTGGGGCCAGAGGTGGGACATGGAGATGAGAGCAGCAGAGTCCTGTCCTGGGGAGCCCCTGGTGTCCCTGGGGAGGCAGGCAGGAAGCTCTGAGGCACAGACACTCACGCGGGGGGCCCACATGACAGGCCCCAGGAAGCTGCAGGGTACACCCGGGCTCTCAGCTCAGGACAGCAGCCCTCTCCCTCTTCCTGTCATGGCCTGTCACTCAGGCCTGGGCAAGACCTCAGGGATGGCACTGCCTAGACCCCAGCACCACTCTGGCCCTTGTTAGCACAAGTCCCTGGACCCTACCCACAGAGTGAGCAGGGGGACCAGCAGCCGGTGGATCACCGCAGCTGGAGATGCTGATCAGCACGTTGACAGCGGGCCGCCTGGCTTGACATGGCTCCCATGTGGGTGGCGGGTGGAAGCCCGTTTCCCGAATCCCCTCCCACCAACTCACCTTCCCTCGTCTGGTGTTCCGTGTATCAGGGTCTGTCTCTTCTGGCACACGTGACCTGCAGGACAGGTGGAGCCTGACAAGCCACAGGGCCTTGGGTCTCTGCGCTCCTTACCTGCTTTCTGTGGGGTGGCTTTCCCAGCCCACATGCCCTGTCTCCAGGCTGCTGGGCTGCCGCTGCCCTGCCCTGAGGTGTGTGCCAGCAGGGATGCGGCCCAGCACATGTCAGGTGACACTGACCAGCATTCTTCCCACCAAGACCCCTGCCCTGGCTGGCGCTGGAGCTGTGCCTTCCCTGGTCTGTCGCCTGCCCACCTCCGCAGCCTCAGGGCAACATTGTGCACTCACAGGGTGCTCCTGAAGTGGCTCTTACACATTTTTCGTCACTTGCTAAAATCACACCTTTTTTGTTTCTTAAAAAAATTAAACTTCCTATATTTGCCATCAGCACGAGTCTGAGATCCTTCCATTCCCGAATCCAGAAAGGAACTTCGTCCTCCCGGAAGAAATCATTCAAGAAGTCCGCGAAGGTGAGACTTGGACAGGTTAGGTTTGGGAATTAGGAAAGGCGGGAGGTGGGCAAGGGCATGAGCCTCCGGGAGGAGTGAGGGTCTCTGGCCTGTGATGCTCGGCCCACCCAGGTGGTCGGGAGCAGCCCCAGCCTGAGCCACCCCAGGTTGGGCCAGGCGTAGTCACCCAGTAGTGTGGGCGTTCAGGGAAGGCAGCTGTCTCCCCACAGGAAAAGTGACCATTGAAGAGGAAATGAAGGAGGAAATGAAGGAAGACATGGACCCCCACAATGGAGCCGATGATGGTAAGTGTGTAGCTTCTCCCGTCCCTCCACCGGGGTCCCGGGGGACACAGCACCCACCCCTGGCAAGGCCTTCCCACAGGGCGCAGCGCAGGTCCCCAGCCTGAATTTCTAGCCCGTTGCAGCCACAGCTACTCTGTCTGGTCCAGCAGTTGAAAGGCAGCTTCCATCTGCTCGGGCAGGAGCCTCGCCGGGCATGGACATCGTGCGTGTGGCCGACACCATGAATGAACCACAGGGCGGCCCCGGGCACCGGCGGGCCCAGTCAGGTGGACCCAGTGTGCAGTGCCAGAGGCCTCAGTACAGGACAAACTCTGAGTAGCAAAAGCTGGCTCCACCTTGCAGCACAGGCGTGAGTGGCGGCCAGGGCGGGTCCTGCAGCCTGAGCGTGTGGTGCCCGAGGCCCCCATGGTGGGCACGTCCTCAGGAGGACCAGGTGCTCTGTGGGCCGGGCGGGCGCCCCCAGCTCAGGAGAAGCTTGTGGGTTCAGAGCGTCATATGTGTAGATACAGAATTTTCTAACTGAACAAGAAGATGAAATAAAATTCTGGATATTCTGTTTTCAGCCAAATGATTTTATTTCCCAGTTTTTTCATCTTCAGGAAGCTTGGGGAAAGCAACCGAAAAGTGCAGCAAAGACAGAGACAAGAACTCCTCAGACTTGGGGGCCAAGGAAGGGGTGGACAAGCGCAAGCGCAGCCGAGTCACCGACAAGGTCCTGACCGCCAACAGCAACCCCTCCAGCCCCAGTGCTGCCAAGCGGCGCCGGACTTAGATGCTCCTCAGAGAAGGGCTGGCAGGGGTCAGGTGCTCGGCCCCTGCTGCCTGCCCTGGGATCTGGGGATCTGTGGCACCCACACCCCTAGAAAAAGGATCACCGGCTTAGGTTGAGTGCGCTCTGTGTCAGTTCCGCTGCTCTCTGCACCAGCGGCCTGAGCTACAGCCTACATGACAGAGAGACCTGGAGGAATGAGCAGTAACGCCGTTGTCCCCGCCCGCCCAGGAGCACCAGTCTTCCCACTGGGCCATCTGTCCATCTGTCCGCTGCTCTTGCTCAAGTGACTGCGACCTCAGAAGAAAGGCCACACAGGCCGCATGCAGCGGCCCCTCCCTCAGCCCTGAGACACAGCTGGGTACTTGGCCTCATCACTTGTACTGTAACGATGTGTATAATGTGGTTGATATTTCACTATTTAATTTCTAAGAAGCCTATTTTACTAGTGTTTTATATGAAAAAATACTGCAGAAGTTAAAAACCTATGTTGTATTTTTTCCAAGATGTTTTGTTTTAAGGTAATGAGCGATGGGATAATTTTTGCTCAGTTTTTATATGCCAGACACAGAATTTGTGGTTATTTTTGTATTATCGAGTAACTTGCAAACAGACCAAACGAGTGAGTGGAGGGGAGGCCCGACAGGAGCTGATGGCCGGGCCGGGGGCCTGGGGAACATTAAAGCACAGAAAGCAACCTGGGCTTGTGTGATTTTCATACCAAAATCAGTTACTTTGGCTACAGTAGGAAGTCTGTAGATGGACTCCACTCACCTGATACAATGTAGGTGCAGCTCGTAGCAGGTGCGGGGTGTGACGTGACCGACAGGCCCTCAGATGGGAGAGCAAACGAGGCACAGCTGCGCCTCCTTCCCGCTGGATGTCTGCATGTGCCAGCTGTGACTCTGTGCACAGCAGAAGTCCACCAAGTGATGGAGAGGCCAGCTGGCGCACCGACAGACAGGACAGCTTCCCGCCCACCCAGCAGCCTTCCCACCATCTGGGAGCAGGAAGTCAGAACTCGCTGCAGCCCGTCCAGGACCCTGTGCTGAGAGGCCGCCCAGCATCAGGTTGGAGGCTGGCCTGTGCCAGACCCATTTCTTCAGGCCCTTGAAGACATGCCTGGCACCCTGCCTCCCAGCAGGCCAACAGTGCTTGGTACCGAGTGTCTTGTGCCAGGGTCTGCTGACCCTGAGCGGCTGCTCTCAGCATCCACCCTGTCCTGGAACTGCAGCAGAGTCTGCACTCCAAGGCTTGGGGGCCCATGGGTGTGTCCGCACCTGCCGCCTGGAGCAGGGATCTAGACAGAACCCAGGTGGTCGGAGGCTACCCTTCGCCACACCCTCCTGCCACCGCCTTTTCCCGTGATGAAGTCTGCATAGCACACACTGCGCTCGCCCAGCTGTCCTTGCAGCAGAGCAGGCAACAACTCTTCATGGGAAGAGAGCAGAGGTCTGCCTTCTAGAGAGTTCTAGAACACATGCAGGGAGATAGGCCCCTGCCCTTGGCCTCCCTCACTGCCAGTGTCCAACCCCCTCACTCAGTACCCACTCTGCCAGGTCCGGAGTGGTGATGCACAGAGAAACCTGGGTGGTACTCAGCACGGGAGGGGCTCCCTTCACTGGGTTTCCTGGGAAACTCCCATCTGGAACAGTGTCTTCAGGGACCTCAGAATTTGCTGGAAAAGCCTAGTCATTAAACCTGCCTTGTTTCAATTAACATTTTACTGCACTTTAAGAAGGGTGGGCAAGTAGCCCCACTCCCCATGCCCTGGCGCTGTGGGGGCTGCAGCCCTCAGCATTGGCCGAGCATCCCTGCCCTGGGCAGACACCGCTGCCTGAGGCCTCCAGGGCTGCTCAGCCCTCACCAGCTCAGCTTCCCTGCACGTGAGTCCAGTCCAGTTGGCTGCCTGTGGTTTGTGCAGGTCAGGCTCACAGGCATCTGTGGCACGTGATGTCTCCCAGCCCCGGGGTCCGATCTGAGACATGGGTCTTAGGTACATCCACCATGTAGCATGGAAATTATCTGAACAAGAAAACAGGATGGGGCTGCAGGAGGTGGGGAGGGGGGCATAGAGACGAAGGCCTACGGAACAAAAAGAAGCACAGTCCTGCAACTCGGTGCTGCCCGGACACACGCCTGCAGGGCCGGCGGGTGGGAACCAGGTGGTGTGGTCTCAGGGCTCCCTGCTCTAGCCGAGCACCCATGGGGAATCCAGAAGGACTGTGGGCTCCCAAGAAGTGTTGAACACTTACTGAGCAGCAGCGGGCCTGCCCGAAAGGCTAGTTGAGTAGGGATGGGTGGACTTTGGCCAAATAACATGGCCGCACTATTTTCGCCTGAGGAAAGCGTTAGGGCAGGTCTAACTTGGTCCCGCCTCAGCCAGACTTACAAGAGCCTGGCCACGCACCTGGGGCAGCGTGTGTGAGGCCTGTGGATGGGACACTGGTGTGATGCTCTCGGCCACCTCACACACCTGGGCAACAAGCCGCCTGGAGTGCTGAGCCCACATGGCGTCCCCAGAGCCCCAGCTGTTCCCACAGCAGAATCCGGGGTGATTGGGCGTGGCCATTATTCATAAAGCAGCAGTTGGGCAGTGTCTTAAGTCAGGAAAGAGGTCTACAGTCCTGGCCCTGGCAGGAGGCAGCAGTGGGCAGGCTGAATGGTAGGCTGCGGTGGTGAAGCCGGGGTCCCCTCCTGCAGGGCTCCCAGATCAGCAAACCTGGAATGACCCACAGCCCAGCACCCAAAGCCTCCATCAGAGGAGCCCCTCTACCCGGCACACGGCCAGGGGCTCCAAGGCCAACTGCACATGGGCTAACAAGGTCAGGCCCATTGCCCAGTCCTGTGGGCTGGCCCCTCCCCAGGAAATCTGCCCTGGCCGTTGGGGGCAGACACGCAGAAATGCCTAGGGCTCGATCCTTTGGGGGAGTCACCACTGTCCTTTAGAAAGGGGAGCAGACTCAGCTCCAGCCAGGTGGGCTGTGCCGGAGAGTTGACGGAGGTCGACGTGTCAGGGAGCTGTGGCACCAGCACCAAGACGGCCTCCCGCTGAGCTCCTGGGCGATTGGAAGTCTCTGTCCCACTCCTGGCTGTCACCAGCTGCGCGGTAAGAGGACGTCACCATGCCCAGGCACAGGCAGCCGAACCCTTTCCGCTGGGTTCTTGCGGGGCCGGGAGAATCCGCGCCCCTGCGGGGCTGGGCTGTGCCCCCCCTGTGGCCCCATCACCCACAGACCGCTCTCCTCAGGGCCGAGCCTAAGACCAGACTGGGTTTTAGCTTTTTGCGATAATAACGTGGTGACGTCGTTCTAGAAGACGGTTTTACCTGGGGTGACCACTCCCAAGTTTCATTTTGAGGGTGCGTCACCCACTTTGCTGGAGCTCTTGTCACCCAGCAAACGTCAGAGCCAAGGTTGCATAAGGGACCCACAGGCACTGGGAAACTGGCGGCTGCAGGTGATTTTCACCTCCCAGCTCCTGGGTGACCCGTCCTCTCTGCCCCTGGGGCTGGGGCTGGGGCTGGGGCCGCGGCCGCAGCGACTCAGGGCCCTGCGGACACTCCTGCTGGCCTCCAGGGAGCAAACCCGTGTGAGCCCCTGCGGAGGGGACACAGCCCCCTGCCCCACAGTCTGAGGAGCTGGGGGTACTAGATGGCTCCCCACACGAGCCTCTGATGGACTGCGGATCGAATCCAATCCATCCTGGTGGATTGGATTCCTGGGGGACAGCTTCCAGGCAGTACCCTCCTGGGGCCTCCTCCAAGGGCATTCTCTGGGGGGAAGGGACATCTCGGGGCGTGTCCTCCAGGGGGGCGTTCTCGGAGGG
>NW_005371769.1:1113605-1113834 GCF_000412655.1 Myotis brandtii | reverse complement strand
GGGAATCCTGGGGGGGTGGGCTGGGGGGTGATGGAGGGGGTGATCTGGGGGGGTCCTAGGACAGGCACCCTCTGTGGACAACCTCCAGGGACTGTTCCTCAGGCTGGCATCTCGGGGTGGGGGACACCCTCTAGGGGAGACGTTCTGGGCAAGGGAAGGGGCAGTCTCGGGTTGGGACGTCTGGCGCAGGCAGCCCCAGGGCACATCCTTCCAGGGCGGGCACCCTGGG
>NW_005371769.1:1106992-1113185 GCF_000412655.1 Myotis brandtii | reverse complement strand
GGGGTAGGGGGGGGGGGTGGGGGGACGGAGGCATCTCCTGGAGACCCGACTTGGGGGCCGACTCCCTCTCCAGCTATGCCCTGTTCCCCACTCTGGTCCTCCTGCTCCCCTCATAATCTGATGGACACCCTGAGATCTGCCCCTGCTTGCCACCCCCACCCCCTGGCCCAGACAGGAGGCTTTGCAGAAAGATACAGGGCCACCCTAAGACAGGTGCCCAGGACTGAATCTGTGTGGGGGTGACATTTCCTCAAAAGGGTGCCCCTGACGCATCCTCGACCTCCTCTCTCTCACATCCACCTCCAGGCCTGGGGCTCTGTCTTCTAGATCCCAGCGCTCGGTGCTGGCCACCTCCACTGCCCACCTGCCTCTGGGCCTCCAGGTGCCCCTCAGGGAGCACCGGGGCCTGTTCCACACCCTCCCCCTCCCCTCCCCTCCACAGCCTGCTCCACCCCTGCTGCTCCTCTTGGGCTGGGGCTGGCCTTCCCCCTCCTGGAGGTGCCTCGGGGCTGCATTCGTGTGGCTTGGGAGCCAGGGCCCCTGGCTGTGCCCAGTGGTTACCACTGGTTACTTGTTGCACTGTTACTTTTGTTGCCACCAAGTACTTGTCTTGCCACTGGTTACTTGTTAGCAGGGGCTATTTGCTAGCATGCACTAAGGTGTGGGTGCCACTGCTCTAGCTGGGCCCCAGGAGTTAGGGAGGGATGGCACCCGGAATGGTAGCTGGCACCCTGGGTCCCATTTGCTTTTGGATTAAGGCGTCTTGCTTGTGTCTAGAGAATCTTGAAGCCATCCAGGTGGTCTCTGGGATGGATTCTCCCGGGACCAGAGGAGAACACTGGTTTTCAGGTTTATCAATGTCTTACAGGGATCAAAGAGAGGGACCCCGAGAGGCTCCTGGGCCTGCCTGAAAGGCAGTGGCCTCAGCGCACCCAGTGTTGGGGCAGGGACAAGTTCCCTGAGGAGGCAGGCTGGGCAGTGGTCAGGGTCGTGGGCCTGGAGTCACGGGGCAGGAATCCGGTTCTGTCCTCCAGCAGGTGTGGCGAGGTTTAGGTAGAGGACGCTGTCCTCCCAGTTCCACAGACCACGCTGCTGGAGGCCTGCTCTGACCGCTTCCCAGAGGACTCCACCTGCAGTGCTGCCCGTATGGTGCCCGCTGGCCCAGGGGCAGGAGAAACAGAAACTGGTGGAGAAGTGGGACATGCACCCGCTGAGTTTCGGTTTTGTTCCCTGGCCCTTGGCCTGTAGGAGAGAACCTAAGCAGCTGGCAGGGGGCAGCCCTGGACCTGGCTGGAGTTCAGACCACTGAGGGGTGTTGGGGATTGGGGAGGGGCTGGAGCCTGGAGGCGCCGTGGTGGACCTGGCCTCCTGACCCCTCCAGCACTTCTTGGCTCTTCCCAGGTGCTGGGACCCAGCTGTCTGCCCAGGATGAGCTGTCTCTGCCCCTCCCGCGCCCCCTCCCCCAGCCTCAGTCAGACAGCTGGGCTCCGCCCTGCCTGTGCCCCCCACCCTGTAACAGGTGGGGGGGAGGGGCTGCATTTACTTAGCTTCCTGCTCGCCAGTTACCTCTCATCCTTCCCAGGACCCAGGTGCTTGGCCTGTAGAGACAGGGCTGCTGGTTTGGGAGGGAAGCGAGGAGCCTCTGACTTGCTGCAGAGAAAGGGCTGGTGGCCAGGAGATCCAGGGTCTGGTCACTGAGCAGTGGGATTGGGCGGGATGGGCCTGGCGCCCTGGGCTTTGGTCGTTGGTTCCTTCATCAGACCCTGTGACTAGGTTTGGGCCCCTCCGAGAGCTATAAGTGGCAAGGCGCTGTCCTTGGGACACAGGCCTGGTGACAATTTACAGCTCAGTACAAGGAGGAAGTGCTGCGGAAGGCGGGGTTTCCTCGGGAGATACAACTGCAGCTGAGGGGGGTAGCCAATAAGTGAAGCTGGAGCTTGGAGGGCTGCCCCCCAAGAATGTTCCCATGGGCCTGGGGGTCCTGAGGGCTGAGCAGGGGGCAGGCCTCACTCCAGCCACTCTGGGCTCCTCTGGTTTTGTTGACATCTGGCCCAGGTCCTTGCTGCCCTCACCAGGATGGCACTCAAAGGGGGGGGGGGTGTCTGCTTGCTGGCAGGCCTCTAGGGAGGGGGGCATCTCCCATGGGGTCTCATCGTCTCTCTTCTCTTCCCAGTCTAGGATGACGGGGTCCCCAAACTGGAGAGCCATGCAGGACACACGCAGGTACCGGCACCACTACCCGGTACGTAGCTGCCTGAAGCACCCTCGAACCCTCGCAGCCCACCTGGGGCTAAACCCTCCCGCCTTCCACCCGGACGAGGCCAGTGGCACAGCGTGTTCCTTGGCCCTGCCTCTGGAGCCTCAGCGGCCTTGCCCTTACTAGGCATCATGGTGCCAGCTCTCGGCACGGCCACATGAGGCCCCATACCGCCTGCCCCTGCAGTGGTCTCCTGTGTCCTCAGCCCCTGCCCTCTGCACCCATGAGTCTCAGGAAGCCCTTGTGCCGCCTCCGGGTGCAGATGAAGGGGACCTCCCAGCACTGGTCCACTTTGGGGAGGAGGAGGTCAGAGGTGGGTGAGGAGCCCAGGTTGCCACATGGGGTCCTCACCAGCCTTCAGGATGTCTGGTGTTGTCCAGTGGAGAGCAGATGCCCCTCCCCCAGGAAAGCTTTAGTCTGAGGGCCCAGGGAGGCCAGCCTGTTTCTGATTCTGTCACCAGCACTCTCTCTGGCTCTTTAGGATTTGATGGAAGGGGACAGCAATGGTGACATGCCAAACCTGAGTTTCTACAAAAACGAGATCCCGTTCCGGCCCAATGGTGCGTGCCTGGCCGCCTGCAGCTCCCTCCTGCTGCGGGTCCCCTCTCCCCTCTCTCTGCCTCTGGGTCTTCTGGGACCTGGGCTGCTGGGACCTGGGCTGGGACTGGGGCACTGGGGCCTATAGCTTTCAGGTAGCCCCACAGCGCCCCCCACAGGCAAACTTGCTGTGATGGCCCAAGCGGTACATGCGGGTGGCGTTGCAGCCCCGAGGTCTCTGTCACAACTACTTGGCTCTTGTGCCGAGTGGGAGAGCCACATACACCAACGAGTGAGCAAGTGTGGTTTTCACATTTTCAAATGGTTGGAAAAATTTTAAGGTAGAATAATATTTTGTGACTTGAAAATTATATGAAATTCAAATTTCAGTGTCCATGAGTGAAGTTTATATACATATACATACATATACATATTCCTTATTGATTTCAGAGAGGAAGGAAGGGGAAGGAAGAGGGAGAAAGAGATAGAAACATCAGTGATGAGAGAGAATCATTGATCAGCTGCCTCTTGCACCCCCCACACTGGCATGTGCCCCAACTGGGAATCAAACTGTGACCTCCTGGTTCATAGCTCGATGCTCAACCAGGCACGCACCATGCTGAGCCAGGCCGTCCGGGCCATGAGGGAAGTGTTATTGGAACCCGTGGTCTGTGGCTGTTTCCCTAGGATGCAGCGTAATTGCCTCAGAGGCCATGTGGCCGCACACCTTAAATACTCAGCCGGACCCTTCGCAGACACAGTGGCCAGTGGAAGACCAGCTACGGGGTGGGGCTCAGCTGCAGGTTCTGTGTGAGGGCAGAGTTCTGATGACAAGCCCTGGTGTGAGGGGCAGTGAGGACCCTCCAGCAAAGACAGGTGCAGGTCAGGGAGCACCTGTCCCTCCCTCGGGCATAATCCTCTCTCTGGCATCTGCTCTCAGGTTGCAAAGAGGCCAAGGGCCTAAATTGGGGGATTAAAATCACATGAGATGTACAACTCAAAGCTGCAGAGCCCCAAGGTCCTCAAGAAAGGTGGTAGCCCTGGCCAGTTGCTCAGTGGGTAGAGCATCGGCCTGCGGACAGAAGGGTCACGGGTTTGAGTCTGGTCAGGGGCACCTACCTCCATTGCAGGCTCGATCTCCATGCCAATCAGGGTGCGTGCGGGAAGCAACCAGTTGATGTCTCTCTCTCACATCAATGTTTCTCTCTGTCTCTCCCCCTCCCTTCCACTCTGTCTAAAAATCAGTGGGGGGGGAAAATGCTTGGGTGAGGATTTAAAAAAAAAAAAGTGGGTAGCGCTTGAATAGCTCCCCACTGACTCACTGACGCGTCCCATGGTGCTCTAGGCTATTACATTGAGTATATTCTTGAGAAATGGAGGGACAACTACGACCTCCTGGAGGACAACCATTCCTACATCCAGTGGTGAGCAGAGGGCGGGCGTGGGGCTCGGAGCACAGGTGGGTTCAGCATCTGGGGAGGGGCTGGGACTCCTGGGGAGGAGGGGCAGAGCTGGGGGGCTGAGGTGGGGCTGGACCTCTGGGGAGGGTCTCCAGGGGAGGGGCTGGAGGGCCTGGCTTAGGCAAGCCTCTTCCTGGAGTCCCATGCATGCCTGCAGGCACACTGCGTCCTTTCTGAAGCCGAGTTTGGTGCTGGCTGCGGGCACTGCCAGCTCGGGTTCTTCACTGTGAGCAGCTCTGTGCTGGCTGGGAGCTGAGGCTGCGCGTGGGGCAGGAAGGACAGCAGACAGCAGCCTGCCGCACGTGAGCCCTGCGGCAGTGAGTGCGGCCTGTCCTGCGTGGCTTGTGGTCGCCCTGCGAACAGTGTGTCTTTGAGGACGGCTCCCAGGGGGCCTCTCCTGGGCACAGGCAACTCTCAGCATCAGTGATGAGAGGGGAAGAACGAAGAACAGAAGGAACAGCTGGCCGGCCTGGGCGAAACGGCTAGCTGGTTGCCCTTGCTGTAGGCCACACGTGCCTGTCCTGTGCCCTGGTCTGTGATGCCCACCCTGGAGCTCTCCTGCCCTCACCCCTTGACTTTATTGTGAGAGCCTGCGACATGTGTGGCCTAGCGAGCCCCTCCCAGGGTTGAGTGGTGAGCCACTCCCGGCTGCCCAGCAGCATGTGCCCGCATTGCCGGGAGCCCGAGGCTGCCAGGGACGGGCCTGTGCTATCTCTTCTCCCACAGGCTGTTTCCTCTGCGGGAGCCAGGGGTGAACTGGCATGCCAAGCCCCTCACGCAGCAGGAGATCGAGGTGAGCCGGGCCTCTGGGTACCCCTGGGGAGCCACTCGTAGGGCAGGAGCTGGAAGTCCCCCTAATTATCTTTCCTCTAAAGTGTTCCTCACCTCTCCCCAGGCACTCCTCACAGACTTCCAGAGAAATCACTCTACCTTGGGGCGTCTGGGGCAGGGGCTAGCCTCTGTCGCCCCTTGTTGGGGCAGGAGCAGGACCCCTAGAGGGATTGATGGGGGAGCCACTGAGCATGTCAGGAGGCGCAGCATGCTCCTAGGTGATGGCGAGTGCACGATGCTGCCCTGGCGAGTCCTGAGCTCTTCCCAGCGGCTTGAGAATTCCTCTCAGGACTAAAGTGGACACTTCAGGCCCTGGTGTCCTTGTAGCCGCTCAGAGTAAAGAGACGGTCACATTAAGGAGTTTTAGGGCTTCAGCCTGAGTCTGAGTCCAGTCCCGGCCTCTAGTGAGTCAGACCTGAGGGGGCATCGCCAGCTGGGTGTCTGTGGGGCGGCTCCAAAGCGCTCGCTCTCCTGGGGCTGCTTTCCAGGCCTTTAAAAGCTCCCAGGAAGCCGGGCAGCGGCTTGTCCAGGCCTACGAGCTCATGCTGGGGTTCTACGGAATCGAGCTGGAGGACCGGGACACAGGCAAGGTGCGGCGAGCCCAGAGCTACCAGAAGCGCTTCCAGAACCTCAACTGGTGAGGACCCCAGCGGGGTAGCTGGCACAGCCAGGTCTCAGGCTGAGGAGGGGACTGTGCTCGGCTTCTGGCAAGTGCCCGGAGCCCTTGTGGGAGCAGGGACAAGCGACTGGGCTGAGCACCCTGCTCCTTGCTTGCAGGGTGGGGGTCCCTGCCTGATAGGGTGTGAGGGCCTAAAGGGAGTCCCGCTGCTCTGTCGGCCCTACTACCCGTGGCGTGGGTCCTAGGACCCGCTGGGCTGGGTCGGCTTCACAGCACCCCCGTGTGCCTGTTGAGAAGCCAGGTCAGGGGGGTGTGGAGGAAGTGCAGGGGAGGAATCTGCCCGCGGGCACAACTCCGGGAGCCCCTCCAACCCTCCTCTAGCCTTGCGGGGGGAGGGGTGCTCCAGGGACCCAGGGGACCGGCACCCTGCAAGAGGAGAGAGCGCGCATCCCAAACCCAGCCAACCGCAGGCTCCGGGGGGTGGGGTGC
>NW_005371769.1:1098004-1105934 GCF_000412655.1 Myotis brandtii | reverse complement strand
GCCTCGCGCCGGGGTCGCTGTCGGAAGACAGGCCCGGGGACGCCCACGGACTCCAGAATCCTTACCTCGACCTCCTCGCCGCCTCCCTCTGCGCTGCCCCATCTTTGTAAACTGGCCCCGGAGCGTCTGGGGTGGGAGTGGGCTCATTTCTTAGTCTGGTGCCGAGGCCTTTTCTGAATAAACTCATTTGACTTAGTGTTTCGGTGTGGACCCGGTCCTGTGGGTGGCCAGGGTGGACGGGCTGGTTTCGGGAGCGATGCTGCTCTCCGGACTCTGCTAGTGGAGCAGCCCTCAGGCACACCTGCCCTGCCCAGTGCACCCTGGTCACAGCGCATGCGGCTGGATAGTGGGTCCTTGGCCGCATTTTGTTACGGGCACTGAGGCAGCTCCGCCCGCGGTGGGCAGCGTTCAGAATGCCCAGGTCTAGACCACACCTTCGCCTGCCCTGATTCTGGTGCAGTGATGTGCTTTGGAAGTAAACTAACTCAGCAGTGTTCTCTGTGGCTTTGTCCCTGCCCTGCCAGCCACGGCCCCTTGCTGACCCTCCACTCCAAGGCACCGCCTCCCAGGACCCCCTAGGCTCCTCCCACCTGGCCTGGGCACAGTGCATCCCTCCTGTAGCAGCCCTCCCCCCAGGACAGGGTGAGCACCCAGCCTGGCTTCATCCCCCTGGGCCAGGGGCCTCCCTTCCTGACACTGGCCTGAGGGGACTGGGCCGAGGGCCTTCGCACAAAAGAAGTGATGAGCTCGCTGCTCTCCTGAGGAGGAGGGAGCTGCGGAGTGCGATCCGCCTGCTTTCCAAGAAGAGCGTTGGCCACTAGCTCTAGTCCCGGGAAGGGCAGGGGAGAGGGGGACTCGATGTGACAGACAAATTGGAAGTCATTTTGGAGGGAGACCTGCCTTAACTCTCCAGCGCCCTCATGGGGGAGGGGCATGTCCTTAGCCCCCGTTTGCACCACAGAGGGACTGAGCGCTGATGTGGGTGTGGGACGTCAAACACTGAGTCAGGGACCCCAGTGGTCGGGGTCCCAGGTGAGAGCCTATGGGGTTCAAGTTCAGATAGAGAAGCTTGATGCCAGAAGGAAACTCTACTCGAGTCACCCTGGGGGTGGAGTCTGTGCCCACAGTGGGGAACTGGGGACAGCCAGGCAGCTCCAGTACACTGACCCCCAAGCTCTGGCCCCTATCCCCCAGTCCCAGGCCACTGCAGCTGTTAGGGCTTGGCGGCAGGGGCAGCTCTGGGGAGCGGAGGCGTTTCCCAGCAGCAGGATGGAAGGGTCTGCTAGGAGCGGGGGCTGGGCTTGTTGCGGGCAGTGGAGCAGGATGCCAGGTGGCTCCTGAAGGAGCTGGAGGCCAGCTGGGCTTCCTTGGGAGCTGGGGGGCAGCTGGGAGGGACTGAGGCGGGAGCTGGGGGGAACCAATCTTGCTCCCCAGACCCTGGGCTTGGGGTGGTGGAGGGCTTCCCCAGCCTGCTGCTGTCTGTGCGGCCCAGGATGGCTCCAGTTCTGCTGGAGGCAGGAGCCCAGCCTCTCCGGTTCTTCCTGATGTAACTCACACCTCTCCCTCCCAGGTGAGGGTGTGGCCCAGCCTGAAGGGGCAGCTGCAGTCTGACCAACAGTGAAGCCAGGTGCTTCCCTGAGGCTCCCTCTCATTTGAATTCACATTGTCTCAAAAGTCCTGAGTTCCCACCTGGCTGGCGTGGCTCAGTGGTTGAGCGTCAACCTATGAACCAGGAGGTCATGGTTCAATTCCCAGTCAGGGCACAAGCCCAGGTTGCGGATCTATCCCTAGTGTGGGCATGCAGGATGCAGCCGATCAATGATTCTTTCTCTCATTGATGTTTCTATCTCTCTCTCCCTCTCCCTTCCTCTCTGAAATCAATAAAAACACATTTTAAAAAATATATTCTTTAAAAAGTCCTGCGTTCCCACATGTGGAAATGAAGCTGACATGGTGTGCCATGACCCCTAAATATTCAGATATCTTGGGGTGGGCCTGTAGGTGACCTGGATGTTGGAGAGGCCCCTAGGGTGGCCATGGAGGCCACCTGGCCCCAGGTGCTGCCCCCTGAGCGGCCAGGGGCTTGTGGGAAACGGAGCCCCTGACGCAGCCTCAGAGTCCCTGTCCATCACCGCTTGCTCGGCCTCGGGACCCTGGTGGTCCTCCTTCCGTTCGGCCAGAGCCACCACTTTGCCGTCCCGTGGGGTGAGGGGTGCCAGGGGACAGCCAGGCCTTTGCCAGCCATGGCTCATGTGGATGGACCACTCAGTATAAAGTTTGGGGTAAGGCCCTGAAGTAGGAGGTATCCCCAACCTGGCAGGCGTGGCCCTAGCCCAGTGATGGTGAACCTTTTGAGCTCGGCGTGTCAGCATTTTGAAAAACCCTAACTTAACTCTGGTGCCGTGTCACATATAGAAATTTTTTGATATTTGCAACCATAGTAAAACAAAGACTCATATTTTTTATGTTTATTTTATATATTTAAATGCCATTTAACAAAGAAAAATCAACCCAAAAAATGAGTTCGCGTGTCACCTCTGACACGCGTGTCATAGGTTCATCATCACTGCCCTAGACTTTTGCCCATGGCAGGGCCCATGTCAAGAATCAGGGCTGTGGGGGCTGGTCTGAACCCTGACAGGGGCACTCACCTTCTCTGGGGGTCTTCCTGGGCCTTGGGCAGCCTGGGGCCCACTCAGGGCTTGGGGAAGGGCAGGCAGCTTCCGGACCCCATTTCTCAGACTAAAGGTGCGCCTTCCCCACAGGAGCCCTTCCGTGTGGGCTCCCACACCCTGGGGAGGAGCAGGGAGAAAAGAGCGTCTTTCTCTTTTGCTAAAAGGTGTGTGTGTCTCACTCAGCAGCCGGGGTAATTTTAACTCAGAGGCTGACCCAAAAAATGCCACTGGTTGCTTCCCCACCACCCCGGCCCCTGCCTTCCTCCCACAGCCTGGACTGGGAGGCCCGGTGGCGGCGGAAGCCCCTGCCCAGCTTGGTGGGCCCCGCTGAATGGGGGGTTTGTGTGCAGCCAGAGGGGCGGGAACTGGAGACCTGCCCGCCGCCGGCCCCGCCCTCCAAACCCCGAGCCCAGAGCCCCGAGCCCCAGCCTGGCCGCGCCTCCAGCGCCACTCAGAGTGCACGCAGCCATGGCCAGAGCCCCCACGCTGGCCCTGCTCCTGCTCGGGCAGCTCCTGGCCAGGACCGAGGCGCAGGTGAGCACGGGGCGCAGGGGAGCTGGGCTCGCCCCAGCGGACTGGGGTGGGGGTCCAGGGCTCTGATGTCAGACATCCAGCAGTGCAGCCTGGGGGCCGCCCCCCACCCCAGCCGCCTGGGCCAGCCAGCGAGTGAGCCTGGGACAGGGAGACTGGCACAGACCTATCGCGACCACCAGGCTGAGCCCACAGACACCAGGCCTCCTCTGCGTGAGCCCAGGAGGCTGCCTGGTCCTCCCAGGCCAGGGTGCCGCCACCGCCAGAGACCACAATGTGGCCTTTGTTCCCAGGCTCCCTGCGGGTGGGCACAGCCCTTCCCGGCTGCACAGATGAGGCAGTAGACACTGGCAGGGGGCGGGGGGCATCGCTGAAGCCAGACAGGGTCATGGGCCCCTGTGCCAGGCCCCAGTGCTGCTCGACCCTGGGAAGAAGGGACACTCCATCGGACTGACCCAAGAGCCAACCAGGGGACCCACCTTGAGGGGGAGGGGTGAAAAGTCCCAGGTGCCTAATGACATTGTTCCATTTCAGAAAGTGGGACCTCGAGGTCCTCCTGGTCCCCAAGGGCCACCTGGAAAGCCGGGCAAAGATGGCGTTGATGTGAGTTTGGGGCGTGGGAAGGCCCAGGAGGGTTCTGTGGGGTTCCAGCTCTGGCTCCAACCTTTACAAACCCCTGGGCCTGATGGAGAGAAAACTACGTCCTACTTCGCAGGTCGGGTGATGTCGGGGTGATGAGCCAGCACCCGTATGGGATGTGAAACAAAGACGATCCTTGTTCCTACTTGGGACACACCCCACGGGGCCTGCATGGGGCGGCGTGGGGGGGTGGGGGGGCTGCATGGTGGTCTTTGACTGGAAATGTGGCACTGAAGTGTGTGCCCGGGGGTCTGTGCTCCTGTATTCTGGGGGTTGGGTGTGGAAGTGCAGGGCCTGACCCTCTTTGTGGGTCTTGTTGGGGCTGCTGGGGGCTGAAGCCAGCCTTGGAGGGGCTTGGCCTGCACTGCATCCCTGGAAGCTGCCCCAGGCCAGCAATATGGGGAGGCAGCTGAAATCCTGCAGCCTGCCCCCAGGGGCCGTCTGGGGTGAAAGCCCCTCCATCCAGCCACCTCCATGAAAGGTAGGGGCCCCCTCCAAGGCATCTCCTCACCCATATTATCCCCTCTGAGTCCCCAAGGCCCTGCCTGGCCGTAGGTGGCCCTGAGCCTCCCCCTCAACCTGGACCCCACGCCTCTCCCGCCTGGCTGGGCCCTTGGCCCCCCAGGGTTCCCGGGCCAGGCTGATCATTCCTCCTGTGGATGCGTCCACTCAGACCTGCCTGGAGCCTCAGTTAAAGGGTCTCAGGCCTGGAGGTCGTGGCAGGGAGGCCCGGGCTGCCTTCTGGGGCCTCACGGGTCTGGGGCTGCCCCTCTGGACAGGTGCGGGCAGCAGGCCTCTCAGCGCCCACAGCGCTTCCTGAAGCTTCTCCGGCAGCTAGGGCTTCTTGGAGCCTTCCCCTTGGTTCTGGGGGTCATGACCCTGAGCCCTCAAAGTGATCCCCAAAAGCAGTGTAGGCCATGTCAGGGCTGAGCCCAGCCTGTCCAGCTAGCCCCTCTCCCCAGTGCCTACCTCAGCACCTGGCCCTGGCGGGGAGGTGCCCTAGGTGTGGACGAGGGGGTGAGGGGCTCCTGACTTGTCTTCTGGGGCAGGGCCCTGGGGCCCAGCTCTGCTCCCGGGGCGGGGTCTTCAGGAACCCTTGGTCACATCAGGGTGTCTCCCCCTCTGCAGGGAGAAGCTGGTCCTCCGGGTCTGCCTGGGCCCCCGGTGAGTGTCCTGGCTGTTGTGGGGGAGGGGTGGCCCCTTCCAGTCTGGAGGGGAGGGTGGGCCTAAAACAGAGGGGTCATTGACACCCCTTGCCACCACACTGGGCCCTGGGTTAGGGAGCAGGGCTGAGCCAGGAAGGGGTGGGAGGGAGGGTGTGTGTAGGAGTCTGCGAGGCTCTGGGAGGTGCGGGCTTTGAAGCTTTCTTTGGGCCAGTGCCTGGACAGGCAAGGAATGCAGCCCCGCGGGGTAGCTGGCCAGAGGTCCCCAAGTGAGTCCTCACCGAGCCGTGTGGGCCCAGGGATTGAGGGCCCCACAGTCAGCCCTTGGCCGGAGAGGCGGACGTGTCCAGGTGCATGTCCTGCAGATGTGAGCAAGTAGGGGGCCGCTAGAGAGGGGTGCCCTCCTGGGGCCAGTGAGGGGTTGGCAGGTGACCCCAGCTGGGTCGGGTCTGCAGCACACGGACAGGGCCGGCCTCGTGGAGAGAGGCCCCTCTTGCGTTGTGGTGGTGCCCGGACTGGAAAACACAATTTCTTGGTGAGGCCAAGGCTCCCCGTTGGACCTTCCTCACACCTCTGCCCTTCCCCCACAGGGACCCAAAGGGGCTGCGGGGAAGCCGGGGAAACCAGGAGAGGCGGGGCTGCCGGGGCTGCCTGGCGTGGACGTGAGTGTGCCTGCGCTCTCTGCGCCCTCTCCCCTCCCGTGAGCCCTCCCCCTCCCTTGAGCCCCCCTCCCCTCTGGGCTTGGACAAGTTCCTGCCCAGGCCCAGGAGTCAAGGTGAATGCTGCTCTCTAGCTGGGCCTGCTCTGGCCTTTATCCCAGAGCTTAGCCTGGCCTTGGCCAGCAGAGGACAGAGCCCGCCCACAGTAGAGGTGAGTCCCACCAGCTCCTGCTTATCTGGGAACAAACACCCATTATCCAGGCCCCTTTGAGCCCCAGCCCGTTGGTCATCAGGGGCTCAAGGCCTGGCCCCAAGACCACGGGGCTGAGGTCTGGATGGGACTGCTGGGCTCGCCAACTCCAGCAACGGCTCCAGGCGCTGGGTTCCCTCTGGCTGCCTCCGTGTCCCCCAGAGGCTCTGGGCCCCCCATGGACAGTGGATGGCCAGCACAGCACGGTGCCAGGCCCGGGGGTCTTCTCGTCCGCTCTGGACTCAGTTTAGTTAGGGAAGGACCTATGGCTGGTTCTCCCCTGCACAGGGGAGGGGTCACCTCCTTCCATGTGACCCCTCAAGCCCTGCCTCCCCCCAGGGTCTGACTGGTAGGGAAGGACCACCTGGATCCAAGGGCGCCCCTGGAGAGCGGGTGAGTACCAGAAACACGGGGGGCGGCTGCAGGCAGCCCAGGGGCGAGCTCGGGGCCGGGGCCCTGCAGGACCGCGGGATAGCAGGGGGACACAGGGTAGCAAGTGCATGGCCCCCCATTCCACACCCACCTCTGGGCAGGTTGTCCTGGCATTCAGACTGTGTTGGGGAGGCTGATATGGTTAGGGGTGATGGACCCCACATGCCCTCCTGCTCCCCGGGTGAACACTCAAGAGGCCCAGGGTCGCCCAGGCTGTGCCCTAAGTCTGACCATCATTCCTGAAGCCCACTTCCTGACCAACCAGCCTCTGCAGGAAGGCTTTCTCCAGCCCCGCACGCTGTCCCCTCCCTCTCTGAGCAGTGACCGTCCCCCCAGCCCTGGGGTGCAGAGGGCAGGGGGCACAGGGAGAGACGGAGGGAACTCGGCTGGAGGAGGGGGGACAAGGGCGAGAGTGGCAGCTGTGGCCAGTGGGTCCTTTGGTGCCGGGTGGACGGGGGTAGGTGAACTCCAGGGTCTCTGCAGGGAGCCTTGGGTGGGCAGGACCGGAGGGGAGTGGCCTCGGGAGGCTGGGTGACAGGAGGACTGGCGGGCCAGGCGGGCACCCGGGCTGCCCGAGGTTCGGGCTCCTCCACAGGCCAAGGTGGAGGGTTCTGTGACCTCCGAATCCAACCACCAGGGGCTGGGACCAGTCCCAGGCCACTGGGGCAGCAGAGGCTGCCCCGCCCAGGACCCTGTCTCTGTAAAATGAGGCCCCTCCTCTGAGGAGCTGTAGGATGGATCTGGGAGGGAGGGAAACAGGTTTGCAGACAGAGGAGGGGTGACTGGGCCCATCCCATCCCTGACACCGTTTCCTTCTCAGGGAAGCCTGGGACCCCCGGGGCCGCCGGGACTTGGGGTGAGTACATCTCTCCTCCTGGTGGGGGTCTGAGGGGCTGCAGGGTCCGACCAGGGTGAGGTCCCAGGCCCTCTCCTCTGCTGACCCTCTGGGCTGGGTCCTCTCTCCCAGGGGGTGTGGGAGGCTCTCCTGCACCCAGACCCCTGAGCTGCTCTTCCCCACACCCACCCGGTCGGCTCAGGGGGTGAGTGGGGTGGTGGGCAAGCTCTGACCCCATGCTTGGCTTTGCAGGGCAAAGGCCTCCCCGGACCCCCTGTGAGTATCTACAACCCTCGTGGCCCCGAGCCAAGCATGCCCACCACACCCACAGCCAACCTGGCTGTCAGGTCCCCAACCAGGGCTGGGGGGGGGCTTCTGTGGGGGACAGAGACATGCGCCCCTGGAGTCTCAGTCCCTTCCGAGAGGGCAGACCGGCCCTGCATGGGGGTCTGGGAGTGGGCTGTGACTCTCCAGCTCCCCAAAGCCCTTGGGTGCAGACTCCCACCCCTCACTTCTTTACTTCCAGGGAGAGGCAGGCATCAGTGGGCTCCCAGGTGGACTTGGCCTCCGGGGCCCCCCGGTGAGTGGCTGCCCCGACCTTCCCCCCGGCTGGGAGCAGGCGCTCTGCTTGCCAAGACCCTCGAATTCAACCACCAGGGGCTTCCCACCCTCCACCCTTCCCTTTCTGCCCCCACCCCCTGCCCCCTTCCCTTTCGTGATGGAAGCTGTGGCTGACATCCAGGGAC
>NW_005371769.1:1097281-1097911 GCF_000412655.1 Myotis brandtii | reverse complement strand
CACAATCCAAGAGGCTTCTCTCTGGAAGTAGCTGGTCCCCTCACCTCAGGTGGGGGCTGGGCCTGTGCACCTAAGTCATAACATCCCCCAGGGACCCTCTGGACTCCCAGGCCTGCCTGGCCCTCCGGGACCTCCTGGACCCCCTGTGAGTACCGGGCAGGGGCTCTGGGTGACTGCATGGTGGGCTTGGTCCTCTGTCCCCAAGCACCCCTCCCCTGGCCCTCACCCAAGATCTGTACCACACCCCTCCCCGACTGGGTCAGGGGCCGAGCAGAGGGTGGGGATGGTCAGGGCTTCTGTCCTGGTCACATGCCCTGCAGATGGGCCAGTAGCACTCGGCTCTGACCACAGGAGGGATGAGGGCCCAAGGCCCCCAGTGGTCCCTGAGTGGTGAGGATGGGGAGGGGGGAAGGTGGGTTGGCAGTGTCACAGTCAGCCATCTCGTTCCAGGGTCACCCAGGGGTCCTCCCCGAAGGCGCTACTGACCTTCAGGTGGGCATTGCTCGCGAAGGGGCTGGGGTGCCTGTCTTGGTGGGAGGGGGTCTGGCCTGATCCCCTGCCTCAGACATCCATCTGGGGAATCAGCCTGCTCCCTCCCAGAAGGAAGGCAGAGATGGGGTCAGGGCATAG
>NW_005371769.1:1096056-1097250 GCF_000412655.1 Myotis brandtii | reverse complement strand
CCCCCCGTCCCGGCCCAGCCCTGCAGGAGCCACATGCAGCAGTGAGAATCCAAATTAGGCAAAACCCAATTGCACACAGTCCAGCCCCTCAGCTCAGCCGCACTCCAGGGCTCCAGCCGCCCGGCCACGGCGGCGGCATGGCCGCAGACAGACTGTGCCATCGCAGAAGGTTCCGGACTGTTCACTGTTACCTTGGCCTTTGAGCTTCGTCACTGTGTCAAAGGGGAAGCGGTGGCGGGGCGGCCAGATCTGGGTCTCCGCCCCCGCTGCTGGGCCGGCAGCTGGCTCACCCTCTGGGGCTGTCTGCCATCTCTTCTCGCCCCCACCCGCGTCCCAGAAGGAGGGGCCTCTTCCAGAATGAGAACAATGGCTGAGCCGCTGATGAGTCCGCCCAGACACTGTGGTCGATGGCCTCGGCTCCGTGCCAGATCAGTCGTGGAATGATCTAGAATCCTTAGGCCCCCACCCCACAGCCTCCCCAACACGGAGCATCCAGTCTGTGCCTGAGGGACACATCCTTCCTGAAGCGCGTTTGTGCAGGGGAACCGCCTGACGCTCGCTGCAGGGAGTGGGGCTTGCATGAAGGCGCCTTTGTGAGGCCGCAGACACTCACTGAATAGCTGCCTTGAACCTGTGGCGCCTGCACTGAGGCTGAGAAATTGGAGCCGGGCTGTGAGGAGGCCAGGGGCCTAGTGGCCAAGGTCTGGCTCCTACAGAGCCTGGGGCAGCCCTGAATGAGGCCCCGTGCGGCCCCGGGGACCCCTTCATATTAGGAATGACCCATCTCAGGGCCCCTGGTGCTGAGCTCAGTGTCGGGGTCTTGCTCAGAGTTCCCATGGGGTCCCTGTTGTCTCGGGGCAGGGGGTCTGACCACTCTGTTCTCTGACAGTGCCCGGCCATCTGCCCGCCAGGGCCCCCCGGTCCCCCAGGAATGCCAGGGTTCAAGGTGAGTGGTGTGGCCACAGAATGACTCAGACCTGAGCCCACCTCCACGCCCTGAAAGAGGCAGCCCAGCACCTGTGTGGGCTGAGATGGGGGAGATGGGAGTCTAGAAAGGGGGGCTGGCTTCCCACCCTGCCTGGGGGCCTTGCTCTACCCCTCCAATCAGCGTGCATGCTCGCTGAGAGAGCTCTTTCCTGGTCCAGCTGCATCCTCGTGACCAGCCCTGTCCCCACCTGAGCTGTCTCCCCATGG
>NW_005371769.1:1091703-1096005 GCF_000412655.1 Myotis brandtii | reverse complement strand
GCTGTGACTCATCACCCACCACTGGCTTTTAGGGACCCACTGGCTACAAAGGGGAACAAGGAGAAGTCGGCAAAGATGGCGAGAAGGTACCCTGGTGGTGGCAGCTGGAGGGGAGGGCATTTGAGTGGTGGTGGCGGGTGAGTGGCTGCGGTGGCATCGAGGGCGTGCCTGACTGAGAAGCTTCTATGGACCCGTCCCCAGCAGGCCTGGGCAGGCCCCACGGCTGGCCAGAGAAGTCTGGCTTCAGCTCCAAGTGGCCCCAGCAGCCCTGCCACCGTCCCGACAGCCACTGCCCGGGGAGGGCATCTTTTCCTCACCACAGGCTGGGGCTGAGCCAGGTGCCCTCCAGCATGGAGTGGCCAGACTGCCACTTGGGCAGCAGAGGGGGCCGCCCCAGCCAGGAGTGGCTGGGAGTCTGTCTCTGGAGGCGGGCCAGCATGAGGGGCGGAGCAGGCGGGCATGGAAGGGGTTGTGAGAGCTTGGGGCTGACCCCACCACCATCACTTTCTCCGCCTCCTCTGCAGGGTGACCCCGGCCCCCCTGGGTCCCCCGGCATCCCTGGCACAGTGGGGCTGCAGGTGAGTCAGGGAGGGGCTGGACAGGGTGATGATGTGGGATGGGAGCCCCTTGGACAGCTCGAGGCTGTGGGGGATGGTCCCTTCCTCTCAGGGTGCTGATCCCCACCCCTCGGGGCCTGAGCTGAGGCTGAGGGCTTCTAGGGAAGCCACCAGGGCCACTCAGTGGCTCCCGGGGCAGGGCAGTCCTGGGGGGCTTTGGCCTGGCCCTGCATCTCCAGCTCTCTCCCCACAGGGCCCTCGGGGGCTCCGAGGACTGCCAGGGCCACTCGGGCCCCCCGGGGACCGGGTAAGTCTGCCAGCACCCACCCACCAGCACCCACCCGCCCGCACGTGATGGGCTTTGGGCCAGGCCGTCAGCACAGGCGGTTGGGGGGCCACCTCCAGACCTCCCCAGTGGCCACAGATGGGCTGTGTGACTTGGCGAGGCTGCCACTGAGCCCTCACTCGGTCGTCTCCAGAGCCCAGGTCCAGGAGGATGGGACCAGAGGGAGGCCTTGGCAAGCGTGGAAGGGGGCTTGGGGACCACTAGGTGGCTAACTAAGGAGGGGTCTGCTGGGGGTGCTCAGGGGGGGTGCTCGAGGCAGGGCCTTCCGCATGGAGCAGGGTCCTCTGTGGGATGCTGGCCAGGCTCAGAAGAGAGGCCCAGATGCCCCCTCTTCTCTACAGGGTCCCATCGGGTTTCGAGGACCCCCCGGGATCCCAGGAGCCCCCGGGAAACCGGTATGTGTGAGACCTGGGGGTGGAGGGCCCATGAAGGCCCAAGCTCCCTGTTCCCTTCTCTCTTCCTCACCCAGACGCCTCCCCAGCCCCACTGGGCTTCACTGTACTTTCCCAGGGCTGAGCCATTCTGCTGTGTGGGCACACCTGGGCATAACCAGTGGGCACAGCTGGGCAGGTACCTGTGGGCACACCTGGGCAGGTACCTGTGGGCACACCTGGGGAGAGACTTTACCAGAGTCGTGGGTCTGTCCTTGATGGAAGATCTGCAGCGTCTCTCTCTGGATGGAGTGAGGTGTGGTGGGCCTTCTTCTGGCCTCTGTGGCCCTCAGCAGCCTCGGTCCTGCCACCTCTGACCACTTGCAGGCTGACCCTGCCAGTCACCCCTCAGTCTAACTCTCCCACTTGCTTGAGTTGTGAACTCTGTCCTTGTCCCCCTTGTCATTTCAGGGTGACAGAGGCGAGAGGGGCCCAGAGGGGTTCCGCGGGCCCAAGGGCGACCTCGTAAGTGAGAGGAGCTTGCTCCTCTGGGTCCTTCCTCAAAAGAACCTGGCCTGGGGGGAGGGGGAGGACACACGATGTCACATGCCACGGGACACAGGGGACGGCCCTTTCCTGCGGGCGGGGGGGGGCGGTGAGCCATGGGCAGGTGGGGCCTGGCCTGCCTGGGAGCCTCCACCCCATTTGCCCAGCAGCTCCTTGAAGCTACGGTCACCTGACAAGTCCCCCTGCCCCCGAAGCAGCGGGCTGGGGCCATAGGACCCGGCTCCTGGGTGCAAATTCTGGCCACGGACACACATCCCCCGAGAGGCCTGGGCACTAGTGCTTGACCTTGTGCCAAGCTGCACAGCTGCGAGATGAAGTAACACAGAGCCCGCGCCTCCGGTGTTAAGCCAGCAAACAGGGAAGCTGAGAGGGGATCCGGCCATGGGATGACCTCCCCAAACTGGCACTTGCCCGCGGACATTGGCCAGTCCTTTCCTGGACTGAGCTGGCCACCCAACATGGCAGTGTCTGTGCTGAGGGCCCTGCACTGGGACTGGCCAACGCAGCTGTTCCCTGACCCAAGCACAACACCTGGCATCCAGGGCCACCGCCCCAGGTCACCGGGGAGCGATTGTGACAATATGGGAGGGACGTCCCTCACAGTTCCAATGGTCATGGCTTGCGTGTCTTTCAGGGCAGACCTGGTCCCAAAGGAGTCCCTGGAGGGGCCGGGCCTGTGGGAGAGCCGGTGAGTCCCGCGTCCCCGCGGCCTGTCCCTACACGGAGGGACTGTCTGCCCCGCATTCCTGTCGTCTGCACCCGTGTCCCCCGCTTCAGGGGCATGTGGCCCTCACGGGGCTCAGCACTCTGCTGTCAGCCTCCGCAAACGTCTCCTGGTTGAACAGGCCCCCAGTGCCCACTTTCACGAGCCGGACATCCTGTGTTCACCTGGCCCTGCCAAGGTCGCAGGGGAGGCAGGGCTGTTGGCTGAACTTCTCTGTAATCTGGGGGCACGTGAGATGTAGGTGGGTAGGACCAGCAAACACATAAGCAGGACACCCACCCTCTGGCCCATGCCCCCTTGCCCCCGGTACGTGCCCACACTCAGCCCAGACCCTCTGGGCTCCTCCCCACCCTCCTGGAGCTCAGGACACCTGAGTGGGGAGGTGGCTGAAGGCGGTGGGCAGAGGCACACTGCTGTCCCCTACCTTCCCCAGACTTGGCTGTGTTCTCAGTTCCAGATGAGTCCAGAGTGTGGGGTCAGACAGGCCTGGCCCCAGCCTCAGGTTCCCCATCTGTAAAACAGGACTCCGCTAGGGACTGTGAGGAGTCTGGACAGAGGTGGAGGGTGGCACATGGTTCCACAGGCGCTCAATGAGCATCAGAGTGCATCCTCACCACCCTTCCCTGCCCGAGCCCCCTCTCTGCCCGCGCCCCCTCCCTGCCCGCGTCCCCTCCCTGCCCGCACCCTCTCCATGCCCGAGCCCCCTCCATGCCCGTGTCCCCTCCCCCGCCGCACCCCCTTCCTGCCCGTGCACTCTCGCCTGGGTGGTCTCAGGGCAGCACAGGTTACTAAACTGTGGCCACTGAGCCATGAGACCAGCTCAGGGTCCTCTGGCTCAGGAGGCACAGTCGTGTGGGGAGGGGGAACTGCCCAAGCAGGTGGCCTGGAGGGTGATGGGACGGGAGGGGTGTGGAGTGGGGGACATGCTGCCGCACCCCCTTCCTGCCCGTGCACTCTCGCCTGGGTGGTCTCAGGGCAGCACAGGTTACTAAACTGTGGCCACTGAGCCATGAGACCAGCTCAGGGTCCTCTGGCTCAGGAGGCACAGTCGTGTGGGGAGGGGGAACTGCCCAAGCAGGTGGCCTGGAGGGTGATGGGACGGGAGGGGTGTGGAGTGGGGGACATGCTGCCTGTCAGGCCTCATGCCATTGCCTATCCCCAGGGCATGCCGGGCAAGGACGGCAGGGATGGCGTGCCAGGACAGGATGGTGAGAAGGTGGGTACTTGGCCAGTGGCCTGGAAGGGTGGAGGGGGTCTGTGGGGAGTTCAGCCTCCTGGGCCTCAGCACCCCATCACCCCTGGATCTCCCACAGGGAGAGGCTGGGCGCAATGGTGCCCCAGGAGAGAAAGGTCCCAGCGGGCTGCCGGTGAGTGCGTGGGGCTCCCACGGGGGCCGGGGCTGCAGTGGATGCTCCCACACAGGGCGTCTCCTGGGGTCCCTGGCTGGGGCTTGTGCAGGGGTCTCTGCGAAAAGAAGCTCCTCAGCCGTTGGGGTTCCCTGCTTCCGGTCATGTGCTCCCCCGTGGACTCGGCAGCTCTGACTCCTGGCCTCTGTCCTGCAGGGTCTCCCCGGACGAGCAGGGTCCAAGGGTGAGAAGGGAGAACTGGTAGGTGGCTTCTTTCTCCAGGGGGAGGGGGGAGGGGAGGGGAGAGGGGACCCCAGCCCAGGTCCCAGATGGAGGTCCCCCTTTGTGCAGGGCAGAGCCGGAGAGCTGGGCGAGGCTGGCCCCTTAGGAG
>NW_005371769.1:1083515-1091628 GCF_000412655.1 Myotis brandtii | reverse complement strand
CCCCTCTCCCCCTCCAGGGAGATGCTGGTGCGCCGGGGGAGCGCGGGGAGGCTGGCCACAGGGGCTCAGCGGTGAGTGGGGGATGAGCATGGGAGGGGTGGGCCGTGGAGCCACCGCCCTGGACCTGTCTGTGCGGGCTGGGGTGGTGTGTGGGACGCGTCAATGGGCCGAGCACAGGAGACTCAGGAGATGGTGAGGGCCGGGCGGGAACTGTCCTGCTCTTGAGGCGTCTGTGCTGAGGGGACAAAGCCCGACCCTGCCTCGGCCCTGGGAGGTGCTGTGGCAGCTCCCCAGGCCGTGTCCCCGCCATGGATGGAGACAATGACCACACAGCCACAGCGCCCGGAGGCCCTGGGCGTCGAGTCCTGGCACCAAGTCTGGCTGCTGCATGCGGTCCCCTGGTGTACCTGACCTAGCCTCTGGGACTCCCCCAACTACCCGTAGGACACCCCCCACCCCTGTCCCTTCCGACTGGGCCTGATGGCTGGGCCCAGTGCCTGTGTCTGCCTACCCCCTGGGGAGGCAGAGCTGGACTCACCTTCCTTCTGATTTCAGGGGGCTCTGGGCCCGCAAGGCCCTCCCGGGGCCCCTGGCATCCGAGGCTTCCAGGTGGGTGAGGTTTGGGGCCAGGGTTTGTGCCCAGTGAGCCCAGGTGGGCCAGCTGGGCAGGGAGGGCCCCTGCTGGGCTCCCTGTGGGTGCTGACCAGCTGGTCTTTGTCTGTAGGGCTGGAAGGGTAGCCTGGGGGACCCTGGCCTGCCAGGCCCCCAGGGCCTCCGCGGCAGCGTGGGCGACCGGGTAAGTGGCTGTCCTCGCAGGGGTGCTGAGCATCCTGGGCACAGGGTCACCTGGCTCTGAAATAAGCATGAGGACCATCACTCTACACCACTGGGCTGCACTGTGGCCAGCTCTCCTAGACTCCCCGAGTGGCCTTGTGACACCAGTAGGTTCGCTTGGGGGTCCCTCCTGTCCATGACAGTGGGGCACAGAGGGTCCCAGGCCTGCTGGGACCAGATGACCAGGTGCCTGAAGGACCTCTGGGGGGAGGCTGTGGCCTAGCCCGGCCATGCCACACCAGGTCTGTGGGAGCCCTGAGCGTCTTCCTCGGCCCTCTGCCCCGCTCCACCGGGGGCTCCTCAGACATGTACCCCAGGCCCTGGGAAGGACACCCCTGCCTCCAGACATCGCTGCGCCCTGGGAGGCCGGGAGCCACCACCCGACATGCTGGGGACACATGAAACCACTGGCCTATGGTGGAGACAACAGCCCTTCATTAGCCTCCAGGGGGAAGCTCCGGGGGCAGGATGCCGCCCAGCACCGGGACTCAGGGGGAGGCTGAGCCTCAAGAACTTCTGCAGCGGCCCTCCCTGTGGTCCAGCTGCCCACGGGCAGTCTCAGACTTCCTGCAGTTTGGTTCTCAGGCTGCTATTGAGCAAATGGACCATTTGCATGTTGATGTTGTAGGGGCCACCTCACAGTTCCCAGACAGGGCCCAGCCTCAGCCTGGGGGACTCTTGAGCCTCTGACTCAGCAATCCCAAGGTGAGATCAGCCCAGGACTGAGTGTGTGAAGGGTTAGAAACAAGACCAAATTAGGGGCGCCTGGGAAGCAGTGGAGCCATGCTGCGGAGCCCCTAGGAGTCCTGAGGCCTCGAGGGGACACGCACAGAGGGGTCACACACGAGCCTAGCTTTGGGACTGAGCGTCAGGGAGGGAGCACACACCTTCGCTTCGCTAATTCCTCTAACTCCGAGCCTTCTCTCTGCAGGGCCTGGGAGGAGCCACAGGCCCCAAGGGAGATGAGGTGAGCTGCGCTGTCCCACTCTGAGCTCCGGGCAGTGGCTCCCTTTCATCTCCTTCCTCCGTCTCTGCCCTTGGCCCTCACTTGCTCCTCGCTCCCTCCCAGCGCGAGACAGCTCTGGGCACCCAGCCCCAGAGCCAGACCTGGGCTGGCTCCCAGGTCCACAGTAGCTGCCTCTGGGACCCTCTCGGGAGGGGGTGTTCCCTGCCGACCTGGGAAGTGGCGGGGGCAGGTCGAGGTTCCCCCTGCTTTTCCAGGCAGCATTTTCTCCCTGGAACCTCGGGGGTGGATGGGCCTGCACTCCTGCCTCTGCTTCCGACCTCCGGCAGCACCTGGCCCTTCTTCTATTGGCCGGGGACCTAGAACAATCTGAGCCCAAGGAGTCTCTCCTGGGAAGAAAAGCCTCTCACGCCAACAGCGGGTGTTGGCCTGCCCCCACCCCCCCCCCCAGCTTTGGGAGCCACCTCGGGCATGAACACCCTTTAACTTGGGTGTCGTTTCAGGGCATCGCTGGCTCTGATGGGCTTCCTGGGGACAAAGGCGAACTGGTGAGTGTGTCACATTGACTTCACTGTTACACTAGGGACAGGCTGGCCAGCTCGGGACCAGCCGTGGGCCCAGCAAGCGTGAACAACGCCGAGCCTGGTCAGCGGGTCAGCGAGGCAGGCCACCGCCGTCCCCTGTGCTGTCCTTGGGGGAGAGGGGCCACAGGCCTGTCCTGCAGTGACACCGCCTACAAAGGCTCCATCTGTGGCCATTGGAGTTGAGTTTTAATGGAAGAAAGCTGGGCTTTTGCGGATCTAGAGCCGGTCAGGTCTCCGTGGACTCGTCAGCTCCGGGAGCAGTCGCGGCGTGGGAAGGGTCGTGCTGCCCCACGTGGCAGGGCTCCTAGTCCCGTATGTGCACCTGCCTCTGTCAGACCCACGTGGCTCAGGCAGCATCCGTGTCTCCGGCCGAGCCTCACGCCCAGTGCAGACCTTTCACATCTGCAGCCAAGTAGTCTCCGTGTGTGCTGTTCATGGTGTGAACTCCCAGACAGACACGGGCACTGGAACCCACCGCCGTTCATCTGACTGGCGGGCAGTGCCTTCAGCCGGGGGAACCCTCTCGCTGTGCTGGGGCCGTGTGAGCTGAAAGCCTCGCTCCTGGTCTCCCTTTTGGCCTCAACGGGCTGTCACCCAGACGGCCGCTCGGGTATCTGGTTGGAACCATGTCCCCTTTACACCCAGGCAGGTGGCTTCCAGGGGACGTAGCCGGACAGGGGAATTGAGGCACAGAGCCCTGGGCACGTGTGTGACAATAACAACGGAGTGGGAACAAATGAGCCAGCCCCTGGACTGCCACATGAGGAATCCTGTGCAGCGACTAACACACCTCTAAGGAAACTAAGTTAAAAAGCATCCGTAGAGCCCTGGCCGGGTGCTCAGTGGTTAGAGCAGTGGCCCACACACTGAAGGGTCTTGGGTTAAATTCCTGGTCAGGGCACATGCCTAGGCTGCGGGTGATCCCTGGTCGGGTGCGTACGGGAGCTAACCGATCAATGTTTCTCTCCCTCTCCCTTCCTCTCTCTCAAATCAATAAAGTCTGAGAGACACTCAGGTGAGGGTTAAAGAACGGAACCCAGAATAGAGGGCGGGACACACGTCAGAGTCACGGTGGTTTCGTGGCTGATCTGACTTTGTATTTCATCCTCAAAGAGTAATGTGCTGGGTCAGTTCCTTGGCAACTGCTTCCCACCCAAGTAACAACATGTGAGTCATTAAAACGCTCCCTTCTCTCTTGCAGGGAGCCAGCGGCCCCGTCGGACCCAAAGGAGAGGTGAGTAGCTGCCAGTAGTCTGACAACAAAGGCAAAGGAGCGGTGGGCCCTGCCGGCCGGTCGTCGCCAACCTCGCTCCTCGGAGGCCGAGTGGCAGCTGCAGGTGGCTGCCCCCACCCAGCGGGTCCTGTTGTCTCTCCCCAGCCCGGCAGCCGGGGGGAGCTGGGCCCAAAAGGCATCCAGGGTCCCAACGGCACCAGCGGCGTAGAGGGTGTCCCGGGTCCCCCTGGGCCCGTGGGCCTCCAGGGCGTGCAAGGTGTGCCTGGCATCACCGGGAAGCCCGGCGTCCCGGTACGTGGCCTTCCTCTCAGAGTGTGGTAGTCGGGGCCTCAGCGAGGTGCCGGCACCCACCCCCTTGCGCTGACAAACTTTGGGTGAATTTCAGGGGAAAGAAGCCAGTGAGCAGCGCATCCGGGAGCTGTGCGGGGGCGTGGTCAGCGGTAAGTGCTCGCCTCCCGCCTGGGCTGCAGCTCCACATCCTGCCCCCGCCCCGCGCTGACCCGGGGTCCTCGGGGGGCCCATGGCAGGGTCACACCATGCCTGGCACACGGCATGTTCCCCGTGTCCACTGAAGAAAATACAAGGAGCACACAGCCGTGCCCTTTGGGTTCTGACGGGCCAGTGGACAGCTGGCCACTCCGATGCACAGCTCTTTAAGGAGCTCTGAGAAAACGAGGGTCTCCTCTCCAGCCTGCACTTGCCTCGACACGCAGAGGGGGCCTGACCGCATTCGTCACAAGCGCAGCGCTGAGCCATTGCCAGTCGGTTGAGAAAGCGCCCCTGAGAGGCAGAGCAGCCGTCGCTTTGCAGGACGCACTGGTGACCCTCCTCCTGACTAACCGCTGCGTCTCTGTTTCCAAAGAACAAATCGCACAGTTAGCTGCTCACCTGCGGAAGCCGTTAGCACCAGGACCCATCGGTCGGCCCGGTCCGGCAGGCCCCCCGGGGCCCCCGGGGCCTCCAGGCTCCATTGGTCACCCCGGTGGTCGGGGGCCCCCTGGATATCGTGGTCCCACCGGAGAGCTGGGAGACCCCGGACCCAGAGGTGAGTCCAGGCGGCCCCACAACAGCCCCACATGGAAGCCAGACCTGCCCTCCACAGAGCTGCCTCCTCCGCGGGGGAGGGAGGGAACGCAGGGGCCCCAGGGCACCCAGGCACGAGCCAGTGGACGTTTGGGCCTTGACTGGCTTCGGGTCCCGCCATGCTGCCCTCCTCTGTCCACACGGCCGCACAACACTCTGAAAGGCTGAGCTTTTGCTGGAAAAGCACAGTAAATTCCTTATTCATCCGCAGGTACATTTTTAAATATGATGTTTTCTCTAATCAGAATAACGTTTGGGGAGTAGGGTTACTACAACGCGGGAGACGAATAATCAGGGCCTCTTGATATTTAATAGAATGCACCTTCATGAAAATACAACACTGCTGTTGCAAAAGGCAAACATTTTAAAATTCAAAAACCTCCTATGGACTATAAAGAACGAGGGAACGTAATTTAGAAGGAGGTAAATCCTGGCATGGCCACCAGGACCCATGGAGTGGCCCTGCCACGCGGGCGCCGCAGGGTGCGCTGTGCCCAGACAGAAATGCAGCTGCCGGCCAGGACCTTCCCCAAATGGCCTTTAACACTGAGCTCATGTTAGAACGCGATGTTTGCCAGCACAGGCGGCCTGCAGCCAGTCGGGCTCATGATTCCAATTCCTTCAAATTTATTGACCAAATAATTGTGTTTCTGAAAGCTAGCTTAGAGATGGAGCACTTCCAACGCTAGAGGGTGAGCATGTCAAGTTCACCTTCTCATCCCAGGGCAACCTAGGCCCTGAGTTACTTCCCACCTTCCGTGGTGTTGGAGACAGTCTGGTGCCTGGATGTCTGTCCGGGCACCCAGAGCAGACAGGCTTTCTTCACACAGGGATCCGAAGACCTCACGACTTCTGAAAATAGGATTCAAAACTAGAATTAATCACCTTTACTGGTCCTCTCAGAAAACCAGCGTGGCACTCTAACCATGACGGTCATCACACAGCCGCTTCCTGCCCGAGGATGGGCCTTTGTCCCGGGGAGGCGTGGCATCACCTCCTCAGGGTGGGGCACAGGATGGTGCCCCAGGGTGGCTGTGACATTAATCTGGAATGTGCAGTGCAGAGCCTCAGGCAAAACCAGTCAGTACTGAGCTCTCCATCCCACAGACACACAGGTCAGGGGCACGGCAGGACCCCGCCTGCCCGTGGGGAGGCCATTCCTGCCAGCGGTCCTGGTGGCCTGTGTGTGATGGCTGCACACTCCTCACCTGGCCGCACACTCTTCACCTGTCCTCACACTCCTCACCTGTCCTCACACTCCTCACCTGGCCGCACACTCCTCACCTGGCCGCACACTCCTCACCTGGCCGCACACTCCTCACCTGGCCGCACACTCCTCACCTGGCCGCACACTCCTCACCTGGCCGCACACTCCTCACCTGGCCGCACACTCCTCACCTGGCCGCACACTCCTCACCTGGCCGCACACTCCTCACCTGGCCGCACACTCCTCACCTGGCCGCACACTCCTCACCTGGCCGCACACTCCTCACCTGGCCGCACACTCCTCACCTGGCCGCACACTCCTCACCTGGCCGCACACTCCTCACCTGGCCGCACACTCCTCACCTGGCCGCACACTCCTCACCTGGCCGCACACTCCTCACCTGGCCGCACACTCCTCACCTGGCCGCACACTCCTCACCTGGCCGCACACTCCTCACCTGGCCGCACACTCCTCACCTGGCCGCACACTCCTCACCTGGCCGCACACTCCTCACCTGGCCGCACACTCCTCACCTGGCCGCACACTCCTCACCTGGCCGCACACTCCTCACCTGGCCGCACACTCCTCACCTGGCCGCACACTCCTCACCTGGCCGCACACTCCTCACCTGGCCGCACACTCCTCACCTGGCCGCACACTCCTCACCTGGCCGCACACTCCTCACCTGGCCGCACACTCCTCACCTGGCCGCACACTCCTCACCTGGCCGCACACTCCTCACCTGGCCGCACACTCCTCACCTGGCCGCACACTCCTCACCTGGCCGCACACTCCTCACCTGGCCGCACACTCCTCACCTGGCCGCACACTCCTCACCTGGCCGCACACTCCTCACCTGGCCGCACACTCCTCACCTGGCCGCACACTCCTCACCTGGCCGCACACTCCTCACCTGGCCGCACACTCCTCACCTGGCCGCACACTCCTCACCTGGCCGCACACTCCTCACCTGGCCGCACACTCCTCACCTGGCCGCACACTCCTCACCTGGCCGCACACTCCTCACCTGGCCGCACACTCCTCACCTGGCCGCACACTCCTCACCTGGCCGCACACTCCTCACCTGGCCGCACACTCCTCACCTGGCCGCACACTCCTCACCTGGCCGCACACTCCTCACCTGGCCGCACACTCCTCACCTGGCCGCACACTCCTCACCTGGCCGCACACTCCTCACCTGGCCGCACACTCCTCACCTGGCCGCACACTCCTCACCTGGCCGCACACTCCTCACCTGGCCGCACACTCCTCACCTGGCCGCACACTCCTCACCTGGCCGCACACTCCTCACCTGGCCGCACACTCCTCACCTGGCCGCACACTCCTCACCTGGCCGCACACTCCTCACCTGGCCGCACACTCCTCACCTGGCCGCACACTCCTCACCTGGCCGCACACTCCTCACCTGGCCGCACACTCCTCACCTGGCCGCACACTCCTCACCTGGCCGCACACTCCTCACCTGGCCGCACACTCCTCACCTGGCCGCACACTCCTCACCTGGCCGCACACTCCTCACCTGGCCGCACACTCCTCACCTGGCCGCACACTCCTCACCTGGCCGCACACTCCTCACCTGGCCGCACACTCCTCACCTGGCCGCACACTCCTCACCTGGCCGCACACTCCTCACCTGGCCGCACACTCCTCACCTGGCCGCACACTCCTCACCTGGCCGCACACTCCTCACCTGGCCGCACACTCCTCACCTGGCCGCACACTCCTCACCTGGCCGCACACTCCTCACCTGGCCGCACACTCCTCACCTGGCCGCACACTCCTCACCTGGCCGCACACTCCTCACCTGGCCGCACACTCCTCACCTGGCCGCACACTCCTCACCTGGCCTCACACTCCTCACATTCCTCACCTGGCCTCACACTCCTCACCTGGCCCCACACTCCTCACACTCCTCACCTGGCCGCACACTCCTCACCTGGCCTCACACTCCTCACCTGTCCGCACACTCCTCACCTGGCCCCACACTCCTCACCTGGCCACACACTCCTCACCTGGCCTCACACTCCTCACCTTGCCCCACACTCCTCACCTGGCCGCACACTCCTCACCTGTCCTCACACTCCTCACCTGGCCGCACACTCCTCACCTGGCCCCACACTCCTCACCTGGCCGCACACTCCTCACCTGGCCTCACACTCCTCACCTGTCCTCACACTCCTCACCTG
>NW_005371769.1:1061155-1081934 GCF_000412655.1 Myotis brandtii | reverse complement strand
CACACTCCTCACCTGGCCGCACACTCCTCACCTGGCCTCACACTCCTCACCTGGCCGCCCACTCCTCACCTGGCCGCACACTCCTCACCTGGCCCATACTGCTCACTAATGTAGAGGTGACGGGATTGGAAGGCTCCCTGACACCCACGGAGGGAGCTGGAGTTGGTCTCCTCTCCCAGGCGAAGGCTCCTCTCCCATGCTGTCTGCAAGGGTCACTGCATCAGGAGCGGAGCTTCACATAGAGCGCAGGCCGACAAGCAGGCCTCCTGCTGACCTCGGTGTCGCAACGACCAGAGCTCGTGGGAGGCGGGTGGCCAGGACCCCACGATTAGAGGGACATTTGAAACACCTGTGCACAACTTGTGGGCCATGTGCATAAGTACGGAACAAAACCAACACCGTCAGAAATGGCCACTGGGTGTGGGCGGTCACACAGCCGGGCCCCCGTGTCGGAGCCTTGTGGGTGCTGTGTGGACTAGAGAGCTGGCCATGGGTGCCAGGTGGCTGGCAACGCCACCCCGAAGCCTTCTGCAGTCTCAACACCTGCTTCTGTCAAATCCCTCTGATAGGAAGCCAGGGGGATCGAGGAGACAAAGGCGCGGCCGGCGTGGGTCTGGACGGGCCCGACGGAGACCAGGGGCTCCAAGGTACAGGGCCAGTGTCTTTAACCACTTTTGTGTCTTGGCACCTTTTCCCAATTCTCTCACTGTGTGGGCAGCACTGGGTGGCAGTGTCTCAGGTCTGATGAAGGAGTTGCTTTCTCGGGCGAAGCTTTTGAGGCGAGGTTCGCGACCATCTGACAACCACTTCAATACGTGAACGGTTTGCCAGTACAGGGCCTCCTGCTCCCCTTTAGTTAAGCAGACTTGGTTAAAGTGTTTGACTAAAGCCACCTAGTATCCATTTCACTTAAATTCTAACAGAATTTTCTCTTAATGGACCCACAAGTACCCTGAATTAAAAATTTTCCCCTGAATGTTTAAATTTTAATGTCAAATATAAGAGCTGTACTCAGCGAAGGCCAGCCCCACCACACCCCACCCCAGCCTTCTGGGGGACTGTTTGGGGTCATTGTCATCTGCACTCACATCCTGGGAGTCCACACCACAGGGGGGCAGGGCCTCCCCAACCCACCCCCCCATCTCCTCTCCTGGCCACACCCCAGGCTCCTGGCTTCTCCCCAGTCAGGGGCCCCCTCGGTGGGAGTCTTTGTTGGCTCCCCCGTCCATCCCTCCCCACCACGCACTCCTCCCACCACACCAAAGCGCTCCGTGTGGAGTCGGAGCTGCCACACTCCAGACAAGACCCAGACACTGCTCCTGCCTCGCCACCCGCCCCGCCCCAGCCCCACGCAGGGGCTCTGCCCTGCGGTTCTCCGGGCCTGGGCTCTCCTCCCTGGGCTCCCAGGGTTCGGAGACAAGCCAGTAACAGAGTGTGGGGAGGCTGCAGGTGGACGGGAAGTCCCGCTGCGGCTCGGTCTCACTCCAGATCTACTCATCTTCCTTCTCTGTCTCAAGGACCCCCAGGTGTGCCTGGTGTGGGCAAAGACGGCCAAGATGGCGCCCACGGTGAGCCCGGGCTGCCCGGAGACGCTGGCCTTCCTGGTGCTGTTGGTGCTCAGGGGACCCCCGGCATCTGTGACACCTCGGCTTGCCAAGGAGCTGTGATGGGCGGCGGCGGCGAAAAGTCAGGTCCTAGAAGCTCCTAAAACACAACCTAGGAAGTGAGCGTGACACCATTGAAGCAGTGGACTCTGGAGGGACACCGGGGTCAGCAGTGTCCATTACTAAGGAGAGAGCAACACACCGTGCGGGACGCCCAGCGAGGCCCCGCATCCTCGGTGGTGGCGCCTGGACTCCTGGTCCCCGCGAGCATCCTCCAGCCGCTGGGGAGTCCTCTCTTGTGGGTGTACAGCGGCCCACGTGGCTGCAATGTCGGACCTTGGACACAAGCCCTGTGTGGCACCAGCAGGAGGGACAGGGAGTGCAGTGTGTTCAAGCCCACGAGAAAATTCAGCAACTTGTTTACATGGCATTTGTGTACACTAAGATATAATCCCAATAAAATGATAAATTCAAATTCATGACTGACCACAGTGTAACCAAAAATAAAGGATTTCACATACGGTACCCTCCACACCAAGGTCTCGTCTGACCTACCTGCTTCTTTTGTGTAAAACTGTTAACTGTCTCTGACCAACAGTATTTATTGACAGTGACTTTGTATTGCACTAAGCCTGTTGTCATAAATAAAGCCACTCGTTTGAAAAACTCAGTTCTAAACAATAGTTTATTACATAAAGTACTGACTCTCAGTGTGAAAGTGAGGTCACCAAAGCAGCCCACCGTGACAACATCTATCTATGGACCCAAAAGAGCTTTAAAGATGTCTTTGGAAGTTTTCTAGCAAAATTCTGCAATGCAGTCCATGTGACTGGAAGTCGTTGCAAGGGGAGGCGATAAACAAATGAAATGAATTTCCAAACTACTTCTAGTGAAGAACATTTTGACTTTTCCAATTGCTAAGGGGGCGTTTTTAAATGTAAAGGAAATAAGTAAAAAGCAGTGTACCCTGTAAGACTAAAGAAATTACAAAGGGTGTTCATTTTTTAAGTTATCATGTTAAGAAAACATGATGGAATCAGACAGATAATTGAAAAATTACTAATTGTCACAGTGTCTGCATCCCAATGGTCTAAGAGGACAGTAATGGACGAATATTTTGTTTTATATTTTGTTCTAGATAAATATTTTTACAAAATGTGCTTTCAAAGTTCCCACTGGAGTTCCAACTTGAGTCATGTCCCTTGAGAGTTGACGGTTGGCGCAGAGCTCCAGGGCTTGGACACGCCCATGGCCGGGCAGAGGCCGCCTGCTTCCAGGAACCAGTGTCCAGTCCGCTCACTTGATCTCCATGGCAGGGCTGCTCTGCAGACTCTCCTGCGCGGGACACGTCGCCAGGGAGTCTGGTCTGGTCAACTTTAGCCTCCTGCCAGTTTTACCGCAAAACACACTCTCAAATTCCTACAGTTGAGAAAAGATCATTAGTGTACCAATCCATAGACATGAAAATTGCTGTCTTCGAAAACACAAAAGGTTGAAAGTAAGTGCTAACCTACTTCAAAATATACAGTTAGCCCTGGCCAACGTGGGTCAGTGGTTAGAGCGTCAGCCCGAGCACCAGAAAGCTCTGGGTTCCATTCCGGTCAAGGGCATGTACCTGGGTCACTGGTTCCCAAACTTACGTCACATCTTGCTAGGGGTCTGTATGATAAAAATAGGGATTTAAACACTTTTCTCATAAGTTACACTGACATTTACTTTTATTTAATTTTCCAACAGCTTCTCACAATACCTGGTCAGACTCTAAGACCCTCTTATGGTTTAAAAGCAACCACATTTGCATTTGTTGTTTTACTGTGGTAAAATATATTTAGCAGGAACTTCACCGTTCTAACCATTTGTAAGTGTGTGACTCAGATGCATGAAATATATCCACACTGTTGTATAACCATATACATTTCCATACGTCTTTTTTTTTTTTAAAGTACAGCATTCTTCATTAAATCTGGGTTTATATATTTTTTATTGTGGTAAAATATATACAGCAGGAAGTTTACCATTTTAACCATTTGTAAGTGTACAATTCACTGCCATTAAGCACATTCGCACTGTTGTGTTACCATCCCCTCCATCTATTTCCAAGATGCCAAACTGACACTCTGCCCCCATTAAACACTCACCCCCCAGCCCCAGCATCTACCTCTGTCTCTGTGAATGTGACTCCTCTAGGCCCTCATGTAAGTGGAATCACAGGACTTGTCCTTCTGTGACTGGCTGATGTTACTTATATGTCCTCCAGGTCCCTCCATGTTGCAGTTGTTAGGACTTCCTTCATTTTTATGGCTGAGTAACAGTGCTTTGTGTGGATAGAGCACATTTTGCCCGTTGTGAATGATGCTGTTGTGAACATTTTCATACAAGTATCCATTTGGGTTCCTGTTTTCAATTCTTTGGGGTAAATACCTAGAAGTAAAATTGCTTGATCTTATGGTAGTTCTATGTTTTTTTTTTTGTTTTTGTTTTGTTTTTTTTTAAATATATTTTATTGATTTTTTACAGAGAGGAAGGGAGAGAGATAGAGAGCCAGAAACATCGATGAGAGAGAAACATCGATCAGCCGCCTCCTGCACATCTCCTACTGGGGATGTGCCCGCAACCCAGGCACATGCCCTCGACCGGAATCGAACCCAGGACCCTTCAGTCCGCAGGCCGACGCTCTATCCACTGAGCCAAACCGGTTTTGGCGGTAGTTCTATGTTTAACCTTTTGAGGACACACCATATTTATTTTTTTCATCTTTACAGTTTAGAGTATTACAGATGTCCTCCCCTTCGCCCCCCGACCCCGCCATTTCTCCCCTCCACCCAGTTCCTACCCCACACTAGGCCTTCTCCACCCTATTGTTTGTGTCCATAGGTAATGCATACACATATAAGATCTTCGGTTAATCTCTTCCCATACTCCACTCACCCCTTTCCTCTAAGATTCGTCAGTCTGTTCCATGTTTCCATACCTCTGATTCTATTTTGTTCATTAGATTCCTTATTTTTTTAGATTCAATTGTTGATAGATATGTATATATTACCATTTTATTGTTCATATTTTTTATCTTTTTCTTTTCCTTTCTTCTTTTCTTAAAGAATACCCTTCAACATTTCATGTAATACTGGTTTGGTGGAGATGAACTTTTAGCTTTTTCTGGTCTGTGAAGCTTTTTATCTGACCTCAATTCTAAACGATAGCTTTGTTGGGTAATCTTGGTTGTAGGTCCTTGCTATTCATCACTTTAATATTTCTTGCCACTCCCCTTCTGGCCTGCAAGTTTTTTTTGAGAAATCAGCTGACAGTCATATGGGCACTCCCTTGAAGGAACTGCTTTTCTCTTGCTGCTTTTAAGATTTTCTCTTTGTCTTTAACCCTTGGCATTTTAATTATGATGTGTCTTGGTGTGGGGCCTCTTTGGGTTCCTTGTTTAGGACTCTCTGCACTTCCTGGACTTGTAAGTCTATTTCTTTCATCAGGTAGGGGAAGTTCTCTTCAAATAGGTTTTAAATATCTTGCTCTCTCTTCTCTTTCTGGCACCCCCATAATGCAAGTGTTGGTATGCTTGAAGTTGTCCCAAAGGCTCCTTATACTATCTTCATATTTTTGGATTCTTTTTGCTCCTCTGATTGGTTGTTTTTTGCTTCCTCATATTTCAAATGGTTGATTTGATTCTCAGAATCTTCTACTCTACTGTTGATTCCCTGTAAATTATTATTTATTTCAGTTAGTGTATGCTTAATTTCTGACTGGTCCTTTTTCACTAAGATCCTTGAAAATCTAAGTCCCTTGAAGCTCTCATTAAGATCCTTGAGCAACCTTATAACCATTTTTATGAACTCTGTATCTAATAGTTTGCTTGCTTCCATTTCTTTCATTTGTGATATGTTTGTCTCCGCATTTTGGCTGCTTCCCTGTGTTCCTATGTATTAGGTAGAGCTGCTATGTCTCCTGGGATTAGTAGAATGGCTTTGTGGATTAGGTGTCCTGTAGGGCCCAGTGGCTCAGCCCCCCCAGTCACCTGAACTGGGCACTCTAGGTGCGCCCCTGTGGGTTGTATGCAGTCTTGTTGCAGTTGAGCCTTGATTTCTGTTGGCGTCACTGGGAGGAGCTGACTTCCAGGCCAATTGGCTATGATGACCAACTGTGTCTACAATGGAAGAGCTGCTGTGCAGGAAGACACCCCACTGGAGCAGGACTTGCTTCAGTGGGGCTTTGGTGCTCACTGAGTCTGCCCCTTGACTGTGTTACTTGTGGATGTAGAGTTGCTATTCATCACTTTGGTGTGGTCTGAAGCTGTCTACTGGGTGCACTGGCTCTGGGGCCTCCCAGGGGTGCAAAGTTGGCCACTGCCTGCAGTCATCCTGCAGAAGCTAGAGAGATCTGCAGGTGGCTGAACTAGGAAGAGCTCAGGCAAGGCCCAGCTGTGAAGCAAGGCAGGCTGGTGCTGGTGCCAGGTCTTAGGCCTTTTATTGATAGATTTCATGCCAGCTGCTGCTTGTTTGAGAGATTTTAGTAAAGTCTGAAGCCTGAGCCAGGACAGACCATTCATATGGAAAAGCCACTGCAAACAGCTTGGGTGGGGCTGCAAATTGGATGGGGCAGGGTCTCAGGGAATCACCAGGGTGGAGCAAACAGTGTGGGCCAAGGCTGATGGAAACTCATATGTGGCTGCCAGTCAGCTCTGCAACAGGGGAGGTCCCAGCACAGGAACAATGACCCCTACAAGCACCATCTGGGAGAAAGCCGCCCCTGAGCTCCTGCCCAATGCTAAACAGTCCAGTTTCTCCCTGTATGTGTCTGGGTCCCCCACCCTTGGAGCTCAGAGGAAGCAGAACCATGTAAGTTTGTGTGCATGCCCTTTAAGAGGAATACCTGGGTCTCCAGCAGGATTGTCACTCAGCCACAATCCCTTCCTGTTTTTACAGCCCGAAGTTATGGGGACTTCTCTTCCCAACTCTGGAACCCTGGGCTGGGGGTCTGGTGTGGGGCTGGGACCCCCTGCTTCTCATGGGAGGCCTTGGAGATACCCTTCCCAATTAAAAACACGCCACTTGTGGGTGTCAGACCAGCCCATTCTGCACCTCTGCCCTCCTACCAGGCTCAATGTGCTTTCCTCTTTACTTCTCTAGTTGCAGGACTTCCATTCAGCCAGATTTCAGGCGGTTCTGAATGATGGCTATTCTGCATTTCTACATTAGTTATAATTTTGATGTGGTTGTGAGAGGTGGCGAGTACTGGTGTTTACCTATGCTGCCATCTTGGTTCCCCCTCTGGCTGCACCAATTTACAATCCCACCAGCAATCCCAAGGGCTCCAATTTCTCCACATCTTCACCAACACCTGCTTGTTTATTTTTTTGCTTTGTTGGGGGTTTTTTCTGTAGCCACAACCGATGAGTGTGAGGTGATATCTCATTGTATTTGCATCTCTCTGATGAGCAGTGATATTGAGCATGTTTTCATGTGCTTACTGGCCATCTGCATGGCCTCTTTGGAGAAGTGTCTTGCCAGGTCCTTTGATTCAGGTTTGTCTTTTGTTTGCTGGCTGTAGTAGGGCATAGTTCATTCATGCCAGGAAGGTAAGTGGCAGCACTCTGTGGGCACTGGCTGACCCCAGTCGTCTGGAGTGGTGGGCGCTCCACTGGACTGCAGTCTCAGTGGTGTTATGACCAAGGACCCTGCCATGTGCAGCTTCGCTCAGAAGCATATCTGTATATAAATATACTCTAAACTTTGTAAGGTTTTAATGCAACTTAAGACAAACCACATTTTGATAATTCCCTATGTTCTGATACCCAAAGCCCAAGTAAAAAATATCTGTCTATATTTGAAAGGGTAGAATTTACCTTTTTAAAGAAATTGATTTCAGAGAGAGGAAGGGAGATGGGTGAGTGGAAGAAACATGGATTTGTTGTTCCACTCATCCATGCATTCATTGGTTGATTCCCGTATGTGCCCCAACCAGGGATTAAGCCACAACCTTGGGTGCATTGGGATGATGCTCCAACCAACAGAGCTACCCGGCCAGGGCTAGAATTTAGCTTTTAAAATAACCAAAAAAGCCCTGGCTGGTGTGACATCCTGTGCACTGAAAAGTTGCCAGTTCAATTCCTGGTCAGGGCACATGCCTAGGTTGAAGGTTCACTCCCCAGTCAGGGTGCATGGAGGACGCAACCAATCTATGTTTCTCATATCAATGTTTCTCTCTCTCTCTCTCCCTCTCTCTCCCTCCCTCCCTCCTTCCCTCCTCTTCTCTCTCTCTCTGAAATCAATAAAAACATATTTTTTTAAAAAACTAAATAGAAGTCAGAAACAAAACAGCCATTTCTCAGATGGAAAAAAGGTACTTGGAGAGATTTTCTAAGCCATCTTCGCACATGAGGCTAACCCCGGGCACATCTTTAATTTTAGTATTTTGCCAGAAGTGGGTTGAGCCATGCTCCATCTGGACTCTCCCAGGGTCCCGGGGGACCAAGTCCCTGGGAGTTGGGGTGACTGTGAAACAGTGAGACAGGGGCCTCCTTAACCCTCCTCAGCTGAGCTGAAAGTCAGCTAGTCACTGTCATTCTGCTCTCTCAATTAGCATGTTTTCAACCAAACAAGTAAAAAGGCTGAGTTTTAAGGGATTTTTACAATTTATCAGAACACCTTGACATGACGTCTGGCCAAAGTTGATATTCACATTATATTTGTAAATATGAGAATGCCAATAACAAAAACTGTACTTCTTAAGAGGAAGGAGGTGTTCTAATTACATGTCAGGAAATGACACCAGGAAGTTCCGAGTAAGAACTCATGTCAGTAGAGACAAAGGGTTAAAGACACATGAAGGGTCTTCGAATTGATACAACAGCCACACACGAAGTAGACAGAACAAGGAATGTGAGGGCCTAACAGAGCTCTGAACTGTGTGACACAAACAGAATTCAAGGGGATGACAAATCCGATCTCAGTGGGAGATGTCACACAGGCCTCTGGGGACCAGAGGGGACAAAATCACAATTCATAATCTTGACTTAACAAACAAGGAAATTCACCCAATGAAGGGTGCATGTTCTTTCCAAGTGACCACAGAACCATAAAAAATTGACCACAGCCCTAGCCGGTTTGGCTCAGTGGATAGAGCATCGGCCTGCGCACTGAAGGGTCCCGGGTTCAATTCCGGTCAAGGGCACATGCCCGGGTTGCAAGCTCAATCCCCAGTATGGGCATGCAGAAGGCAGCCGATCCATGATTCTTTCTCATCACTGATGTTTCTATAGCTCTCTCTCCCTCTCCCTTCTTCTCTGAAATCAATAAAGATATATATATTTTTAAATTGACCACAGGAGAGGTCACATGGTAGTCTCAATAAACCTCAAAACTACTTTCTATACAACCATCTTCATTGATCACATTGTGAGAAACAGACAGGAAGAATGAAAATCTGTGGAAAATGAAAACCCTCCTTTGCAGGGTTCATGCGAAGAGACAAACCAAGGACATCAGAGATACTTGGAGACGATGAGGCATTATCCTAGGCCAGTGATGGCGAACCTATGACACGCGTGTCAGAGGTGACACGCGAACTCATTTTTTTGGTTGATTTTTCTTTGTTAAATGGCATTTAAATATATAAAATAAATATCAAAAATATACATCTTTGTTTTACTATGGTTGCAAATATCAAAAAATTTCTATATGTGACACGGCACTAGAGTTAAGTTAGGGTTTTCCAAAATGCTGACACGCCGAGCTCAAAAGGTTCCCCGTCACTGCCCTATGCTGGGGGTGTTTTCCAAGGAGCACGGAGACCGGTCTGCTCTATATTCACTGACCAAGAGGGGAGAAAGGCTGAAAGTAAATGAAGTCAGCTTGCAACTCAAGCACCAGAAAATCTAAACTTACAAAGAAGGAAAGAAAGAAAGAGAGGTACGGTTTAAAAATAATTCACATAAAAGCAAATTATGATAGAAAACACATTCCTACTGACTCTCCTGTTCCCAATCCAAGAGGCCAGAACAGACCAGGAGCCGGTGCTCTGGGAAGACCCACAGCAGAGCCAGGACACTGGGATGAGGGACAAAGGAGCAGGAGTGACGAAAGAACGAGGGAGGAACGAGCTCATCAGCACAAAGCTGTGAAGTACTCCCCAGGAGGGTCTCCCCACACAGTGCCAGCCCACCAAGCCGGGCGGCCACTCTCCTTCCCTGGGAGCGGGGGTCCTGTTGGAGGGGATGAGGGAGGGGTCATGTGCACTCACTGAACACAGGGATCAGTGACCCCTGTGCACCAATGGTGAGATCCCCAGCCGCTCCGCTCCCAGGCTGTTTGAATGGGGGGCAGAGGGTAGCGTTATAGAAGGAGGGAGGGGAGAAGGTGCCTCAAGAGAAGCAGGAACACCAGGGAGGGTGGTGACCTGGGGACTGGCGGCGGAGGTCAAGGTCAGGTCAGCACAATCACCTTTAACCCATCACTGGCTAAACAGGCACTAGGCAGTCAAAGGCAGTTGGAGAAAGGAGATGGGACAGGCAATTCCTTTGAGCGGTGCAGCTGAGCAGCAAGGAGAGGGATAGTTGCTGGTGGGGGACATGGGCCCAGTTCTCGCAGGGGAGTAACTATGGGACAAGTAACAGCACCTCTGCCCCTAATCCCAAGCAGTTTCTGAAGGACAGTGACCATCTGGCAGAGCTGTCCCGTCCCCCGACTTCAGGTGGAACCAGAAAGGGCACAGCAGAGAGGCAGGGATGAATGACAGTCTGGGGAGCCCTGTGACCTTGGACTGGATTCTGAGTGGGGACACCCCGGGACAACAGGTGCAGTGTGAATGTTGCCCCTGAACTACTGGTAACAGTGTCGGTATAAAGTCCTGTCTCTGACCACGTGTTCTCGCTGAAACACACACAGAAGGCCAGGTGCAAAGCGGCCTTGCGCCTGCAACTCACTATCAAAGGTTCAGCAAAATACAGATTCTGCACAGAATGGAGCAAATGGGGCAACACGCCAATAGCTGGCAGCTCTGGGCGAAGCCAGGAGGGTATACGAGGGGCTCTCAGTCCTATTCTTGTCATTCAAGTTTGAGGTTGCATCGAATTTTAAACTGCCATAAGTAAATAAATAATAAAGTGAGCCATCTAAGTGCAGAATTCTTCTGACACCTGGATGCCACAATAACTAATGGAGGGACCCCCAGTTAGAGGCCGCAGAATATAATGAAATGCAAACCCCATGGCTGGTCACTGGTTCAGGGAAAAAACACAGCTGAATCATTTTAAAAGCAGTTTGGGGACATGTGACTATTAGACATCAGAGAACTACAATCAATGTGGGAGGCATGACAATGGCCTGGGGAGGAAGGAGCATTAGGACACACGAGCAGACATTCAGCGGAGAAGGGTCACGCCTGCAGTTGTCTTTGAAGTCACCTAGCAAATGTGAGTGAGGCTGGTGATGTGCACAGGCATCTGCTATGCAGCAGGCTCATCAGAAAAGTGACAAAGCCAAGCACCCACTCGCTGACAAGGACCCACGGCCCATGCAGACTCGCCTGTCGTCCTGGGCACTAAACAGTCTGGGAAAGACCATGGGTTCTGCCCGCCCACCCTGTTTCTCCCTGTCCACCCAGCAGCTCAAGCCAGAACCCCGAGTGCTCCCCAATCCCTCCTCCAGCACGCCCACATCACAGCGAGCACGGGCCTCTGGCTCCCACCGCAGCGCCCAGCAGTCTCGGTGAGCGGCTCTGCGGCCCTCAACCAGGGTCTTTACCTTCACTCCCCCCCGGACCTCTCCTTCCCAGAGTCCAGGCTCCTCACACAGCAAAGCGTCAATCACAGCGTGCCACTCCGGCCTGACCCCTCGAGGCTGTGGACACCTGGCCTCAGACGCGCGCTGCGGCAGGGCCCGCATGGCAGTGTCCCCTCTTTGAGATGCTGGGGACGCCGCCCACAGGCCAGCGGGGTCTCCATATATTTAAAGTATGACTGAGCAGAAGTCTGGCTGGAGCAGGAAAGGTTTGTGGAATTCCACGTGTACTAAGATAACTCAGGAAAATTACTTCAGACTCTCATGCATCGTATTCTGAGAACAAAGACATTCATGCAAGTAGGAGGGTGAGTTACTGAGAAACAGTGAGGCCCACGTGTGTTTAGGCCAGTGATGGCGAACCTATGACACGTGTGTCAGAGGTGACACGCGAACTCATTTTTTTGGTTGATTTTTCTTTGTTAACACATTTCGTACAGCTCAGGAGTTTTCTCGTGTTTCGCGCGCCATCTGTTAAGGACCACTCACGAGTGGTCTTGTTTTTCACGCCCATGGAAAAAGGAGCGAATCTAGATACTTATGTAAATTTTGTTTGGTCCCTCTTCATAGAGGAAAATGTTTTACGCAGTACCATACGTTAAAAAAGTACTAGGAACTTTAATTGTTTTTGTAAATAAAAATGTTATAATTATTGAAAAACAACACCTAAAGTGCATTATGATGATTTAAATAACGTGCAGTTTGCCCAAAAACGTGCGGTCCCTGGCGTATGTCTTAGAGATTTCTATGCGGTACGCAATGTGTTAAATGGCATTTAAATATATAAAATAAATATCAAAAATATACATCTTTGTTTTACTATGGTTGCAAATATCAAAAAATTTCTATATGTGACACGGCACCAGAGTTAAGTTAGGGTTTTTCAAAATGCTGACACGCCGAGCTCAAAAGGTTCGCCATCACTGGGTTAGGCTGTTTGCCTCCTAATTCCCCCCAGTTGCTAACTGGCGTCACTCCGGCCTGTTTCTTGATGTTCCTATGATCTGATGCAGAAACAATCTACAAATTCAATATAATTAAATTTCAGAATTGCCCAGGATGCATACTGTCCATAAAATATAATACCTATAAATCAATCTGAGAGTGTGTGTATATTTAACAAGGTTTTTGCTGTTGTAATGCCTTCATCATACTTGAATGAGTTCTATCAATAATTTTCTAATAGGTACACAGAGCCAAAGATTAAATCATTTAAAAAGTGTAAAAGCTTTATTTTATTCAAATAACCCCACGGTCTACCCCTAACAAATAGTGTTAAAGAGCAACTGCATGACAACCACAAATGATCCGTTAGGGCAGTGGTTCTCAACCTTCTGGCCCTTTAAATACCGTTCCAAAGGGGTCGCGACCCACAGGTTGAGAACCGCTGCTAGAGGGAATCCAACATAAGCACTGCTTGGAAATGCAATTAAATAGACAATGAGAACCAGGACAGAGATGAAATATGAAGCTCACACGACGCAGACAAGGGAAGCAGAGCAACTCAGCACGGCCCGGCCACGCTTGCAGCGTCCAGCATCTGGACACAGGAGGCTCTTTTTTTTTTTTTTAAATCCTCACCCAAGGATGTTTTCATAGATTTTTTTTTTAAGAGAGGAAGGGGGTAGGGGAGAGAGAGAAACATCATTGTGAGAAACATCAACCAGCTGCCTCCTGTACACACCCTGACCAGGAATCAAACCTGAAAACTAGGTATGTGCCCTGACCAGGAATCAAACCCACAAGCTATTGGTGTACAGGACGACGCTCCAACTAAGCCCCAGCCAGGACATGAGGCTCTTTTCAAAAAGGTTCCATGTTTATCACACCAACCTCAGCTTGGTTCTCCAATCAGACTCATGCTGCGGCTCACTTCACTAAAGCCTCCCCACCAGTCAGCCTGACCGCTAGCTCTGCAGCCAACATGGGAGCCCTGGTGTCCGGAGGAACACAGAAGCCACAGCTGACACCACCTGTGTTCTCTCCTCTGAGCCAAGGAAGGGGCGGACAAAAACCACACCAAGCATTCGGTCCTATGGGACCCCAGCTCATTCACTCACTGGGAACCCAACAGATGGTCAAGGACGTGCTGGCCCGAGCCCCAGGTCACCCAGTCACCCAACCCACACAAGTGTCTCTCTTTCTGCCTTTGGAGGCACTGAAGTCCAAACCATTTACTTGACATTTATCTGCCCTTTGCTTTATCCCTTTGGGTTTCCTGAGGGCAAAACCACTCCCTCCTCCAGTCTCTGAAAGCCCCCCTCGCCCAGTCCAATCCACCACACACAGCAGGTGCTCAGCCTGTCTCGAGGGCGACCCCGTCATCTCCACTATCATGGAGTGAGCAGGCCAGGCGGAGGCCACTTTACTCAGTGACGAGCACACGCCACGAGCAGAGCTCTTGCTCACAATGACTCTGTAACGTCTGATTCCAGGACACAGAGGACAGTTTGGGATCTTCAGGGAAAAGGACACATAAGAACAATGATAAGCTGACAAACTCCTAAAACTCACCTGGCCTCAATACTCACCTTTTTTAATTTAATATATTTTTATTGATTTCAGAGAAGGAGGGAGAGGGAGAGATAAAAACATCAATGATGAGAGAGAATCACTGATCGGCTGCCTCCTGCACACCCCACACTGGGGTTTGAGCCCACAACTCGGGCATGTGCCCTGACCAGGAATCGAACTGTGACATCCTGGTTCATAGGTCGATGCTCAACCACGGAGCCATGCCAGCCGGACAATACTCACCTTCTTAAGAGAATCTCCATGGCGCTCCTGAATGTACTTTAGGAACGCAGTGGTCCACTGCAGGGTCGTGGCCTTATCTGTCTCGGCGTTGCAGAACGGGACCAAAAGATTCAACTCATCACAGCAAATGCGGATTCTGCGCCTACAGCAAAATCCAAAGCAACACAGAGAATCTGAAGCAAACACAGAGCTGAGCAAATGTGTGCGTCACTTGAAGAGTCAGAGCTCAGGGGCCTGGCAGCAAGTGCACGGGCAGAGGCCTGTCCCCCCAGGACCTGGTGCTCTTGACTGCCCTCACCCAGGCCCTTCCCTAGGCCACTCCTGCCCTGGGCACCCTCCTCGGGGAGCTTCCCTATTTACTTCTCAGGGGCCAGATTCAAGGGTCTAGACCAGGGGTGGGCAAACTTTTTGACTCGAGGGCCACAATGGGTTCTTAAACTGGACCGGAGGGCCGGAACAAAAGCATGGATGGAGTGTTTGTGTGAACTAATATAAATTCAAAGTAAACATCATTACATAAAAGGGTACGGTCTTTTTTTTTTTTTAGTTTTATTCATTTCAAACGGGCCGGATCCGGCCAGCAGGCCGTAGTTTGCCCACGGCTGGTCTAGACTCTAGACCAGTGGTCGGCAAACTCATTAGTCAACAGAGCCAAATAACAGTACAACGATTGAAATTTCTTTTGAGAGCCAAATTTTTTAAACTTAAACTATATAGGTAGGTACATTGTTATTAACTTAATTAGGGTACTCCTAAGCTGGCCTTTGCTAAAATGTCCTCAATCTGAGGGGTCGACCTCAGCGAACGTACCCCCACTTACTTCTAACGCCACTTCTTCAAAATAGACTCACCCAGGCCGAAAACCGACTTCTGTGCATGGGCCACGAAGTTTCAATCGCACTGTATGTGCACCCGCACATGGTATTTTGTGGAAGAGCCACATTAAGGGGCCAAAGAGCCGCATGTGGCTCGTGAGCCGCGGTTTGCCGACCACTGGGCTAGACCAACGACAGACCCAAACCTCTGAAACTGGAAGCTAAGTGTCGTGTTATTTATTGGGCAGGTCACCCTCTCCCTCAAGTTAGTAAGCTGCCCGCTGTGTGCCCAGGACGAAGATCCCAGCCTCACTTCGTCAAGGTACCTGTTTCAAAAAGGGCCACAGACACCAGCCTGTTAATATCCGGAAACCTGGCCGCCTTAGAGACCAATCAAATCACAGCTGGAGTCACGACTAGGCCATCTGTAACTTGCACACATATGGCTAGTGACGTGCGGAGTCCGACCTAAGCTGACACTAAACAATGCACAGGGCACGGCCCTGGTCCTGGTCTCCTGCTGAGCACGCAGGATGTCACGGGCCTTGTGAACACAGCTGGCGCTTAGCGGTGCTCTCCACCCCTCATCAGCTTGTTTAATTTTAACGTAAACCTACGTGGTAGACAGTAACTCTTATAGACGGAAGCTCAGGACAGGATGGAAAGAGCTGGCGGAAGGAAGGCTGTTACACTAGGACATGGCATTGAGAACAGAAACTTCCACTGTGAACATGTGAGGGTTTTCCCAGAGCAGGTGCTCAGTTGAATGTCCTCTAAATAAATGCCAGAGGAAAGAAGCTCTGTCACCTGGTGAGCTCAAGGGTGTGTGTGCATCCCAGTCCATGGGATCTGGCTGGCTTAACTGTATCCCTTTAGAGCAGGGGTGGGGAAACCCGGCCCTCAGACCGTATCATGCCCTCAAAATCATTTGGTTTGACCCTGTCAAGGCATTAGGGGTGAGATAAATGTTTGATCAAATGTAGCAGCTAATTTTTAAGCTGATAATCTTGTCTGGCCCGAGAATGATGTTACAAATATCCAAATGGCCCTGGGCAGAAACAAGGTCCCCATCCCTGCCTTAGAGGGGTAACCTGCCTCAGCCCCACCATGGGGCTTCGTCTTGGTCCAGGCTGCACCTCCTGAGCCTACAACAAAAACTGGCCCGCGTGCTCAATGAATGACTCAGTTAACTAACTCTGTGTTAGAAAATACCATGTAAAATCCCAGCTGTAAGAGAGAAACACTAACCACCCCGATTCTACACAGAATCTGCAAATATATGTAGAGACAAAACGACTTAACAGTTTTAACCCCCTCCTTCCCCAACATTCTTAAAGGAACCAGGACATACTGGTGACAAGGGCTGCAGGGGAACTGCCGGCAGGCCACCCACCCTCAGGAAGGAAGGCATGCCCATGAGGCTGGCCTGGCTGGCACCTGGGAACTTCAGATTTCCCACCATTGTGAGTTAAGAGAGGCTCCCTGTGCCTAAGTCAGTGGTTCTCAACCTGTGGGTCGCGACCCCTTTGGCGGTTGAACGACCCTTTCACAGGGGTCGCCTAAGACCATCCTGCGTATCAGATGTTTACATTACGATTCATAACAGTAGCAACATTACAGTTATGAAGTAGCAACGAAAATAATTTTATGATTGGGTCACAACATGAGGAACTGTATTTAAAGGGCCAGAAGGTTGAGAACCACTGGCCTAAGCGGTTTATACAAACAATGTGGTTTCCATGAAACACAGGCTTTCCTTCTGGGTCTGGAGCCTGACTGTGTGCTGGACAGGGGACGCCCAAAGGACTGGTCCCCAAACAATCTCGAGCATGGAGTCTGCTGACAGCTTTCACACATCCAAGAACTCAGGGCTGGGGAGTGAAGTGCTCCCCTGCGAAGAGCCCTTGGGAGGCCCCGCCCTCATCCCCCCACCTTCTCAAATTTTTCCATGTCTTTTCTAATCAATCAGGATGGTCTGGGGGTGTTGGGGACCCCAATCCACCCAGCAGAGCAAAGTCCACATTTACTCGTGCGAACTTCCCCCCCTTTGAACACAAACACGGCTACTCGTTTTTACGGCAAGGTGCCGTTATTACTAATGTGTCTAAGCTAAGTGTCCACAGATGCTCCAAAGCTCGGTCCCGCGTACACACATTACCTTCTGTCCCTCTCCATGCGGTTGTGCCTTTCCCTGCGCTGTGACCTTCCGCCCGGGGCGCTCTGGGACTGCTCCCCAAGATGAGACTGTGATGACTCTGCAGACTGCCAGGAGCCCGGGGCGGTGGTGGCACCTTCACCCACATTCTGAATCTCTCCAAGGGCTCTTCGCTCCACACTGGTGTCCAACTGACGTATCCTACTCCGATTCCTCTTATTTATCGCTTGTTTGCACAGCGCTTCTTCTTTGCAAAAGAAGAAAAAAGTGGTACTTTAATTATTTATTTTTAACTTATCTCCAGTAATGCTGAATACATTTTTGGCATCTTCAATCCAAGACATAAACATTAATGGGGAAGGAGCACAGAGACCTGAAGAGGACGAGCTGGACACGAAGGCAACTCTGTGTGAGCAGCCAGCTCCAAGCTCCTAGTTCCAAACACAAAACTAGGCACAGACCTCTAAATTACAACATGCTGAGTGTTAATCAGTATATCCCTGCCAACCCCCCGCCTTATTAATCAACAGGCGTTAACTGCCATCTATGAACAACCAAGAATTTATTTGATTTTTCTGATATTCAGAGTGGGGGAAAAAGCTGGAATTATCCTATATAATAAAGAGGGAATATGCAAATTGACCGTCCCTCCGCCACAAAGATGGCTGCACCCCCAGCTGAGGAGAGTTCCCATAACAAGCCTTAAGGAGCAATCAGCAGGGACCTGAGGCTGCACGCCCCCACCCCTGTGGGGGTTGACAGGGGACCTCAGGCTGTGCCCCCACCAGGCAGGCCTTGACAGGGGACCTCAGGCCATGCCCCCTGCCCGGCACCGGGCCAGGGGACCTGAGGCCTTGCCCCCCACCCAGCGGGGCTTGACAAGGGTGAGACTGGCTGGGTCTGGATCTAGCCCAATGAGGGAGGGGGTGGCCGGGTCTGGGTCTTGCGTGATGTTGAGGCGCATGTGGGTGGGTGGGGACTTGACTCTGGGTCCCGTGGTGCACCCCAGACTGACAGGAGGAAGATTTTCATACACATTTTACTAATTTTCTTTCATCTCTGACACTTCTATTATAGAGAAAACACAAATAGCAATATTAAAATATTTCCTCTAATTAATCCCCTTTTAATGGGCCACTAGCTCTAATATGACAACTGCATTTCTCAGAAGAGGACAAAAGCTAAGTGGTTTAAGATTCAACTCACCCTCACCTTACAAGTGATTCTTCCCACCTGAGGAGCAATCACATCAGAGCTACAGAAATACGTCATGTTTCCACCAGACAAAGAACAGCAGACACCTAACTGGTGTGTGTGGTGACGTGCATCCTGAGAAGCCACATAAAGCCACATTCAAAAGAATCACATTTCAGAATATTGGACAGAGGGAATTCACAGGCATTGGTAATGTTTTATTCCTTAAGCTGAGTAATCAGTACAGGAGCTATTTCAATCTTAACCTTCACACCTGACAAATGTTAACATATACTTTTTTGTCATAAAAACAAGGAAAAAATTAGTTATTGCCACGGGAGAAAGCAGTAGCCCTCCACCCCATCTGGTGTTCATAGCTCTCGGAAAGCTTAGTGCCAGCTGTGTTATTGTGGTGGGTAACCTGCAAACCAATTTGTTTCCAGGGAGAAAGGGGTGAGAGTTAACGTTTGAGAAAAGCAGAGTTGCCTTCAGCCGTGTCTGTTTCTACATCACCTTATGGCTCCTTGCCTCCAACTCAGACCTCTGCCCACCCACGGACTGTCTCCTAAAGCTTCTAGCATATTTCAGGCCTTGCCTTACTCACAAGGAAAATAAAAACAAACAAGCCTATGTGCTTTGGTGACTTGAAGGTAACTGAAACTCTATATAAGTCTATCATTTTTGTGTTAGGGTATTTACTATTAAGAACAGGCAGCCCGAACTCAATGTTTCCATACCAAGTGTAAGTATGATGCCTGTAATTCAGGCAAATGCTGAAAGTGAGGTGACTAGGGCAGTGATGGCGAACCTTTTGAGCTCGGCGTGTCAGCATTTTGAAAAACCCTAATTTAACTCTGGTGCCGTGTCACATATAGAAATTTTTTGATATTTGCAACCATAGTAAAACAAAGACTTATATTTTTGATATTTGTTTTATATATTTAAATGCCATTTAACAAAGAAAAATCAACCCAAAAATGAGTTCTCGTGTCATAGGTTCGCCATCACTGGACTAGGGGAAGATGGAAGCCCTGAGATACAGACACTTCCAAGACTGGTCATGTTCATAAACCACCGCCCCCTCGAAAGACCACAAGGACAGGAGGGCAAAGGTCAGACGGAAGTACCTGCTCCCTTCCACTTGGTGGCTTACCTCCCACTTTAATCCAAACCTGCTCAGGCAAAGCTTTGTTTCTACTACCTAAAGTCTGCTTTGTGGATTCAATTTCTTGTTGATAACAGAAAGAAAATGCTCTCGGCAATCCAATATCCTGATGTTTGGCAGCCTCAAGTATAGAACAGGAGTTATTAGAACTCTGGAAAAGATGAAGCAACGGGAACTTGATCACTATGCGCCTTCTCTTTCCTGTACAAATACAACGCAGTAACAGCAGTGACGTCAAAGCTATTAACATGCAACATGAAGAGCTTAGGTCACAGAGGACTTTTGAAAATTCCCTAACCAATTTGTTAATGTGGCTACATTGAGACACAGGTTATGCTTCCATCACAGTAATTTTATTACAGTGGTGACGAGATCTGTAACACTTTTTGAAAATAAAAAAAAATTTCTCTAACCACATAAATGCTCTCAATTTTATGTTTTCCTTTTTGTATTAAATTTTAGAGAGAGAAGCATCGATGTGAGAGAGGAACATCAATCCGTCACTCCCACTCATGCCCCAACGGGGGATTGAAACTGCCCTGACCAGGAACTGAACCCGCCACCTTTGGCTGGATGGAATGACACTCCAACCAACTAAGCCACAAATGCTATCTATTTGAAAAAGTTAAGAAAATCAATGAAAGAACCTAAGTAAAGAGGTTAAGGTCACTCAACAAAGCCACTTTCTGCACCTGAGTCTGAGAGAGGCTGGTGCCCCCTCCAGAGGAGCAGGCATTCGCAGTGAACAGGGGGTAGGTGAGCTGCAGAGTCGTGGCGGCGGCGGCGGTCTTGTTTTTCACTAACGCTGTGCATTTGTTTTGTTGTTGATGAAGAGGAACGTTCATTAACTCAGATGGATGTCGAATAAGAGTCACCAAACTGCCGAGACAAAAGAAAATCCAGAAACACGTGATGATTCGGCAGGAAAGCTTCCTGAAGCACGTCACCATCTGCCATCACATCCAAGGTTAACACTGCATTTTCTAGGGGTGCTCCAATCTGTCGGGAGGAACACGCCCATCACCGAACTCTCTACCAAGCAACTGTCAACTGATGCAGTGGACAAGCTCACCTTCTTCCTCACGGAGGGAAGGGGCTGTCATCCTTTAGTTATACCTCCTCCTCCCCATCACGCCCTGGACACCCATCTCTTTTGAGAGCCATCCTCCAAAATCATGACTCTGCATAAAACGGGGAACCTGTAGGTGGGATGGATGGCAAGCTGCAGGGTCACGGGAGCAGCCAGGCTGGGAGCTCTCCGGAGCGGGCGTCCGTCAAAGCCTCGTCCTCAGTCCCCCTCCCCCGAC
>NW_005371769.1:1048744-1060161 GCF_000412655.1 Myotis brandtii | reverse complement strand
GGGTCCTGACGGTCGGGGTCTGGGGTCCGCCGACCGAAAACCACCTAAGCCTGGAGGTAGCCGCGCACACTCCACCGAGTTCACGGAGCCACGGGGTGCTGTGCGGCTCCCCACTTCTCAGCGTGCGGGGCGGACACGACGTCTCCATGCGCCCCAACAGTAGACCGGTGAACAGTGCTCCAAACCCAGTGTGACAGGCAGACTGCGTGCCAGTATTTACCAGGGCGTGTGGTGCCCTCCACGGACACCGGCCAAGGCACTAAGATTTGCACAGCTTTACTGAGCTCATGCACAGTCCCTACTGCTCGTCCATTGTAGGGGGTAGGCCTCTGTGATCCATCTCCAGCAGGGTGGGCTTTGGATGGAATTTGTTGAATTTCCTCAGGGCAAACAGAATGTAGGGAGGAGGGAACAGGATATAGGAACAAAGAACTGTGGACGTGGGCCAGTATCACGGTGGAAAGGCCGGAACAGGGGGAAGTGGGGGCAACTGGAGAAGGCCTCAGCCCAATTCTTCTAAATGGCCCAATGGGAGACATGGCGGAAACAGGTGACTCCATAGTACTCAGCCAGTGAGGAACTGGAGGAGGGACTGAATAAAGCGGTGTTTGCTGCTCCAGGTGTGCCTGTACCAACGGACACCCACTCTCCAGAGCGTATTAAAAATCTCGTTTTGGCCATATTTCTGTCTCCGAGCCCATCATTTGAATTCGGACAGGTTAGTATTTCTCACATCCATGTAGTGTGCGGTCCAGTGGTTGTTTGTGCTCACAGTGCTGCACTCATCACCCCAAGAGGAGGGGAGTGAGCACCCCGCTGCAGGGCTCCTTTGCACACATAGCAGGCCCAGGCCCCAAACCTGTAAGAAAAAGAAAAGGCCAAATGGGAGAGGAACCCTGAAGGAAGGAAGCGGCTTTACAGAACGAGGGCAGCACTGCTCAGCTCTGGGACGACCCACACTGCAGTCAAGTCACTTCAGGAGCCCTGGACCACCCAGTAAGCCATAAGCACACCATCCATCTGTCCACGTGAGCTTCACATGATGAGGACGAGAGCTGAACCTGAAACTGTTGCACAGACACGACCAGCACAACCCCAGGTGAAGACCAGACACAACATTACAGGAAAGTAAAACTCCAGAGCAACAGCCCCCATGAACAAGTAGGCAAACATTTTTTAAAATCCTCACCCGAGAATATATTTTTATCGATTTTTTAGAAAGAGAGAAACATCCATTGGTTGCCTCCTGTACATGCCCAACAGGGGATCAAATCTAAAACCTAGGTATGTGCCCTGATGGGGAATTGAACCCACAGCATTTTGGTGTATAGGACAATGCTTCAACCAACTGAGCAAGTATGCAAAATTTTTTAACAAAATCTTAGCCAACTGAACTCAACAAGATTAACAAAAAGGAGATTATGATGCAAGCTTTGTGTACTTTTAAGAGTCAACCAATAGAAATTACCATATTAGCCCTAACCGGTTTGGCTCAGTGGATAGAGCGTCAGCCTGCGGACTCAAGGGTCCCAGGTTCGATTCCGGTCAAGGGCATGTACCTTGGTTTCGGGCACATCCCCGGTAGGGAGTGTGCAGGAGGCAGCCGATCCATGTTTCTCTCTCATCGATGTTTCTGACTCTCTATCCCTATCCCTTCCTCTCTGTAAAAGAAAAAAATCAATAAAATATATTTTTTAAAAATTACCATATTAACAGATGAAAAATATCAGCCATATGATTACCTAAACAAAACAAAACCGGTCCTAGTCAGTTTTACTCAGTGGATAGAGCGTCGGCCTGAGAAATGAAAGGTCCCAGGTTTGGTTCCGGTCAAGGGCACATGCCAGGGTTGTGGGCTCGATCCCCACTGGGGGACTTGCCGGAGGTAGCCGATCCATGATTCTCTCTCATTGTGGATGTTTCTATCTCTCTCTCCCTCTCCCTTCCTCTCTGAAATCAAATATATACACAAAACAAAACAAAAAAAAACCCATGTTTGACTAATCCAACATCCATTCCTGATAGAAATTCTGCCAACCGAGAGCACACAGGAAATATAACTATAGCTAATGTCAGACTTAGTGGTAAAGAGCAAATGCCCCCACCCCCGGATGAGGGAAATAGCCAAGATGCCCACAGTCACCACATCTGCTCAGTGTTGTACAGAGGGCCCACTGAGCACAACAAAGCAGGGGAGAGACAGGCTTTCAGGTGGAAGAGAAGTGCCTTTACTTGCAGATCCCATGCCCATCTGTGCAGGAAATCCCACGGAAATCTATAAAAGCTAGTATGTGAATTCAGCAAGGTCACAGAATACAAGAACAGCATGCAGATGTCCATTGTGTTCCACATACCAGTGATACACAGGTGTGCACTGAAATTAAAATATGCCAGTACACTCACTCAGAAATATGCTTAGGTGTAAATTTAACAGAATTTTGAGAGTAAGTGGATGCTGCACAGATATGCTCCCAGGAACAAACTGGTATTACAACTAAAATACAGAAAAACTTCCTGAATAATCAACATAAAACTCACAGAAGAGAACCCTGATACCTGAGGACCGAAAGTGAAGATGGCATAGAGACTGGAAGAACAACATAAGTAGATTAGTTTTTGAAAGTGTTCAGTAGCTGCACATTTAAATCATTTGCTTTAAAATATATAAAAATTACTTAAAAATAAAAAAAAGAAATTTAACAGGTATAGAACATGTATGTTGGATATCACACTGAATCCTTTCACAGCCCTAAAATCCTCTGTGCCCCACCTCTTCATCCCTCCCCTCAACCCCTGGCTACCACTGATCTTTACTGTCTCCACAGTTTTGCCTTTTCCAGATGTCACATAGTTGCAGTCACAGATTGATTCCTTTCAGATTGGCTTCTTCCACTCAGTCATGCATTTCATTCCTCCCTGTTTTGTCATGGCTTGTCAGCTCATTTCTTTTTCGGTGCTGAATAATATTCCCCTGTCTGGCTGACCTGTCCATCCACCTGCTGAAGGACATCTTGGTGGCTTCCAAGTGTTGGTGATGATGAATAAAACTAGGGGTCCAGTGCACGAATTCATGCACCAGTGGGGTCCCTCTGGCTGGCCTGTGGGATGGGGCCAAAACCAGCTCTCCGACATCCCCCGAGGGGTCCCGGATTGCGAGAGAGCACAGGCCAGGCCAAGGGACCCCAACAATTCACAATCGGGCCGGGGAGGGACGTGGGAGGTGGCCAGCCAGGGAGGGACTGAGGGAGGGCTCGAGGGCATGTCCAGCCTGTCCCGATCAGCCGGACCCCAGCAGCAAACTAACCTATAGATGGGAGCGTCTGCCCCCAGGTGGTCAGTGCACATCATAGCAAGTGGTTGAGCAGCCTTAGCAAATCATTAGCATATTACGCTTTGGTTGGTTAAATGGATGACTGGACGACCGGCACTTAGCATATTAGGGTTTTATTATATAGGATGACTATAAACATACATGTGCAGGTTTTATGTGGACATCAGCTTTCAGCTCCTTTGGGTAAATAGCAGGGAGCGTGACTGCTGGGTCCCACGAATCTGTTCAGTTTGGTAAGAGACCACCCAGGTGTCTTCCAAAGTGGCTGCGCCCCTGCCTTCCCACCAGCAGTGAAGGGGAGTTCCCGCTGCTCCGCGTCCTCGCCGGCACTTGGTGGTGTCAGTGCTCTGGGTTTTGGCCGTTCTGATAGGTGTGTCCCATGATCTTTTGTGGACCCAATTACAGAGCTGGCGAGGTGCAGCATGGCACAGGGCCGGCTGATGTCTTCAGGACACAGTATATGCTCTGAGTTAGCAACCAGTATTGGTGGTCTGGCTTCAAAGCCAGGATTCAGGGACCTGTCACAATTAGCCCTGCTGATCCACTGGAAAAATCTGTGCTTTCCGTTCCTGCAAGTTTAGGTTCTAGAGGGCTCAGCCCAAGGGAAGGAGCACCTTCTCGAGGGGAAAGATGGCAGACTGTGCCAGCCTGGGGACTGGCCTGTCAGGGGCTGGCCGGCTCTGAGCACCCCGTATCCTGTGATTATAGTTGGTAGAGAATGACAGTGATAATTCAGCCAGGACCTCCCACAGCACAGACCCAGCAGGAAGGAAAGCGGGTCTCCTACCAGGCTGGGGACCCGACCAGCACAGGGAGCATGGACTGGGCAGGGGAATGGGGTCGTTATGAACACCAGTGGCGGTCATGTGACCAGCTGCAGAAATAAGGATGTCATACTGAAGTGCCTCTTCTGACTTTGACAGGAACATGTTTGGTGTCTATTAACCACTTGCCTCGGCTTCCCTTTCCTCTTGTGCTGTCAGCTAGCGGGAGATGTGACAAGAGAGCTGGCCTTATTCCCAGAGTGTGCAGGGCGGCAGCTCACGGAAGCGTGGTCTCCTGGGGATCGGCATTGTGGTTTCGGGATGGTGTCTCATGTGAGGTGGGCGCAGGCTTTGTTACTGTCTTTGTTGGGAGATTATGGCTTAGAGGGTGCGAGGGCCTGGTGGCTGGCCTGGGCTGGGTCTTTGTTCTCAGAATCCTGAGGGTTCCAGGCCAAGAGGGTCACCGAGACCTTGCTGCCTGAGATCTGAAGGCCAGAAGAGAAGCACAGACACTCGGCTGGGTGTGCCCCGAGGGCTGAGGTGGGTCAGCGGGAGAGACTCCCCTGGTAGAGCTGACCCGAGTAGCCTCAATTCTGGGCCAGGTGTGCTTCTGCCACCCTGAGAGGGAGGCAGTGTTTGCCTTCTCCTGAATGTCACGTGACAGGATCCTCCGGCTGGTGGCTGCAGTGTGGCTTCTTTCCCTGAAACTCACCCTCTCCCCACCGGCTTTCTTTCTGTCCCTGGGCCTGGGCCTCTACTTTTCATTAATTGAAGCATATTTGGGCCTGGCTGGCGTGGCTCAGTGGTTGAGCGTCGACCTATGAACCAGGAGGTCACGGTTCAATTCCCAGTCAGGCCACATGCCCAGGTTGTGGGCTGGATCCCCAATGTGGGGCATGCAGGAGGCAGCGATCAATGATTCTCTCTCATCATTGATGTTTCTTTTATTTGTTTATTTTTTTAAATCCTCATCCGAGGGTATTTTTCCATTGATTTTTAGAGAGAGTGGAAGAGAGAGGAAAAGACAGAGAAAAATATAGATGTGAGAGAAATTCATCGATTGGTTGCCTCCTGCATGAGTCCTGACCAGGACCCAGGCCGGGGAGGATCCTGCAATCAAGGTATGTGCCCTTGACCAGAATCAAACCCGGGACCCTTCAGTCCACAGGCTGACGCTCTATCCACTGAGCCAAACGGCTAGGGCTCTCATCATTGATGTTTTTGTCTCTCTCTCCTTCTCCCTCTCCCTTCCTCTCTGAAATCAATAAAAATCTATTTTTTTAGAAAAGAGTATTTGGGTGGTTGATCGTTTGGGCAATTTTGAATAAATTGCGATAAATACTTATAGACTTGAAGGTGAGTCTTGGTTTAGGGCAGTTTCTCAATCTTTTAAAAATTACTCCTCCCTAACGAGCCTCTTTAAATGGTTTTTCTTAATTGTCCTCTCCCCTTGCGACATGGCGGCCACAGAGGTTCTGTGCATCTCTTCCTGGGGCCTTTGGGGGGCGGGGCCCTTTGCGGACATGGCCTGGGCAACACCTAAGATCTGGGCCAGTACTGCTCATTGAACGTGCACGGGGACTGCGGGTTATGTGGCATCTCACCCAACAACCCGCCGGTAGGACACTGCAGCTGCCCTGCAGGTGAGCACACCGCTGGCGTGGCTCAGTGGTTGAGCGTCGACCTATGAACCAGGAGGTCACGGTTCAATTCCCAGTCAGGCCACATGCCCAGGTTGTGGGCTGGATCCCCAATGTGGGGCATGCAGGAGGCAGCGATCAATGATTCTCTCTCATCATTGATGTTTCTTTTATTTGTTTATTTTTTTAAATCCTCATCCGAGGGTATTTTTCCATTGATTTTTAGAGAGAGTGGAAGAGAGAGGAAAAGACAGAGAAAAATATAGATGTGAGAGAAATTCATCGATTGGTTGCCTCCTGCATGAGTCCTGACCAGGACCCAGGCCGGGGAGGATCCTGCAATCAAGGTATGTGCCCTTGACCAGAATCAAACCCGGGACCCTTCAGTCCACAGGCTGACGCTCTATCCACTGAGCCAAACGGCTAGGGCTCTCATCATTGATGTTTTTGTCTCTCTCTCCTTCTCCCTCTCCCTTCCTCTCTGAAATCAATAAAAATCTATTTTTTTAGAAAAGAGTATTTGGGTGGTTGATCGTTTGGGCAATTTTGAATAAATTGCGATAAATACTTATAGACTTGAAGGTGAGTCTTGGTTTAGGGCAGTTTCTCAATCTTTTAAAAATTACTCCTCCCTAACGAGCCTCTTTAAATGGTTTTTCTTAATTGTCCTCTCCCCTTGCGACATGGCGGCCACAGAGGTTCTGTGCATCTCTTCCTGGGGCCTTTGGGGGGCGGGGCCCTTTGCGGACATGGCCTGGGCAACACCTAAGATCTGGGCCAGTACTGCTCATTGAACGTGCACGGGGACTGCGGGTTATGTGGCATCTCACCCAACAACCCGCCGGTAGGACACTGCAGCTGCCCTGCAGGTGAGCACACCTGCCCCTCCCAGCCGCCCTGAGGGACGGGCCTGAGTCCTCACCAGCACTTGTGATGGTCGGTTTTCTGACACTGTGGTGGTCCCCACTAAGGCTTAATTCCTCCTGGTTTTTACTCACACCCCTGATTTCTTCCCTTGCAGGAGGGATGGCCGTGTGACACAGCCTGGCCGGCCTCAAGTTTTAGAGGAACAGATGTGGCAGGCGTGCCTGCAGACGGTCAGTTCTGCTGGCTCAGGCCCCTTCAAGAGTATGGCCATAGTGTGGTCCCTGCTGTGAGCTGTGTCCCCTCCCAGGCACCTGTCTGCCTGTCCTTGTGCTGGTGGGGCAGGAGGTGGGAGGAGCAGAGGCCCTAGCACCTTGGGCTTTCTGGTGAAACAGTCTTTTTCTTTTTTTTTGTTAATACTCACCTGATATTTTTTCCATTGATTTTTTTTTTTTTTTTTGAGAGTGGAAGGGACGGAGGGAGGGAGGGAGGGAGGGAGAGAGAGAGAGAATATCAATGTGGGAGGGACACATCAAGATCAGTTGCCTCCTGCACGCGTCCCAACCAGGGGCCGGGGATCGAGCCTCCAACCCAGGTACGTGCCCTTGACCAGGAATCAAACCCCAGACCCGAGGGTACATGGGCCGATGCTCTAACCGCTGAAACACATCAGCTGGGGCAAAACAGCCCCCTTCATTCTCCCTCACAGCAGCTGAGAGGCTGAAGTGCAGGGACCAGGAGTGACAGTGAGTAGAAGCCCCCAGGCACTCCCCCGACAGGCAAACACAGCTGCTGGCTCCTGGGCTATCCTCCAGCCAACCCTCACTCTTCAGGTTCCCAGAGAGCTGAGCTCTGAGCAGCACCTGTACCCGCCTGACCCTAAGGGGAGTCACGGCTGGAGGACAGGCAGGGTGCTGGGGGGGCAGGAAGCGGGAGGTGTCATGGAGTGTGTACAAGACACAAGATGGGCTTCAGGCTGGATGCAGGAGGCCAACCGTCAGAGGAGCCCGACAGGACTAACGGGACTTCTCAGTGTCCTGGGGGAAGTGCCCTGACAGTGTAGGGAGCGTCCAGCCAGAATCCAGCTTTACCACTTGGCAGAACCTCAGCTAGCCGGGGCCATCTCCAAGGTCAGGGCTCGCCCCTTGGGCTGGGCCTTGGGGTTGTCCAGCACCTTCCAGGGACAGTGGTCTGTGGCAGTGGGACTGCCCCATGCCAGGGTCCCTTTTGAAACCCCCCACACTGCCCTTGTGTTCAGGGCCCCCCGCTGGTTTGCTGTGAGCTTAGCTTCCTGCTCTGACAGTCCCAACACACGAACGCAGTGCAGGGAGTTGACCCAACTTGATGAGGTCGGGTGTCAGCTGCACTGGCAGCAAGTCCCCTGAAGCCAGTGCATCTGGCCACCAGCCGGTCATGGAGTGGGCTCACCTCCAAGGCATCTGAGGGCCAAAGGGCAGCGCAGCCCCTGCCATGTCCATTGGCAAGAAGGGGTGGCCAAGGTGTCCCTTTCCAGCCCCAACTTTCCAACGTGGAGAGGATGCGATCACACAGACAGAAAACCTCTGTAGATGTTTATTCTACTTCAAGTAACGAAACATCCCAAGTTCCACGTTTCAATGGACAGGGATAGTACTCTGCGCTATAAAATACAAGTTACAGAAAATCCTATCGAGTAAACCTAAAGACACACACTGGATTTTTACATTTGTGTAGATTAGAAAAACTTGTGTTACATGTAAAAACCTTCCCATCCTATTAGATGTTGGAACTCAACACCGCTTGACTGTGCCTTACCTGGGACTCTGGCTCCCGGCACCAGCCTCCCAGACTGCTCGCCCTGGACAGCGCCCAGCCCACTGTCCCCGGGAGAAGGAAATCTGGAGCAAGGCAGTGAGCAACAGACTCCAGAGAACAAAAAAGACGCTCTAATTTTACATTTGCAAAAGTAAGTTTATGAAAATATAAAAAAATTATCAAAGTGTATTTGTACAGTCAAATAAATTAGCAAGGTTTTCTCTTTCTCACACCTCAGAACTTGAAAAATACATAGCAAGAAGCAGCGCACTATCTCACAGTGGATGCTTTCTACTTGCTCGTTCTTGAACTAATATCACTATTTTCCATCTCAGAGTTTATACAAATATTGTTTTGTTTTCAAAGACAAACTTTAAAATTTACCCCCTGACAAATATAACGGTTTAGAGCTAGTGCACTTTTCCTGGGACAAAGGAAGAACTGTGCAGAAGGTGAAGTTCAACAAACAAAATGTTCCTGATTACTGAGATAAAAGAAACCCCCCTTCAAAGTACACTTAATTGGTATATTTTCTTACCTTTAGGCTGGTAAAATCGAAACCTTTTCCAATAAATTGTTATTTAAAATGCAACCATTTGTACTCAAACAGATGTTGCTTTTAATAATGTTTTTGAAAAAAAGAAAATGTATGAGGTGATATATAAAAAACTGAGCACAACTAAGAAACAACGTATTGTTTCCTGGTTGAAATTTCTAATCAAATCTCTTTAGGAAAAAAGGAAACCGCATTCGGAAGTTTGTGTTTCTCCATTTCAGAGGGCTCACAGCACGGCTCTGGTGCGCACACGCAGCCCGCCGAGGGCGCTCCCACGAAGCACACCACCCTCCAGAGCCGGCGAAACCTGCAGAAACAGCTTTTGGAAACCTAGAAATACAGACGAGGTGTCAGCAAAGGTATGGCTCTGAGGTCCACAGAATTCCCTTAAAATTTACCATAGTCAGTCAAGTTATTGGAAAAGATAACTTTATAATCTGAAAAAGCAATATGCTTCTGTAGACACTTTCCCATTTCAGTAATTTTAAATGGAAAAATTAAGAGTTCTTACATTTCTTTAAAAAAGCATCAGAATTATAAAGACATGAAATTTTGTAGGAAACCATCATACACAAAATTACAGTAATTTTTGAAGTCCAGAATATTCTATTCTTCATCTACGTTCATAGCTATTTCAAAAACAATTTGTTCAACACATTTTATGAACTTGGCTTTTAAAAGGAAGTGCCCAGCTGCGACCAGGCCTAGGTGTGGGCAGCGGGGTCGGTGGCCCGCGGGGCCAGGGCCTCAGCCTTTGGGTCCCGAGTGCTTTCTTTGCTTTTGCTGCGGTCCTTGCGGTCTCCGCCTCGCTCATGCTCCCGGCCCTTGTCACGGTCCCGGTCTCTACTGCGAGACCTATCCCGGTCCCGCCTCCGGTCCCGGTCGCGGTCCCTGTCCCGGTCCCTGTTCCGGCTGCGCTCCCGGCTCCGGTCCCACTCCCGCTCCCGGTCTCTGTTTGCATTGCGCTCTCGGCCGGAGTCCTTCTCACGGTGTCTGTCCCATTCCCGACCCCGGTCCCAGTCCCGCTCCCGCTCCCGGCTCCAGTTCCTGCTGCGCTCCCGCTCCCAGGGCTTCCCGTGCTCGTGCTCCCGCCGTCGGTCCTCGAAGGCGCGGCCCTGCCGGCTCTCAGGCTGGCCCTCAGGTTCGTCCAGCAGCTTCTCTTTGGGCCTGGGCTGGTTTCTGTACTCCGGGCCTTTGGATGGGGCCCACTGCGCCTCGGCCTCGGGGGCTGGTCCGGGAGCCCCCGAGGGCAGGTTGGGGGCTGAGCCCGTCTCGTCCCACCGGTCCTTGCGGTGCTGGGGTGGGTGGCTGGGCAACTCCAGCAGGGGTCTGGGCACCGGCTTCATCACTTGAGGGGACTGGCCCTGGAAGTGGAACCGGGGAGGGGCAGGCTCACTCTTGTCAGGGAAAGGCACAGACCCCCTTGGCCCACCGAACTGAAGGGGTGCTGGGGCCCTCTGATTCGAAAATCTGGGTGGTGAGTTCACCCTTTGCTCTTCAAACTGCTGAGGCTGAATTCCCCTGGGTCCTGGCATAAAATTTGGGGCTTGACCTCTGGGCCCATCAAACTGATTGGGATGGGGGCCCCGGGTGCTTTCAAATTGACTAGAATGCGGACCTCTTGGACCCACAAAATGGCCAGGGGGTGGTCCCCTCTGACCCCCAAACTGAGACGGAGGTGGGCCTCCTCGGGGCCCTTTAAACGGGGCCAGCAGAGGCCTCCGTGGGCCTCCAAACTGGAAGGGGCCTGCGCCTCTGCTTCCCACCAACGGGCCTTGTTCTGGTCCTTCAAACTGGGCAGGAGGCCCAGCCATGTCATTGTATGGGGCGTCCTGGAATTCCCTTTTTTCCCCGTGCAGATCCTTGCGTTCTTCAAATTGGGGTGGTGCTGATCCTCTGGGCCCACCAGGGTGAGAGGGTGACGGGCCCCTGTTGTCCCCGTAGGGAGGTGGCCCATGTGGCCCTGAGAATAAGGAAGGGATGGGCCCCTTCTGAGCTCCAAATCTGGCCGGCGGAGGCCCTCTTGCTCCATCGTTGTTAGAAATGACACCGTCTCCTGAAAACGGAGCCACTGGTCCCCGCGGTCCTGGGAAGCTCGGGCCATGAAGCCCCAATGTTCCGAAAGTGTGGGGTGCAGGCTCACGCTGGCCCTGTAACTGGGGCAGAGGGGTCCCTTTCTGTCCAGGGGGCGGGAATGGGTTGGCCCCCTCTCCAGGTCTGCACTGTGGGTCTCTGTCTCCTTCAGTTTCAACAGCCGAACGGTCACTTTTTTCAGCAAACAGGGCATTTCTTGGATCCTCATATGGAGACGAGCCGAAGGATTTGTCCTGAGACGCAAACACTGGGCTTGAAAATGGGTCTCTTCCTGCAGAACTGAAATTGTGCCCCTCACCTGGCATAGAGAAGTTGGGCTGGAAGGCGGTGCTGGGCGGCGTGGGCAGCAGCACCTTTCGGGCGGGCCGCGCCAG
>NW_005371769.1:1007504-1048603 GCF_000412655.1 Myotis brandtii | reverse complement strand
TGGCTGGAGGGCCCTGGCTTTCTGAGGGCTCACCTGTGGGGCCATCCTGCTTGGCTGGCAGGGTGGCCCCGTCACCTGGAGCCCAGGGTGGAGGGGTGGGCTCCTTTTCCTCTGGGGCAGGTACAGGCCCCTGACTAGTAGTGGCCACCCCGCTGGGTGCTTCTCTGGTGGGCAGGGCACTGGGTATGCTGCTGGCCGGGGCCTTCGAGAAGCTCTCGCTCTCATTGCTCTCCGCGGCCAGCCGCCGGGCCTGCCGGGGGTCCCGACTCTGTCTTGGGTCAGAGCCAGGGCCTGGCCCCTGACTGGTGGGGGGCCCGGCTGGCCTGCCGGCAGCCTGCTGTTCTTGGGGGAAGAGCTCGGCCTTGGGTAGTGAGGACTTTGGAGGCGGCGACATCAGCGCATCCGACACTGAGAAGTGGGCCATGGAGACCCCAACGGCGGCCCGCTGCTGCCTGAGAGCCTCCTCCTGCTCCTCCACTTGTCTCTTCTGCTCCTCAATCTGCTTGTTAAGTTCCTCTATCATCTGCTGCTGCTCCACCAGAGAGGGAGCAGCCATGTCGGCTGCGAACCCCGCCGGCCTCTCCGTCGAGCTCCTGACGTCTGCGCACATCCTGTTGGGCAGGTCGTCGATGGCCACTTTGGCTTCTTCTAAAATCGTCTCGTCCTCTGGGTCATAGGCCACCTCCTCCCGCTCAGTGGTCTCAGAGGCCTTTTCCATGTCGTGCCGTTTCCCTCGGTCCCCGAGCTGTGTCTCGAAGGCCCTGTCAGGACCATACTCTTCTTCAGGGTCATAGGGTCTGTCGTCTTCCTCTTCCTCTAGAACTTTCTCTTTGGAGAGCTGACCAAACTGCTGGACGATGGGGTCCAGCAGAGGCACTGCTGGCAGCTCACACTCAGCCTTGGCCTTGGTGTCTGGGCGGGAGGTGGAGGCCGACTCCACAGACTCCACGGCCAGAGGGTCAAATGATTTCTTCTTCCCAAACAGAGTCTGCAGGATGTGTTCCAGCGGCGAAGCTGATTTTGAGGCAGAGGAAGCAGCCCCCGTGACTGCTGCTGGTGCTGTTGGCACGGTGACGGTGTTGGTGGCTCCTGGCTTGAGGGAGGACAGTATTTTCAACACCGAGGACGAAGCTGGCGGTTCTGGCAGAGGGGGCGGGGGTGGGGGAGACCCCGGGGGGGTGGTGCTGACAGCTGTGTCCCCAGAGCTGTGCTGATACTTGGGGGGTTTCTTCTCAGCCTGTGAGGCCGGAGGCACTTTGGGGTAGACCGCCACGTCTGTCTCCTCCGGTGTCTGCAGTCGGGCCCGCTTCTCCTCTGTCTTGTCTAAGTCTCCAGCATTTGAAGGACGTTTTATTTTTTGACAGATTACTAACCCAAGGATTATGTTTGGCCGTGGTGACTCAAGACCTGAAAAACAAAATATATGTGCAAATTTTAGGATCTAAATTCCACTCTGTCCTTCAGAGGTGAACTTTATTAAGGGTGGTAGTGGGGAATGTTTTCATAGGCAGAAATCCTGTGTAAGACAAAATCAAGTGTTTGAAGGACTTACTGCAAAGGACAGAGCACACACAGGTGGTGTCAGAATTTGTGTTACAGATTTAAAATTATACACAATACTCAAGCAGCAGTGCGGTAGAGGAGGGGGTGGCCCTGTGCCGACGGCACCATCATTAACCAACCACAGGGAACAAAGCTCAAATGAGTCGGGGTAGCTGTTGAGCAAATCTTGGCTCTTGCTACACACCCTCCTGGCCTTTAACTCCGGAGTTTCAATACCTACATTAAGCTAAATGTACTGATATTAAACATTTGATTAGGGACTAGTTCAACAACTCAGGTATATGATCAATAAAATTATAGTGATCAATGCAGCCTACTCCATTAGGTAAGTTCACTGATAGCCAATGTGAAAATTACACTCAATGGGGAAAATGCTGCTGACTGAAATGGCTAAAATAAATATTCTTTCAGGTTTAGAGAGACATTCCATGAGCACTAACTGATCAAGAGTTGTCCAATCCTCAGTCTTTGTAAACACAGGACATGGCGCTTAAATCCAGCGCTGAGGAGTTCAGCAAGCTGGTGGCAGACAAAGCACACCAGCGTCTTAGGGCACAGCAGGTGAATCATTCCTTCTTAAGAAAGGCTTATTCCAAACACTGCAAGCTGTGGCGCATTATTTCAGGAATACTAATATTTTATAACAACCCCTCCCCCCAGTCAGAGTAAGTCCAGACTACCACAAGGAAACAAAAAAGCCCAACTCATAAAGCAGTAATTTAGGGAGAAATGCTGCCACACAGAAAGTTTGTTTCATGATAGCAGAATATAATTAAAAGTAATCAAAATGTATAAATTCAATTTATAGGTAATTTAACACTGTGGTATATAGTCACGTGACATTCTTACTTACTAAACAAGAAATCAAGTATTGTTTTTCCTATTGTATGACTTTAAAGATGATCACAGATCACTTCATGATGCAGTTCTGCTAATCTTCTGAAATTCCAACAGAGACAGGTTGACAGGCTGGGCCCACGAGGGTGGTGGAAGTGCCCTCTGGCCCCAGGAGCAGGCATGCCAGGGCTGGGTGGCCCAGCACAGCCAGATTAACAATGCTGTGCTGACCTCCCTGCTGCTCAGGCTGCCGTGTGAGGTGAGGTGCCCACTGAAGACCTAACTCCCAGGACCTCACCCCCACCTTCATGAGAGAAATGGCTCCAGAGAACAGCCGTGTGTCGGGGAAAGGACGAGCTGGCCAGAGGGAACAGGGCTGGAAGGTTAGGCAGACTAGAGTGTCAGTAGGTATGAAGGGGAATCTATCAAGTCTGTTTTATAATTAACATGAATCAAGGTTAACTTATACAGTACTTCTCTGTTTTCATAGACAGAATGTATTTATTCAATGTGTGACAGCTTACTCAGACCCAGTTTTGGGGTATAGTTGACTTCAATAGGCCTGTCTGGACAAGAGCCCCAGAGCTGGTGCACATGCAGACACCCACGGAACCCACTAGGGGACAGCCCTGTAAACCTCTTGTCTCTAGGGAACCTGGCAGAAGTAAAGGACTGTGCTTGGCCCCATGGGTGTTGTGGGCAAGGCTGGGAGCCCGTGTGGGGAAGTCTCCGTGGCAGTCCACAGCATTGGACTGGTCACCAGCGGAGGCGCTGTGCCACCTCACAGGGAACAGTTCAACTTCTCAAGTGCCAACAGCAGGCTCGTGGCACCAATGAAACTCCAGGTCAAAAAGCTGTGGTGGGAAGTCACTGTGCTCCACCCAGGAAGCCATGGTCTCCAGCCCAGTGATGTGTGTACCCCACCAACTAAAATGTCTAATAGCTTAATATGCTTTCTAAAGAAAATAGTACATCCCACTCTTAAGAAAATCGTTTAGACTAACCTGTTGTCATATTCAAAGGTAAGGTTATAGTTATATTTCTTAATATTTACATTCAGAGACAGGAAGCGACCTGGAGATGGGCATCTAACAGCAGATAGACTGACTGCCTCAGCTCTCAGCGCCCGCACCTGCACACACCCGTGAGCAATCTAACAGCTCCAGAGTTGGGTGGGCATTAGTTTTGAATTCCTCCACAAGATGTGAAGTTTAAACTGGGCTCTCAAAATGTATAATCTTGTTTTGAAGCCGTCAAATCTTATCTGACTCATATGTTCATGTTACAGCTGCAAGGATGTTTGAAAGGTAACTAGTTCTTTGGAAATAATATGCACAGGAACAAAAAATAAAGTTCACTGATCTGCACTGGGCCTTAGGGGCAACCTTCACAGAGTCGGGTGCTGTAAGGGAGGTCACCCACTGCTGGGAGGTGGCGGCAAGCCAGCTCTCCCCACCCACCCGAATACCCCTCTGGGCCTGGGCCCCTCCCGCTCACCCCACTGTTGGAGCATCACCCTGGAGAGAAGAGTGGGTGCTGAGAAGGTGCAGAGCAGGGACCACGCTGGCTGCAGTGAGGAGACCGAGGCTCAAGCCCAATGGAGACAGGAGATCCGTCTCCATTGTTAGAAGCAGGAGATGCTCTTACCCACCTCCCTTCTGAGGGTTGCTGAGGCTTAAATTCCTAAGTCAGATGAAAACAAACACTGGCTGGTGAGGGGGAGGGGCTGCTAACTGGGCCATCCTGCATTTCCAGACAAGGAGTCCTGGCAGCCAGGGGGACCCCTCCTCTGCAGGGCCAGAGCAACAGTGACCTCAGACTGTACTGTGTGGATAAAAATAAGCCCGTTTAGCTGCTCAGATCTGTTCCGAAGTGGTCATGGGAGGGGCAGCCTCAGCTCAGTGTTAACATCAGATCACCCAACAGCACAGAGGAAACTGGGAAGCCCAGGGACTGTGACATCTAGAGAGGCAGGTGCCACCTGACTTCCTGAGTCCAGACCAAACCAGGACCCATGTCCAGGTGTGTCAGCCACAGGAGGCAAGAGGTGAAGTGGCAAGGAAGGAAGCAGCCCTGGGGCCCCACATACCTCCAGCCCGGCACACCATGGATGAAGCTTAATTTTAATAACTGGTTCCTTAACCCCCAAACTATCAAAATGTTGCTTTTTAACCTTAAACCTGTTGGGCACACACCCTACTCCATTGAAAAGGAAAACCCTGTTATGGTCTGAATTTGTCCCAACACTATTTCCCCACCTGCTGGACAGAAAAGTGTGGGAGTCATGCAGTGACCATCCTTAATGTGACTGGATAGAAAAGACTAGGCACATATAGGGGGGGCGGGGTACCTGCCCCAGTCCACACGCAAGCACACACACACATGCACACGCAAAATTCACACGACCTGTACAAAGCCGCTGGGCTCAGCATGCCTGAGTGTTGTCCATCTCCATCCAGGTGGCCCAAGCAGCTCAGCCCGCACACCTGAGGCTGAAGGACCAGGTAAGTCATGTCGGCTTATAAAAAGCAAAGTGGGGACTCTGCCCTCCATCAGTGCACCTACGACAGGTACAGAGAGCTACTACATGTTCAGATTCAAACAAACAACAACCAGTTTCCAGGAAATGTACTTTATTGATTTCGAAGGAGAAACTAATACATTCAATACTACATTTGTCTCGGATCACAGTGCACAACTAGATACACACACAAAGAAATGCTTACCTGACATTTAAGTCACAGAATGTCCAGCTAGTTTAGAAAGCAGTGAGAAGGGAGCACAGGAACACTATGGCTGTGAATCTCTAAGGGGCCTCTCCGCAGAGCAGTCGGAGGCAGTCCCTGCCCTGTCAGCGCACACCTACACCTTAGACACCAGGTTCCGCAACAGCCATTGCGAAGCGGAACCTGAGCCCTTGCCTGTTACTTGTGAGGGCTGAGTCCCAGCCTAGGTCCAGTCCTGCTGGGCTGCACAGGAACCGTACAAGACAAGCATCCAATCTGATCTGTCTTCCTTCACAAATAAGCCCCGGGGTGTGCAGACCACCTGACCCTTGTCTCCAGTGGCGAAGCTGTCAGGGCGTGGCAGGGCTGAGCTAGCACCCAAAGTGGATGACTTCCAGCTGGACCAAAGGGACCCAGCTTTACAGCTGTCCTCTGAAATTAAAACTGCCACGTTATGAAAACGTCGCTGTCACACGAGACCGCCTGGCATTTCTGAGGACAACTCTAAAGTACGCAAGGGTGAGAGCATCCTGGAACCTGAGCAGGCTGCTCGTAGGGCTGGCGGGCGGCCAAGGGGCTATGGGCACAGCTCCCAGGTCTGCTGTGTAGAGCATGGCCGAGACGGGAGGCCCTGACTATGTGAGGGTGGCCAGTGCAGACTTACTGGATCTGAACTCGGTGTCAGGGCCGCCAGCATCTTTACTGGCTTCTTCTTCTTCTTATTTTTTTTTAAAAAAATATTTTATTGATTTTTTTACAGAAAGGAAGGGAGAGAGATAGAGAGTTAGAAACATTGATGAGAGAGAAACATCGATCAGCCACCTCTTGCACACCCCCTACTGGGGATGTGCCCGCAAAAAAGGTACATGCCCTTGACCAGAATCGAACCTGGGACCCCCGAGTCCGCAGGCCGACGCCCTATCCACTGAGCCAAACCGGTTAGGGCTTTACTGGCTTCTCAGGTGTAGACAGCAAGAGCTCATCACTCTACCGGGCTCCTGAGGTCAGGGGAGGGAGGACCCTGCACCTTCTGTATGTGGTGTGCGAGTTGGTCCCTCTCTGCAATTTCTCCACCCCCACAGCAGGCAGGCCCCACCCAGGCCTGTGCTTCTTGCCCTAAAGAGAACTGAGAGGGATAGAGTGCAAGCCTCAGGACAGCCACCCTGGCTCGACACCTAACTGGGTGCGACCTCAGGTGAATGACAATTGTGACAGCACAGGGCTGCAGTGGGGTCAAGGGTGCTCCGGTCAAGCCATGATGCCACTGCTTGCCGGGTGGCACGTGGTCACACCTGCTGGCTGCTCTGCTGAGGGACATCACCACCACTCTGAGACTGGGCCTGTGCCTTCGAAGGATGCTCTGCAGAGATGAGCTCAGTGAGGACAGGGACCACCACGATAGGAGAAGCATCTCCACCCAACCTCCCACTGCAGGTGCACCTACACACCAGACACACAGACACGCGCACACAGGACACACACACAGGATACCACCATGGCACAGGACACTGCAGCTGGAGTGAGCCATGTCACACTAGAAACACATGAAGCAGGCAGCTAGGCCCTGCCTGGAAGCGGGTTTTAGGTGATGTGAAGTGTATGAAAGATATACATGGATATTAATGCACATATAAAAAATAATATCAAAATAAAAAATAACAGACTAAATTAAGCAGGCTTGCATTTAGAAGCCCTTAAATTAAATCTTTAAGAGCTTAGGGGCAAAACATGATTAGTTTCTAAAACCTGTCACTACTTGTTCTTTATTATGGACGAAAAGCTGTGGGTCCTTTGGATGTCCCCCCAGGGAGTGTCCAAGCCCCAGGAGTGTGAGGTCCACTCGGCCCGTCTCCAGTGTGTCTGATGGTCAGCGCCCCAAACCAGGTGTTACTCAGGCTCCTTGGCCAAGTGAGTCTGCAGATGGGCAATGGGAGCTCAAAGCAGCGCATGAGGCTGATGAGGGGAGTAGGCCCAGGACCTGCTAACTCACCTCTGTAAACAAAAAGGGCTCTGCACTCGTGCTGTCATGCTGCCCAGCCACATGCCCACTGGACCCGCACAGCGAGGCACTCGTGACTGACCGGAGGCTCCTCACAGGTGTCTGAGAAGTCAGCTTCATTCTCTCACCTTCAGGGACACAGGATGCTGCCCTTCATGGTCATCAGGGAGCTCGCCAGCCTCTTCAGAGCTGCTCACCAAGAACCTCCACCAAGGTTCTTTCTGCCACCCACCGCCAGGTGGCATTTCTTTATCCCCAAGGAGTATGAGAGGACACCCTGAGTGCCTGGCTTTTAAAATGTATTCCGCATGAAGAGAGCTTTATGATTGTGTCAGTAAGTACTGAACCTGGGGTTACTGACACCAACCCCTTTGTGGACACAATTCTGAAATCAGGGTACACTGAGCCACCTGTGTTAAGCATGTGCCCCAGCCAGGACTGGGCGTGCCTGTGGGAGTGGGGCGACAGCCAGGGCCCAGCTAGTGTAGGTGTGGTGTGAGTGCAGTATGTGGCTGTGGTGGGAGCACTCGCCAAGCCCTGGTGACGAGGCCAAGGCATGAAGGTGCCATGGTCTAGGCAGCCCCAGTGATGGTCAGAGGGTTCAGTCACTGCCTCTAGGACAAAGCCCTTCAAAGAGCATCACCATGTGTCTCGTCATCTTCTTGGCACTGTTAATCCTGGGGGACTTCACAGCCAAGGAGACACATCAATTTAGACATCTTGCACCAGCTTCTTCTCAGGTTACAAAGAGCTGAAACCCCACAGACCATGTCCCTTTGGAATCACCCTCAACCCTTTGACAAGTCTGACATTTTTAAAGGTTAATTTGTAAGAAATCATTTAAAAGCAGCACTTTATAAGGAAGGAGTAAACACTAAGTATTTTGCAAAAGATGAAATAACTTATTAAAAATTAAAACTTGAACAGATTTAAAAGTATTTCTCAAATTTTTCTCCTTCACTACCTGTTCTTGTATCTCTTGAAAATGACTCCCTGACAGAGGCAGAGAGCGCCTCCGAGTGGCACCTGCTCACCTCCTGAGTGGGGTTTCCACAGAAACCCCCTGGGGGAGGCGGCAGTGACCAGCGCTGTGAAGTGTTGCCTCTCCACCTCTCCTCCCCTCCTGTCCTGTCCAGACTCCTGGGCACCTGACCCGTCCAATGACCAAGGCCGTGAAAGTGAAAGGCTGGTGGAACGCTGAGGGATTTTCCCTTCATAAAACTTTTCTAAGACAATTTATGCCAATAATAAGGGTATTCTGGTGCCATCCCCCAAGCCTAGAGCTGCACTGTCCAGCTCAATGTAGCTTCATGTGACTGCTAGTTCCTGCTGCCAGGGGGGGGGGGGGGGGGGGGAGTTACGACCACTGGTGACAGGTCAGTAGGACTCGGTGTCAGGGGAAGGGGACATGTGTGACCAGAGGTGCTTACCTGGTCCCTCAAAGGGCAAAAGCTTGGATGGAACAGGGTCCTCAGAGCTCAGTGGGATCAGGTAGAGGTCCTTGATGTGCCTACTATTGTTAGCAACAACGCCAAAGCGGCCGCGGCTGCTAAAATAGGAGTAGAGAGATATATAGGCCACCTCCTCCTCCTCCGTGGCGGGATGGAAGCGGATCAGACACAGCTCCTGCAACACAAACAGGACAGGGAGCATTGGCCTGCGGTGCCGAAAACAGCATCGATCTGAACAAGAGAGATGTGGTTCTGACTTCAATTTCAGTCCTGTTAGCAATGGAGCGGCAGATAGAGCACAGGCTCAAGGGCCAGGCTTCTGAACTCACAGCCGCGGGTCCTCGGAATAGCACCCACCTGTGGAGTTCTCATACCAGGACAATCAATGAGCAGGGCGAAGTGGTGAGCTACAGAACTCCCTGTGCCTATCTAACAGGAGGGCTAAGCTAGACTGGAGGGCCTGAAACCCTGTGAACTGAGAAAAATGATAGCCTGGCTCCACGAGCACTGTCCATGCACACATGGCTGTGGCTAATCTCGGGTGCACAGAGGAAAGCCAGTCAACTCCTCCTGTCGCAAGGACAACAGGGAACAGAGTGGCTGCTCACTAACCCTAACAATGACCTGCATGTACCCATGGTCAGTCAGTATCAAACCTCAGCACTACAGCACTCTTCCCACCCGGCCTCACCCAGCTCCAAACTTAACTTTGAACATCCACCTGGAAATACTTAGGAAGCTGACATTTCACATAGTAACCCATCAGGATGAGAAGTGAGGGCAGAGCTGTGTTAGAACAAGCACCTTCTTCGGTGGTGCAGACAATGAGCAGTACCTTAGACACAGAGGATTTGAGTTTGCCGACATAGTCCCACACAGTCCTGGGTGCGATCCGTCCACCAATGTGAATAGTGTCGGGCAGGTCCTAAACAAAATGCACTTTGCATAAGTGACAGGTAAACCAGCATTCAGAGGCTGATACAGTCATTTCAGGGCCCCAAGCTAGTGAGTCAAGATTCCAAAGAAAAGGGTAATAACTGTACCAAATGCTACAGGATTGTGAGTTACCAAACCCATGGTGGGGGTGATGATAGCCTTGTACCAAACACACACGTTAGCTTTGTGAAGACAGAGTGCAGGACTGACTCAAGTGTCTCCAGAAACGCCGCCTGTCCAGGGCTCTGTTCACTGTGTGTGTCACTGCACACCAAGGCAGGCTGCACACTCTGGGTAAATGCCCAAGCAGAACGGAGAGAGGAGGAAGACCACTGGGCTTCTTCACAGAAGCCGGGAGGCCCAATTACTCATTGGAATTTCTGTCCAAGCTGCTCAACCTGTGGACTTGTCCATCAGTCCCTGTTGTAACTTCAGAGGTGCTCAATCACCGATGGCAGACAATCCCACAGGATCAGAACGCCTATGAGAGGTGTCCACGTCCCTGTTGTAACTTCAGAGGTGCTCAATCACCGATGGCAGACAATCCCACAGGATCAGAACGCCTATGAGAGGTGTCCACACAATCACAAACACACACACACACACACACACACACACACACTCTCTCACTTTCTCTTGGCTCTAACCTCACTGAGATAATCAAAACATCCAGAGACGGGGTAAGCCTTAGTGACAAACTTTGCTACACTCTGCATGTTAATAAATCCTTTCCATATGGTGCTGAGTCGAGACAGAAAGAGGGTCGTATCTCCTTCTGGAGGGGACCGAGACGCCGCAGTGCTGCAAAACAAAACCAGAGAAAAGGAGTAAAGCTCTTTGCACAAAGAACGTCCAAAGTGTGAAGACTTTACATATTACAAAAGTGAAAGTTCGGGCAGGTTTTGGTAGCTTACTTTTTCAAATTAACTACTTTAATCATTATGATATAAACAGATATTCTCGTCAAAGAAAAATAAACTGAATAGGCCACAAAACCAGATGGCCATAAATTCAAATTTTCAAGATTTAAACTTCTAAATGGTGTTCGGCACCTTAAATGTGGGACACTGAGTGCTTTACACAACCCTCCAGAGCAGCGGTGCTGCTGGGCGACTGCAGAGCTGAGGACTGAGTCACTCTTTCTGCCCCTCCCGTTACTCTACGAGAAGTGAACCCACGTGGACACCGCACCTGATGCTTGGGGACGGCGGGACCGACAGCAGGTATCTGGGCTCGGGGGATGAGGACGGCTTGGCTAGTATGGACTTGGGCACCAGCACCGCGGTCGCAGCAGGCTTTAGGACTTCTTGTGGTGGCTCTGCCAGGTGGGTGCTGCCTGGGAGGGCTGCGGCAGGAGTCATGACTGTGCTCGCTGCGCTTTGTGCGGTCCTGGGGTCTCGGCCAGACATGGTGACAGTGGTGAGCACCGTGCCCCCACAGGAGGCTGGGCAAGAAGGCCCTTCCGGGGCACAGGGCTCAGGCGGGCCGTCTCCTGGAGCCTCGGATAAGTACCTCCTTTCCAAGAGAGTCTGGGACGCACTCTCTGGGTCTGGCTCAGAGGTGTTTTCAGGGAGACTTTCTGGCACTGCCTCACCCGCTGAGCTAAGAGCTGGCTCACAGGCAGAGCTGTCGTGCTTGGATTTGGACTCTTCTTTCTTAGCAGGAGCTGACAATTTTTGTCTTTTTGGAGCCGGTTCATCTTCTGATGATGGAACCTGACCTGTAGCACAAGAGACGCTTGGTTTGAGGGCACAGCCTGCCCCCAAGTAAATGACCATTTTTCAAGGATAAAGGAGCAATGCTCTAAAGGCAGGGGCTGACTTCACACGCTCCCAAAGACCATCCCGGCTGTGTCATGTTTTAAACTTGGGGTGAATACAATTGCCATACACGGGTCAGCAATGTTAAACAAAGGCCTCCCCTCACCTACTCACCTGTACAAATCTTGCAGTTCAGGTCAAAGAGGTGGGCGCGGTGCTGGCCCGTCGTGTCCTTTAACATGCTGCTGAAGAGGTCCAGAGCGGGTGCAGCGCTTTTCTCGGGCACAGCACGTACTGACTCCTGTTCCTAAGAGGAAAAGAGGGGACACGGTGTGGGTCACTGCTTCCCAGTCCGGCATGGGCTAAGAGACCGAGCACAAACCGCTGAGACAAGGCGACTGCACAACCCTAACCCACAGGCTTACATCCGAGTCCGACACTGGGGGGGAGTCTTCCATGTCGGGAATGGCCTCCTGCCTGATGGCTGTCTTTTTACTTTCCTGGTGCAATCTTGCCCTGGACTCCATCACCTACGAGAGAAGACAGCCTTAGTGGGTGCCCTCCTGTTCCCAGAGCAGCCTTTACTTCCGGGCAAGGCCAGCTGCTCGGGCTTCTGGCAGCCACTCCCTAGCACTCACAGGTTTTGTCGGCCTCTCTTTCCATGTGGAAAGCTCTTTAGACACAAGTTCTTCTGGCTTCATTCTCACAAGTTTGGCCAAAGAGATTTCTTCACGCAGAACACGGTGGAAGAGACCCTGTGAACAAACATTGTTCATTCACCGGTTCAGGATAGTTGAGTGAATGTCTCCAAGACCCAAGGAAGGGCATGGAGGAAACAGAGCAGTAGGTGGAGTCCCTGCCCAGAGGCTGGTGACACAGGCCAAAGCACCGGACCCAGCACAGCAGGGGCCTCAAGGTGTGCAACTCCCTAAGAGCTCATGGGAGCTACATGCCCAGAAAACATCGGCACTGGGCCTGTACAGCTGACCTGAGGCCCACGCTGCACCAACTGCTAGAGAGAGACCTCAGAAAACAGATCAATTACAAAAGGTAGTGTTAGGGATAAAGGTGAGAAGAGACCTCTTCTGCCAGGGCTTAAGAGGCAAGATGGAAAGTCAGAGCTTCCCTCTGACCCTGCTTCTGAGCACAGGTGAGAGTTTAAGAGGCAGAGAAATGGGCAACCATGAACCCAGTGCAGGAAGCAGGAGCCACACCAGGCCAGAGTCCAGGCCACTCTACCCGTGGGGACAGCACTGCCCTCCCACAGCTGTTGTGAGAACCAAGTGCCCCACCCAGGTGTGCACAGCACCTGTCCGAACAGTGAGCACAGCAGAGTTCATCTAAGGAACCCCTGAGGACAGGCTCGCTCAGCTGAGGTGAAATGACAATAAAGCCCAAATATGGAGATACCCACATACCATAAGGAATTTGAACTTTATTCTGGAACCAATGAAATGATGAGAAAGCAATTTTACGGCCATATTTAAGAGAGACGCATCTGGTGAACTACAGATGGACTTCAGGGAGCCAGCGAAGCCCAGGCTGCAGCTAAGGAAAGGAAGGAAGGATGCACCACTATTCCCTACACCGATGGCCAGTGTCAAAGGGAACAAAAATGCCTGCTAACTTCCGCAGAAAGGGTACGACTGTCTCACGCTATGTACGGTTTAATGACGTGACACTCAACTAGAGCCCAGAGCACACGTGCCCCCTGCTCTGCAGCAGGAAGCCAGCCCTGACCATGAGGCACACACCTGGTTCTTGGGGTCCTTGAGGTTGAACATGATGCTGCGGTACTTGCTCTTGTAGCGATTGTCAGTGACGTGGAAGAGGTTGAACATCTCTTTCTCAATGTGGAGTGCAACCTTCCCGACCTCGCTCTCTGTCATCATGAGGTCATCACTGTCACTGGCTCTAGAAGAAACAGAACTGTGTAAACCCTGAGCTTGCACTTCATTCTCCCAACAGCGGAAATCTTCCACTTTAACAGATAATCAAGCATAACAGCCCACCTTTTCCACAAAATCTCCTTCAAGGAGCGCCTTATATTTTGCCGAATCTGAGAATTTGGCTGTGATGGGGTGGTGGTGCTTGAGGCCCCCAGGCGTCCTGGGGCTGGAGAGGCCAAGGGGACAGATGTCACCATGGGCTTCCTGGCGGCTCCCCCAGGGGCAGAGGAGCCTGGCAGCTTTTTGGAAGTAGATGTGGTGGCACCAGGCACCAGCCCTGCCTGCTTGGTGGCAGTAACACTGCCCGAGGGGGCAGCCGAGGGCCACGGCCTCTTGGGTATAGTGCCCTTGAAGCCTGAAGGCAACTTCCTGATGACTGGCTTGGTCACATTTGTGAAAGGAGGGGACTTCTTTGGAAGGAGACTCCGGGCTGCAGGCTGCCTGCTGCCCACAGCAGGGCCCTGAGCAGCCACTTTCTTCGGCATCGCAGCTGCCGTGTTCTCCACTTGCCGGTCTTCCTTCATGGCTGCAAAGAACACATGACGTTAGTGAGGCAGGAGGGCATGCAGTGCACTGTCAGGTGACATGAAAAGCATGCTCAGCCTCAAACTAGCAAAGCTTACCAGGCCCCAGTTGAGGTATTGGCAATATTGAGAAGAACCCTATGTGAAGTATATGATTTTTTAAAATCCTCACCTGAGGATATTTTTCCATTGATTTTTAGAGAGTGGAAGAGAGAGAGAAAGGCAGAGAGCAATCGATGTGAAACACATTGATTGGTTGCCTCCTGCATAAACCCCCGACCAGGGCCCGGGGCCGGGAGGAGCCTGCAATTGAGGTACATGCCCTTGACAGGAATCAAACCCAGGATCCTTCAGTCCGCAGGCCGACACTCTATCCACTGAGCCAAACCGGCAAAGGCCAAAGCTCTAACCACTTAGCCGTACACACATGAAACCAATACCAAGAAAACATGCCTCCCTCCCCAATTGTTTACCTTAAAATCATACTAAGTATGAAAACTAAGGGGCAGGCAGTGGGGGGGGGGGCGGTCACCAGACTTTATTGTATGAGACACTGATTTAGGGAAAATGGTTTTAAAAGTAATTATCAAATTCAGAAAAGGAGTGTAATTAAGGCCTCTGGCAATATTTATGATCGTGACCATACTTTATTTCAGAAAGAAATGCTTTACTGGCCCTAGCCAGTTTGGCTCAGTGGATAGAGCGTCCGCCTGAGGACTGAAGGATTCTGGGTTCGATTCCAGTCAAGGGCACATGCCTGGGTTGCGGGCTTGATCCTCAGTAGGAGACGTGCAGGAGGCAGCCAATCAATGATACTCTCTCATCATTGATGTTCCTCTCTTTCTCCCTCTCTGAAATCAATAAAACTGTATTTAAAGAACAATGATTTACTGTGAAATCAATAAAAATATATTTTAAAGCAGTAGATTCAGAAGAGCACTTTCACTAAGAACTCGAGTGCAATTTCTTTGTAAACATGACTTTAAAACATCTCTTCAGGATTGGTCACAGACTGCCTCCGAGCCCTTGAGGCTGTGGAAGGAGTAGTAAGAGTCCTTTGGGGGGAGGTCACCCACAAGTGTTCATCATTCTTTTGGACAAAAGTCAATACGATGCCGTTTATAAAACACAGGAAAGTTGGCAGAAATCTGTAACATGGGAAGACTTATCACTTTAATACTAAGGTGACAAGAATAGATTATGCTCTGATATAAACATTCTCATTTAAAACTACCAGTTGTATTTGATTACTGGTTAAGCGCTTTTAACCCAAACAAGAATTGTAGTCAAAAGCTCAAAACATTATCAAAACCCTTCAACTTGGAACAAAAATTTTGACACCAGTACTTTTTATTTTAGAGAGAGAGCATGCTAAAGCCTGGATGACATTAATCCTGCCAGGCCTTCATACCTAACGTCTTAGGGACACGAGGAAGATAATTCTCAGACAGATGCCGCGCCCTCAGTCCCAGGGTGTGCAGCTGACCAAAGCCAGGCTGGCAGGTTTACAGACGGCCCTTGCTCCACACACACACACACACACACACGCAGAATGGCGGGAACGGGTGGGCCCAGTAAGCGAGCCAGGACACCGACCAGGCCCCAAGGGGCCGATGTAAAAGGCGCCTCCTGTAGGTGGGGTTTTTCTCATACTTGTGCAGCAGTGCGCCTCTAAGACTCCCATACGTGCAAATGAGGGCAGGGCTTCAATAGATGATGCTCCAGTGAACTGTCAATTTTACCCAGGGCTTAAAAATCAGCCACCAGCCAGCCACCACAGCTCCTCCTAACTCCCAGTAAATCAGGGAGGAAGTCTGGAAGCTGGTGAGACCCTTTCTCCAGATGCCACCCTCCCAGGTGTTGATGCTCCAGGGCCCAGGCAGACACCACCACCAGCTGTGGCTGCCTTGGCAGAGGGCCAGAGCCACCACCCCGAGCACCTCCCGCCTGCCGCAGCAGGTGAGGCCAGTTCAGCAATGGGCTTTCCTAAAGGCATGCAGGGACCTCACGTTCCTCCCACTTGATCGTGTGAGTGCAATCACCCAATTTTAGTTTGTGCAGCAGCACCACCAGGACCCAAGAGCTAGGACAGTGTTGGAAGTCCCTTGTTTCTATCATCAATTGACTTTAAATCCCATATTTTCCTCTCAAAGCCCTCACATCCCCTGCCTACCCCAGCCTAAGGTGGTCTGTGCACCAGACCCCCAAGCTTGCTGGGGCTCTAGGTCTCCGCCAGCCGCTTCTCCACCTGCCCTGCTTGTCATTACCAGGCCTACCGTCACCAAGGCTCACCTCTAAGGCTGCAGTTCTTTGGGAACTGGGTTTCTAAATAAAGCACACTCCCAAGTCTGACAAAGTGAGAAACGGGACAAGGACGAAGATAAAAGCAGCATTTCTACACATCACTTCATCAGACCGAGTCCACGTACCCGAGGAGGCCCCTTGGGAATTCATTTTTACCAGCTTGGAGGTGGCTGAGGTCTGCAGCGCCTTCCCTGCAGGATCACTCAAGCTCAGGTTCAGTAATGGGGAAGTGGCAGGGGGAGAGGCTGGCCCTGAGGAGCCGGTGCTGCCTGAGTGTCTAAGGCACTGCCTCAGAGGGAGGTCACTGAGCACCAGGCAGGGAAGTCAGCGAGGAGTGAACTGCTGACGATGAAAACTGGGACCTGAAACCAGTTCAGTCACTGCCTTTTATAAACACACATCTGGCGGAGTAGTCTAGAAGCACACGTTTCACGAACTCTAAAAGCCTGGCCCAGGTACATCCCAACACCTGAAGAGGATGCCCGACTGTGACACAGGACACCTGCATGCTGGGGCCTGGAACAAACCTTGTTGTTGGGCATTCTGTTTCACGTGACACATTTGTATTAATTTCAAAAGCTCTGGGTCTGTCTCCAGATCAGAACCTAAGATCAATACTTCTGGTCTAACTGGCCTGTTTTTCTCATTAAGGGAAAACCCACTGAGAGGTTACTTTTAAAACATCTCCCATACACAATTAAAATGACCTGTGACCAAGAGCGGTAACAGTGAACACACGCAATCTACTTAAAAAGTAGAGATGACTTTCCTTAACCATCATGCTAGTTCATAAAATTAGTTGCTTTAGCCTCTTGAAAGTCAACCTTCACTATCCTTTATCTGACCTCCTAAGGGCATAAACAGGTACAATTATTGGTAAAATGTCTGAAACCAGTGGACTCCAACAAGTTGGCCACCAACCTCTTCTACTTTGAAGGGACATATTAAAAACATGTAAAAACTTCCATGTAGCAACTGCTACACATGTTGGCACATGTGGCCCCACTGAAAGCTGGACTTGGGACATTCTGGAATGACAGTGGCTCCAGTGCAGTGCCAGAACATTCTCACAGTGACAGAAACTCTTTTTGAGTAGAGCTAAAATCGAATTTGCAAAACCTTCACCTACATTCACTTCTATGTTGTGTCTACCTTATGGAAGGGCAGGGAATAATCTGGTAGCCAATGAGGAAGAGCCCATTCTAGAACAGCAGCAGCGCACCCCATGCTGGGGTGGCTTCAGGGGTTGGCAGACCCCCACCCCCACCCCAGCTGAACTCCCTGCTGATCTGCAGCGGCACGGCTGGCAGTATCAGCACTGACCGCAGTGTGGGCAGTGGTGGCCCTGGGAGTGTGCCAGTCTGGGCTGTCCTGGCAGTGAAGGCGCCTTTAGCTCCCACTCTGGGGCCTGCTTGTTCCCGAGCCCCAGGCCAGGCTGACTTGGGGAACCAGACTCCTTAGCAGCTGTAGGAGACAGAGCTGCCCTGTGGGCCAGACCACTGTTTCTACCTGCTGGCCACGTTGGTAATGGGAACGGAAGGTTGGGGAGAGGCCTAGTGTAGAACTAAGCAGGCTGGTGTTCTCAGGGACCGGTAATCAGCAACTCTCTAATTGGCTCAGTAAGCATGGAGTGAGGGGCCTTGTCACACTACAAAGGTAGGCTGTGGGGCATCGCTGGCCTCTGGGTGGCACTGGCGGGCCTCAGTGAAGACTGGAGGACACGGGTCTCCACCAGCACTGTTGCTGTCTGCCACATGGAGACTGCAGACACCCAAATGAAGTTATAGCAGGACTGCAAGTAAATATGGGGGTGCACCCAACCAGCACAGGCACAGGGCCTGGTGAAAAGCCCTCAGAGCAATTGCATAATGCTATATATACTGCATCCTTCTCAATATGCCAATATAACCACCCAAACCCCAAAATCCCAAAAGTGTCACACTGCTGCCCTGGGTGGGCCTGCTTCTTAGTGACTGGCTGTTAAGAGCCAAAGAAATGAAGTGAGCATGTGGTGTGACAGTGAGCCAACCTTATGGCATGTGCAGGGAAGCAAACAGAGGCCCTGGCAGGGGTCCCCTCCCTGGAGCTGCCCACTGACTCAGCACCCTGCTCCACACTACCACCACCACCCATTGGGTCCCATATCCGCTTGCAGTCAGACTGAGGCAGCTACCACTGAGAGAGCCGTCTCTGTAACAGAGCCAGAGAGGGGCTCTGACGACACAGTGGAGAAAGCATGGACGTGAATTGTTCGTGGTGACTTCAGTTCTATTTTCAGCTCAGCGGGACCCAGGTACTTTCTCACTGCAACCTGGGTTTCCTGTTAAAATTCTTCCCAAATATCAAGTAACAGCAAGAAATCATTTTGCTTTTATGCATTTGCTTAAATATTTTGAGTTTTTCAGTAAGTTCTGATTTGCTTTTGTTAGAAAACACAAATTCCTAGAGAACACTTGAGTGTAAGCCACCTCCCAGCTGCTGCTCAGACTGGAGACGCTCTATCATTGGGATGTCCCTAAAGAGGTCTGAACGGCTGTGGTTTGGGCCACAAATCTTTTCCAGTTGACTTGTCTGATATCATATTTGGGTGATTTACACTTAAATGGAGAGGTGCCTAGAACTCTTCAAAGAAACTTGCAAAAACCAAGTATGTATCTGGAGGTTAATGCCCTTCTTCATTTTAAGTCTCACATACAGGGTTTTGCAAATTCATGTTGGACTGACAGCATATGAAACAACTGACCCAATTGTTCTTCACCACGAACACTAGAATAATGTGATCAAGGCCTCATGGGGAGCCAGGCATGTAATCAAGAGGACGGGGCAGACAGCCTGGCGGGGCGGTGGCCTGGGGAGCGCAGCTGCAGCTTGCCCGCCATCTCAGCACTGTCACCAGGCAGTCTCCTCACGTTAATAAGGCTACAGTTTAACCAACATCATCTGTGCCCAAATTGTTTACTACTTCAACCAATATGATGGGGGCAGGGGTCTTAGATCCTCCCTGTGAGCTCCAGGTCACAAAGGGTCACGAGTGGACACCCAGGGCCGGCGGGTGGCCGTGCAGATGCAGCGGCTAGGCAGCAGTTACCTTGGCGCTCTTCCTGCCGAGCTCCTCCAGGTCCACCCGTGCAATGACAGATGCTCTTTCATTTAAACAAATGAAAGTGGCAAAACTTCTTATCCATCTTCTAAGTTTACTTCTTTAATTCTCAGAAGCTAAGAACATAACTATGTGCACAGTTTTGTGCCATGCACAAACATCAAGAATAGTATTTTATGATTTTATACAAACATACCCACGACTTGTGTAGCACACTGGAAGACCTGCAGCAGCGTCTTCAAAGGGGCACTTGGGCTCTAACACTGATGATGCCACCAGAGTGGCAAGCAGTATCAGATGGGCCCAAAGCTCCAAAAGGTCATAGGTCACTGAAGAGCAAGTGGAGGGAGCAGGACCCACCCTGAGGTGGAACTTTTAGCACCGCCCCCTCCCCTGGGGCTCCAGCACAGCGTGCTGCTGAGGGGTTTCATCTCAAATGTTTATGTACATGAAACCTTTCCCCGATATAATTACCTGAGCAGTTGGGTATTTTAATGTTATAAAAGTACAACACTGTAAAATACCAAAAGAATGTCACTGACAACCAAGAAAATTGCGGCTGTATGGAGAGCATTAAAAACAGTTGTCAAGCTAAATCCATCAGTACAAGCTTTGGTTTTTCCTCTGGGGGGTGGGGGAGAGGTAGGAGGGGAATTGGTTCATATGGACGAAGTCTGGTTTGTCCCAGCCACATTTTATTGCTACTGACAATCCTGGAAGAGACAGGTAAAAATGGCTCACGCAGCTGATAAAGCAAAAACCCCCCCCGTCCCCGCTTAAATGTCTACAAAATATGCTTGGGTTCTAGAATCCCCTACATATTTTATTATAGGAAACTTGTTTCCTCTGATGATTTGTGAAATATGCTCCTGGAGCCCATGCCATTAGTCACCCTCGTGAGAGTCCGTGTTCTCCATCCACTTCTCACAGCTCGTGGACGAGCTGCATGGCCACACGGGGGCTGGGCTGGGGGAAATGCTGCATCCGGGCACCGTGCTTAACAGACCATCCGGATCTGGGTGTCCTGGTTCCCTTAGCGTTTTCCATTTTAATTCTCAAAGCTAGATAAACTGTAGAAATCTCGTATTTCAGTCAAAATTTGTTTAGATCCTGTGTTTTAAGTCACCTATTGAGACATTTAAGGAGCCCAAAATACTAGAATACAAATACCAGAATTCCACTTCCATATTCTTTCTAATAAACCTGGGGCATTTTAGAAAAAAAAAAAAGAAAGAAAGAAAGAAAGAAAAAAAAAGGTTAAGCTCTCTCCATGCTTTAACAATAAGGAAGGCAAACAGATAGTGGAAATAAAGAGGAAAAAAATAAAACTGTAAAAGCACAAACATGATTGATTTGGGGGAGAAATTAAAAAACAATTGTTTCCGCAAGTACAGAAAACCTCAAAAACAATTTAAATAAAAGAAATCAATCAGGAATGAGTGTATGTTAATAGCATTACCCTGAGAGCACGCAGGACCTACTGATACTTTCGTGAGGAGGAAGAGCAAACTTAGACGTGGTTTACCGGAGGGTCCCACACCATGTACCCTGACAGTTGTCCCTGCATCCACATCCAGGCAGCACAGTGCACCTCCAGGAGCAGCACCCTGGCTCTCTGGGCTGAAGGAGGCTCCACATGCCCAGGCCAGTGTCCCAGCATCAGGTGCACCCTGAATCTCACCATCCCAACCCAGAAAAGCCCGTTCTGAAGCCGGCCAGGGCGGCAGGTAGGGGGTCCTCATGGGGCCGCAGGGTTCTGTGTGTGCTACAGCAACTGTGAAAGGATGATCTGGGTCGGAGGTAGACACAACTGCTACTCACCCGGGCTGAAGTCAGTATTTTTCCAATGACCCTTCCCAATCATTTTTTGGGAAGATGACATTTCTGAGATAACAAAAAAAAAATGATCAAAAGCAACTCAAAAATGTCCCCCCTGCACTCAATCAATTCTGGATATCCATCAGTTTTAATTGGCGTCAGTGTGCTAGGAAGGGTTAGTCATTAGTTTGTTTCAACTTTCTGTCAACTTGAAGCCCATGAAGCTTCAGGGAGGAGCTGATATGGAGAGAGGAGGCGGAGAAGAAAAGACCCAGTCTGTGAGCAGAGAAATGGGCCCCTGGTGTATCTCCCCACCCCCAATTCCTTTCTTCTCTCAAGGTCACAGTGGGATTAGAGTCCAGGGAGAAGAGCCATCCTGTCCTCATAACTCCGCACAGGGTGCCTCAGAGCAGCTTTCCAGCTCTAGTCAACAGATGGAAATCAGTCGCCAGGACCTTGGTAGATGTGCCCGGGTTTCCTGATTCTGCTGCATCCTGTAACCTGTAACCCACTTAGAGCACAGTACACAGGACTCCAAAGTCACGGTTACCATCCGTTCACACGTAAGTGATGTATGTTTTTAGGTATGCTCACAGCCTCTATAAAAGTGCTACTTCACAGGCGTGCTATAGTTTAACTGTACTTAACAACGTATTCCTAAAATAATAAAAAAAATCTAGTATTACTTTGCAATTTACTTAGGTATTAGGCCATTTATGTTCTCAAAGTGAGCATTTAGTTACACATTTTCTAATTATACTAGTCCAGCGCCTACCTACAGGTATCCTCCCTCAGTGACTGTTAAAAGGTGACTAAAAGGAGAAGGCAGAAGAGCTCTATAATCTTGGAATTCAGGGCTTTTAAACCTTTCAGTGCTTTAAAAAAAGGCATAAAACAGTATAAAAAATAGCACAAAAAAAACTGAATAAAAATAATCTTAGTAATAGAGTAAGATGTGCCCTGCAGACCAATTTAATTTTGGAGAGTTAGGATGAAAAACAAGAAACCAAAGGTCCTGCTGCATAAGCAAATCTGGGATCTCATAGACTGACTGGCAAGACCTCAACTCCTCATTTTTTGGGGGTGGGGAGGCACGACCTACAGTCCGGCGTCCAGAGAAGTCTGGAGGCCCCTGGTGGAGTCTGCTTTAGGAGACACCTCGCCCACTTACCTGAGACACACGGCGCTCGGTGTGTGAGACCAGGAGTGTGTTTATGGGGATATGTAATGTGTACTGAACAAGAAAAATTTCTCAGCTCAGAAATTGTACTTTAGTTGACTATCACTGCATCATCAATTTGCAGAAAGAGCTCCCCACACACAAAAGAAGTGATGGCCACACGTGCTAAAGGGCAGTGTGGAAACCTGTGCAGCTAACAGAGCGGTGATAATGATGCACCTGTGGTGTGGATGGTGATGAACTTGGAGTGCCGGGCAAGAGTACCTGCTCACTGGACTTTGTTGGCAACAATACTAAATACTTACCAGTGTCTGATAATGAAACAGATTAGACCTCAATTGCCAGGTGCCACAGTCAACACTGAGGTTTGCAGGGCTTTGTGGGAAACAGGCTAAGCGTGAGCCCCTGGGGCTCCCTGGTATTTGCTTCCATCCCTGGAGGTGCAGCTTTGAGCTTGGTTACACCTCCTAGTTCTGGACAGTCCTGAGTGGACAGACATCCAGAAAGACAGGGAAGGGTCCAGAAGCCACCCCTAGATGATACATACATTTATACAACAGTGACGGCCACAGGGCAGCAGTCTGTTCTGGCTTTACTGCATTGTAATTGTGGTCGCTCGCCCAGGATGGCGTGCTGCTCTCGCAAGTCGTTTCCTTCACAAGGACCTCAGTCCGAGCAGGGGCCACCACTGCCTTCTTCATGGCATTCTCTTTCTTGTCTGGAGCGGGTCTCTTGGGCACAGAAGAGACTTTAATGCCTGCCTGGATAATCAGTAAAACCCCAATCATTAAGGAGATCAAAAGTCAACCTTCATTCACTTCCCTTCTCAATGAAGGTGAGAACATGCTTAAGGTCACTCACACTCCCACCCCACCCTGAGCCTGGGCACCATGCCTGCTCAGCACCAGGCCTCAGCAGGACTCACCACCAGCTGAGCCCTCAGCATTCCACCACAATGGCTGGGAAGGGCTTCAACTTCTGAGTGACATGAGGCCCAACACAGAATAACTGTCATCCAGCTGAGGTGTGAGGCAGCCAGGGTAACATAGAACAAGTCCCTTGAGCAGGTGGTGAAAAGAGGCAAGACCCAAGTGGAAGGGCCTCTCTGAGAGTGTGCCTGCCCACAACACTGTGGGAGAGGGCGACGCTGGGCAACAAGGCCAGGACCCACACTCCCATGCTCTCCATCAGGCATCCTGCACCGTCACTCTTACTAGACACAGCAGTTGATACAAAATTACCAGCCTTAAAAATTAGGCCATCTAGCCCAGCTGGCATGGCTCAGTGGCTGAGTGTCCACCTATGAACCAGGAGGTCATGGTTCGATTCCCGGTCAGGGCACATGCCCGGGTTGTGGGCTCAGTCCTCAGTGTGGGGTGTGCAGGAGGCAGTTGTTGATGATTCTCTCTCATCATCTGTTTCTATCCTTCTCTCCCTCTCCCTTCCTCTCTGAAATAAAAAACAAAAACAAATAAAAATCAGGCCATCTAGTCTTGGCAGGTGTTTCTCAGTGGTTAGAGCATCCACCTGTGAACTAAAGGGTTTTGGGTTTGCTCCCCTTCTCCAGTTGGGGCACGTGCGGGAGGCAACCAGTCGTGTCTCTCTCACATCGATGTTTTTCCCTCCCTCCCTCTCTCCCTTCCACTCTCTTTAAAAGCAATGGAAAAAATACCCTCAGGTAAGGAATTAACAAAAGTAAATAAATAAAAGTTAGGCCATCTAAACGCTAAATAAGCATTCAACTATGTCAAGAAAACACTCCATTAGGCTTGCTCAATACAAGTGCAATGGGGCCATCCAACGGCCATGCCAACCTAAGCTAACTCCAGGAAGGCATGCAAGTGGGAGTCAAGTGATTCTTAAAACACCCTGACTCTTCACAAGTCACGTGTGTCTCAAAGCCAGACCACCTGAGAGCCAGGTCTCACAGTGAGACAGTCTTGCCTCAGAGCCCACTCCCCAGCCCTGCTGGCTGCCTGTGACGTTGCTTCCCACATGGGCTTGAACGGTCACCAACAGTTCTTGGGAGATGGCTGGCTTAGGAACAGCAGCCAGCTGCCTGAGTTTGCTTTACGGTGCCCGTATTAGTCAATCCCTCAGCTAGAGGGCAGAGAAAAGAAAATGTGAGGATATATACTCACTGGTAATTCTGACAACAGGACTGGTGGAAAAGGTGGAGGACAACAGGAGAGGGGACGGCACCTGACTTACATCTATGCCGCTGTCCCCTACACTCTACAAACAAGCCAGCGAGTCTGGAACATGAGTACACTTATGCTTTGACTCTTGCAATGGGGGTGGTGGTCTTGGTCAGCTTACCTCAACACTACATCTGGGAAGAACGAGCGTTTCTGGCTTTGTCTTGGTCTTGGTCTTTTCTTTGGGTTTTTGTTTTGGCTCCTTCCCTGCACTCAGGAACTTCATGGTGGCAGCAGCATGTTTCAGAATGCAGTCACTGCTGCAGTAGACAGAGTCGGGCTGCGCCACGCTAGAGCACCCAGGCCCAATACACTTTGCGGCAGCAGGAGACTCTGTGACCTGCAGAACAGAACACATGACTTCAGACTTACAAATTCCAGCAGTTAAGGTAAAGTAAAACCACCATTTCTAGTACTGAGGGGACTGCTTTTAATCAAGAGACACTAACAGTATGTTTAATGTGAATAAAACTTATGTTTCACTTATTCAAAGCACAGGAATCGACTTCCCTGTCTAAGACATGCACCTTCTGCCTTCATGCCACTCGTGGAGAACACAACTCTGCCCTTGCAGATGTGCTTTCTCACCCACAGTTAGGTTCCCGCATACGGGGTTTTTGTTTGTCTGTTTGTTTTCGAGGTAACTAAGATGCTTTTGAATTAATTGAAAGGGTCTGATTCAATCAGGTGAAAACGCTTAACAGAGAAACTGGACCTGTTAAAGGAGAGGAGACATTGCTGCTCATTCTGAAGAAAGCGGCCCTGTTGTGAGGGCCATCAGTGGCTGGCTCTGAGGGTGAGGGTGCAGGAGAGAGCCCAGATAAACAACAAATACCTTTTCAGTATAACATGCTACAAAACCACACAGGACACCTTTACAGACATGGAAGCTTCTGGATGTGGATCTTCACCCGCCAGGTCTGAGACCCTGGCCTCCACTGGCCCCTGGGATGCAGCTTAGGACAACCCTGGGCAGAGGGCCTGGCTTAGCCATTTTGTGACCCGTGGAAACTGAGCTAAGAAGTACATGTTTTCCTGCTAAGTCTGTAGTTGTGGTGGCTAGAAACCTGACGTTATCACAAGCTGAGACCAAACATACAAACACATCCCTCAACGTTCTTTTTTTTTGTCTTTTCTTTTTTTTTTTTTTTTAATATATTTTATTGATTTTTCACAGAGAGGAAGGGAGAGAGACAGAGAGCCAGAAACATCGATGAGAGAGAAACACCGATCAGCTGCCTCCTGCACATCCCCCACTGGGGATGTGCCCGCAACCCAGGTACATGCCCTTGACCGGAATCGAACCCGGGACCCTTCAGTCCGCAGGCCGACGCTCCATCCACTGAGCCAAACCGGCTTCGGCTCCCTCAACGTTCTTGAGCAAAATCTATGTCTCACATTAAGTACTTAAGATAATAGTTTTTCTTCCACTGATTCCAAGTTTCACTCAAGATAAAAATTAAACGTACATAGTTTCAAACACACTGACAATAAAGACATAAAATTAGGATGGCTTTCCCCACTAATTTACATTTCTGTTAACGCTTCCTAATGACTAAAGTTGTTAACGGTATCATATTTCCATTGAGTACCTGCAGTACCTCACAATAGCTATACTGAAGGCTCCAGTCCCCAATGACACAGTGCAGGGTGTGAAGGCAGCCTTCTGGCCACCGGACACCTGCAGAAGGACAGGCGGGGCACAACCAGCAGTGGCGCCCTCCCACGAGCCCAGCTGACCACACCAGGGGCGGCTGGTGAAGGGTGGCTGAGACGCAGGAAGACTGGGAGTGAAAACATGTCCTGAGTAGGGCAATCACAAGAGCCCAAGACGGCTCTCCACAGCGGAAGCTGACAATCCATGGAAAACAAGACAAAAAAAATCACAGCCCTAAAGACCAGCTGGAAAGGACGGAGTAAAAAGAGCTGTGGACAAGAACCACAGACACTGGGCTGGGGACTGTCCCTGGCTGAGGTCATTGAAAACCCTAGTAGCCACGTGAAAGCTGCCACCATCACCCCTCAGCATCTCCAGTAAGGCAGGCTCAAGATCACTAGTTCTTGCTCTCTTGCATCTCAGCCACCAGCATGCCATCCAGACTGAGGAAGACCTGAAAACTTTGGGGCCAAGAGAGCCACAGCCACATCAGTGAGCACAGGAAGCACCCAGGAGGCCAAGGTAATGCAGGTGGCTTGCATCATCACAGGATCAACTTCGGCAAGTATCACCTAATAGGTGCAAGGCATCAGCACATAAAGAGAACCCAAGCTTCTGCCCAACTGTCAACCTTGGTAAACTGCACCTTGATCAGTGAGCAGACACACAAATGCTGCCAAAAACAAGACAGGAGCTGCTCCTATCACTGACATGGTGCGATCAGACTACTATAGTCTGGGAAGGAAAGGCTCCCACAGAAAACTGTCACGGTGGAGGCCAAGTGCTTCAGGAGAGCTGAGGAGAAAACGAAGGGTGTTAGCAGAGGCTGTGTCCTGCTAGCTTGAAGCCACACAGAAGGAAGTTCATTAAATGCTCACAAGTGCTTTTTTTTGGGGGGGGGGGGGGAAGACCCCAAGTTCTATCAAGATGGTGCCAGTTGAGACAAGGGCACACTCACTTCAGTAACTCCAAGACGACTGTGATTTGTTACATGAGACTCCATAAAGAACACTTAGAGAAAGACTCATTTTTAACAAGCCAGTCCATCAGTTCAGTTAAAACACATTGCATGCGGGAAACTATTTATACGTTTTACGTATTTATACGTTCTACCAGTGTAGTAGAGCGCGGGACACGTATTAATACGTTTTTTATAGACTAGCGGTAGAATGCGGGTAACGTATAAATACGTAAACTAAAGTTATCGTAATTTTACTGAACGCTGCCATTTGCGCACAAAATTAGCAAAAATGGCCCGCGCCACCTGTTAGCGCGCGATAAAAACTACCCGCAAACAATGTGTTAAGAAAAATGTTGAGTCAACAGTAATAGTCTATGAGCTGGACATGGAGTCCCACAGGAGCAGGAATGGGGAGGCTCACAAAGCACAAAACACAACTGCTTTCCTACCAGCCCACCCTCATCAGACATGACACTGCTTCTGGGGAAGCCTAAATTATTCCAAAAGAACCAAACTCCTCAGTCTTGATGTTTGTCAGCAGGAGTCAGATCATCACTGACCCGGGAGGCAATACTTACAGGCTGGAATATCTTGAGTTTTTTCTTGCCACTTGGATTTGCAGCCTTCTCAATTCTCCCCTTTATTCCTTGGTCTTCACTGGATTTCTGCTCTATGGTCCCGATACTTGTACAGTCAGTGCTGTCAGCGTCTGCAGGTCGCAGCCTCGCTTCCTGCTGGTCGGTGGTTTCTGAGTTAGGCTCGTCCTGCACCTGCAGAATGGTGCAGTTGGGGCAGATGTAATCTTCCCCGTTCCTCTCCAGGAGCCTTCCACGAGCCTCAGAAATGCCCACACAATCGCCATGAAACCATTCTTCACATCGGTCACAGCAAATCATAAACCTGAAATTGGAAAATAACCAGGAATGGAAAACAAAGAGATACACACTCAATATTAGACAAATTGGTTTCAACATTGTTTAAAAAAATGCAAACGTACAGAAAAGTAGAGACAGGAAAAAAAACATACAATATACCCTCTCATCATTCAAGCAAGTTCACTCAATCTTGTTTTGAGTAGAGCATTTTAAGTTAACTAAAGGGTTCTTAACATCCCCCCACCCCAGCTCAGTACTGTCTCCACAAAAGAGCAACAATGCCTTTCTCCCACTCAAAGAACCAGACCACAGCTCCCTACCACCACCAGAGCAGTGCCAGCCCAGAGAGATCTCTGGGATGACAGTGGGTGGTGGGTAATTTAGTCTTTGCCGCCTTGCACTCTGGCCGCTGGCTGCAGGTGGCTAGTGTGACCAAGGCAGTGAAGAGCCCCAAGTGGCCTACGGCGACCACAGTGCATGCAATGTATGGCTCCAGAGTCCCTTTCTGACAATGACTTGTTCATCTTTTTCAACGCACAAGTTGCTCATTCAGCCCGGCTCTATAACCCTAAATCCCGCTGCTTTTCTCACATGGATTTCCCTAAAACCCGGGGCAGCCAGCAACCTCCTTGCCCATAACCTACCTGTTGTTGTGAGGCTGACGACATATACAATACAGAGCATTGGGGTCGTACACCTCACACTCGGGCTTGTGCTTGACTGAGCTTCCAGGGTCCTCCTCTTTGACTCCCGGGGTCGTCCGCCCTTCTGACTTCCCCTCTCTGTCACTGCTAGCTGCCTGTTCATCTGCCGGCTCTTGCTGGCCGGGTGGGGAGCTCTCCATGGCATCGGCCACCTCCACATCCACAGCTTCTGCTGGGCCCTCTTCCCGACGCTTCTTTCTCAGGCGACTCTGGACTCCTCTCAGGGCCCTATCAGCTGGCTCCTGTTCACGCTTTCTTCGTAGGCGATTCTGAAGTTCTTTCAAGGTCAACCCATCGCTATCACTATCGGAGGTGTCATCCTCACCATCATCTCCTTTGGTCTTTGCAGATGAGGCTGGTCGTCCCTTACTGCCTGTGGGGCCAACCTTGGGCCCACTTTTACTGTCAGAGGAGCTCTCGACGCTCCCCTCAGAAGCGGTTTCGACATCTGTGACTGGGCAAGAGGTTGACTCACTGGGGTCCTCAGGGGAGATAGGCACTGTCTTCCTCCCTCTGCGCCGGACTGTTGTGAGAAACTCCTCCACCCTCTCAGTCCGCTTTGGCTGCCGCCCACTGCGTCGCAAGGAAAGGCTCTGCTGCTGCTGGGGCTGCTGATCCACAGAGTCTAACTCCGTGTCCCCAGCGCCCTCCCGTTTAGCAATGGTGGTCCTTCGAAACCCCCACGTTTTCCTAAACTCTTTACTGGTGGGTTTGATGACCTTGGGGGCTTCCTCATGGCTCAGGTCACCTTTCTCATCCATACCTAATGGGGAAATGCAACCAAACCACAACCAACATTAATGAGGCCACATTCCTTGGCACGTGAGCAGGGAGGCCCTGGGCTAGAGGAGCATGGCCTTCACCCCACAGGAGGGAGACACCCACAGGACCACACAGGAAGGAACAGCTTCCTACCCATGGACAGTGAAGGTGGACGTTAAAACAAGTAAAAAAACGACATTGTGACCAGTGTTTCTTCAAGTGTGAGGTCATGTCATAATTCGAGGCGATTTTTGAAGAAAATCCTAGTTGTTATACATCTAATATTACAAAGAAAAACAGCTAGCAAATCTGTAACTTTGCCATTTAACCGGTGAGGACCAGGTCTTATAAAACAGGTAGCGGGGAAATGTCAACCGAGCCACAGTCCCAGGAAGCAAGGACATGACCAGAACAGTGTTTGCTGTGATGAGAGGTGGCTGCCATTTCCCTCCCTGAGTCAGGCGGACTCTGCCTGCAGGGCACAGTGGATGGGACGCTGTGCCAGTCCCTGGCCCAGTAGGTGAGAATACTGGCTGCTCCTGTCCTGGGCTTTGGAGCCCTGAGCAGTCACATAAGAAGTCCGACCACCTGGCTGGAGAGACCCCATGGAGAGGGTGTGTGCTGGACCTGCACCACAGCCCAGCTGAGCTCTGACTTGGTAGCTACAAAAGTACGAGTTCTAGGGGTAGTTGTTACATAACAACAGATGACTAGGACACATAGGAAATACTGAACCTTGGCTACTTTGAACGTGTGTTTCTTTTCCCTATTCTTCCTTTCCCTTTCCTTCTAATACGATTACTGAAGGGTCATGCTTGTGAAAATGTTACTCCTATTTGAAAATAATAAAACCCCAAAGAACACAGTATGTACCTTAAGAATTATTTTCCGAGCTGTCCAGGCTTCAATCACATGTAAATGCTAGTGATGACTCAGACTTTACACCATGTTCCATCCTAGGGGAAGGACTGGTATAGAATGAAGACCTTCAAAATGTAAAATACACAAAACTCAAAACCATATGCAACCTGACTCCTTTCTATTCCCACTAAATGCTGTCACCCCGTTTCCCATCCAGCTCCGCACACCCTTCACCCTAGAACCTGGCCTCATGCTCCCAACCACTCAGAAGCTTGCAGGAGTGGCTGTGTCATTAGCATATGTGCCATGGAGGACCACACCACTTCTTTAGTCACAGCCGAACTAAAGTGAGGTCCTTATGGAGCTTCCAACACAGAGTGCTCTGGCTGGTGACCTTGAGCAAGTCACATGAACTGCCTGCATCCAGGAGGCAATGCTGACCTCACAATGCTGTGAGCTCCAATGTGAGAAGCAGCACTCACGCTCCCAAGAACAGGGCCGTGATCCTTCCGTGTGCGTGTGAGAGCTGTTACTAACCACACTAGTTACAACTGTTTGCCCATCTGGCCTAGAAATCTGACTCCTTAGGGTAAGTGTTCTCCTCTTGCAAATCTACTCGTAGCAAACCTGAGGGCCACCTTAAAAGAGGATCAAGCCCTTATTTCATACACCATTCTCAATTCCTACCCAAGGCAAAGTGTGAGGGGCCTGAACCAGCCTTTGCCCACAAGCAGTGCAGGGAGCCACAGTCCCTCCATTTCAGAGGGTCTGGGACTGAGCCTATGAAGCTACCGCAGGGCTGGGGAAGGAGCCCGATCCCCACGGCAGGGATGGTTTCCGGCAGGAGGAAATCTCCTCTGCAGGTACATTTCACCACAGAGAGAACGCATGACGTCAAGTTCTATGCACTAATAAAATAACCAATGGGAAAATAATTGCTCTGAATAAAATTGTTATTTTTTCCAGTTTGAGCTAATTGTTTTTTTTGTGTGTGTGTGAATAGTCTTTTACATTTTTATAAGCTGAATGTGGGCACCAAAACACCTGTAAGTTATCTTTTTCAGTTGAATGCACACAAAAGTTTAGAAAAGGTGAAAAGAACAATTCTAAACATCATTCCATATTCACCTAAAAACTTTTCAGCTAAAGTTTAGAATGTTTCAAACATATATGAATGTTACATTGCATCACCTTCTTTACATATAATGCCACTTTAGAAATAGAAAACACAACTTCAAACTTTTAAGGTTTTGCTGTTGACATTTAACACTAATGATACGTTACCTGCCAGACACTGAACGCTGGGACACCTCCAGAAGTCCTGAATTCAAAAAACCCAGCCTGACCGTTGCAAGCACTTGGTCTAAGCAAACAGCCAGGCCTCAAACACTGCTGCCGCCAGTCACTGCTCACTGACGACTACACAGATTATCGTGAGACCATTCACACGAGTGAGCTCCTAAAAGAAAGAAGATGGTTTATAAGTCTTAACTATAAATTAAACTACATTAAAAATGTTTTTTAAAAAACAAGCCCCCCCCCCCCCCCCAAACAACAACACACAGTTCCCTTCCTTCAAGGACTTCTAGAGAAAATACTGTGACCACATGGGGACCAGGACAGGGGTGGAGGGTGGAGCTGGCTATAAGAGAAAACAGGCCCTGGTGGGGTGGGGTAGTGGGTGCCACAACCAGTAATCAGGTGTCAGCTATTACCCAATCAATCCTATTTCTCAATAAAACCCAACAGAGAGAGAAACAAACAAAATATGAAAAGGCTGAACAACAAAATTAAATAATTATTTAAAAATCCTTAATTCTAGCCCTGACCAGTTTGGCTCAGTGGATAGAGCGTCAGCCTGCGGACTCAAGGGTCCCAGGTTCGATTCCAGTCAAGGGCATGTACCTTGGTTGCGGGCACATCCCCAGTAGGGGGTGTGCAGGAGGCAGCTGATCCGATGTTTCTCTCTCATTGATGTTTCTAACTCTCTATCCCTCTCCTTTCCTCTCTGTAAAAAATCAATAAAATATATTTTAAAAAATCCTTAATTCTATATCTACACCATCATTTGAGTTAAAAAACCTGAGAAAGACTTTATAATCGAGCATCAGAGTAGTACAGGTCATGTATTATATTAAAAACATCTCTCTTCCTACACCCTCTTTTGAATGAACAAACGAACGGCCTCACTTGGTCTCAGCCCCACTAAAAGTGCCTCGGTTCCCTGAGGGACCCTAAGTATTACTTTTGACACATTTCACAGTCTCACCCCAACCAAGGGGACCCACCTCACCTCTTTCCTCCTAGCCTCACTCCAACTGCCTCCTGTAACTGTGGTCTCCTTAGTGACTCAGAATAAAGACAAACATTCTGATGCCCCTCCTTTTAAAGCAACAGTGACCATTTCACCCCATTAGCAAAATAGGTCACCACAGCCACCAAATCTCTTAAATGTGGTGGTAAATCGGTCTCAAAATGAGTCTACAATGGTTCAAAAACTTTACTTCTCAGAAGAAACTGGAAATAAACCTTACTTTTATATTTCAAAACCCCAAGAACAAAATTTAAGATGTTCTCAGGAATGAAAAAATTTTTAATTCATGTTACTCTGAAAGACCAACATATATCTGGATTTGACTTAAGTGTTGAAAAATTCATCAGAAAAGAAAAAAATCAAATATTTCTATGGAGTGGAATGAGATAAACTCTATTCAGAACACACGACATTTTAGACAATTTGGTTCATTTATCTGGACTTTTTTATATTTCATATTTACATCTATAGTCAAGTGCTAAGTTCCTAACACAATTAAGTGTGTAACCCTTTACACCACGAAAAGAGAACAGGTCATAAACTTTCATTCACATCATAGTAATACAACTTTCCCAAAGGAAAAAATGTGGGCATTCCTGAAAAAGTGAGGGGGGGCGGGGAACCCATCATAAGCGCAATTTTTGTTCTTAGCTGAAGACTGCTCCCTTCCCTGCTAAGCTAAGGTAGGAATAATTCTTTGACACCTTAGGTTTAAAAACCTCAGCTGCTATCAACCAAGAGCCTGTGTACCTACAGGGCAACCCCAATGGCTAAATGGAATCCAGGAACAAGATCTGCCGCTATCAAGGTCCTTGAAAGGCAACTCTCCAACTTTTTGGTCCCAAGGCCTCTCCACACTCTTAAAAACTGAAAACCCCAAAGAGCTTTTGTTTATGTGAAATACATTGTTATTTCCAAAAGTAAAACAAGAAACTTTCCAGATAATTGTGGGTGTTCTTTGCTACCCCATACCAAGCCTTGACAAGCAGTAGTGTCATAAACATTAGTTGCAACACAGAAACAGAAACCATATGGTCATCTGGATCACCAACTCACGCAAGTCCAAACGCAGCATGGTCCATCAGATGACACGGAGGACACACACGTGCTAGTAATATTGGCACCTGTCTCCTCAAACAGCTTTAATCACTGGGAAGCCATCAAGCTCACAATGGCAGATAGAAGCTTTTCAAGATTCTAAACCTCATTTGAAACCTGGAATTTTATCGTTAGGAACAAATATGTCAGTTCTTTCCTTAAGACTCACATCCTTCATCTTCAAGAAAATGCCCACCAAATGCCAGTCTGAAAACTTGCAGCCTGTCAGTAGTCCTTTCAAGTACAAATGGCTCAGGTCCCAACAGCCCCAGGGGCACCTCCTGGAGACAGTCTCCCTTCCCATCTGGGGTGGAGGAGAGGTGCTACTGCATCCTTGCCACTTCATCACAGGGAGTGGTAGGAAGATGTACACTATCGGCTGAGATTTAATAAAATAGTCTTTATTGCTTCACCAAAGACAGTAAGGGAGACTGGCACATTAAAAAAAATTTTTTATTGATTTCAGAGAGGAAGTGAGAAGGGGAGAGATAGAAACATCAATGATGAGAATCATTGATCAGCTGCCTCCTGCACATCCCCCCCACTGGGGATTGAGCCCGCAGCCAGGGCATGTGTCCTGACCGGGAATTGAACCATGACCTCCTGGTTCATAGGTCAGCGCATAACCACCAAGCCACGCTGGCTGGGCAGGCTGGCACATTTTAAGTGGCTGGTGCAGAGGCGGAGAGCACACTATAGGGTTTGATGTCAGCAATCGAATTTGCTTCGGCACCACGACCAGTTCACTCGGCAAAGAAGGCAAACAATGTCAACTATCACAGTGGAGACACTCAGGGACACACTGAGGACAGACTCCTGTGACAAGGTATTTCTATCAGTGTAAGAACACACCGCACCCGTGCACAGCACTAACACAGACGTGGGCTTCATTATCAGAAGGGACCCAACACTGCCTTCCACCAAACCTGTTCTAAAACAACCCTCACTCTGCCCTCCATTCTCTACCTCTGTCAGACTGTCAGAAGTGAATTTCTTAAAATCAAAGGCAAAAAGCCAGGTTGGTGTGGCTTAGGGGCTGACTGTTGACCTATGAACCAGAAGGTCAAGGTTCGATTCCTGGTCAGGACATGCAGGAGGCGGCCAATCAATGATTCTCTTTTCATCATTGATGTTTCTCTCTCTCTCCCTCCCTTCTCCCTTCCTCTCTGAAATCAACAAAAATACCCCCAAAAAAGTTTAAAAAACAAAAAGCATAAATACCTTTCTAAGATGTTATGTGTTACTTACAAAACAAATACAAATGTCAGTGGTGCGACTGTGACCATGGTGGAGCTGAAGGCCGACCCCACGACCACAGAGCACGCTGGAGGCCTGTTTCGAGTGGTGCAGTGCTATACAGTGAAGAGACTCATGTCCCTAAGTCACTTTACAATATGCTACCCAACCACGATGTGGATCCTACTCTCAGCATGACAACCACTTCTTATCAAAGAGACCACCCAGTGCTGACCTGTCCCACCTGGTGGCTAAACCATGTTTGCCCACACCTCACATTCCCAGAACAACATTCACAACTAACCATTTAAATTCTGAAACAATTCTGATCTGCCAGTCAGAAACTACATCCAAAGCTACAACATAACCTCGCCATTATGGACTCTGGTGACTCAGACTTTTTAATTCTGAGTCACACAATTCAGCTTCTATAAATGGGGTGGTCACTAATGAGAATATACCCAGAAATTCCAACCACGCAGGATGTCCTGAGTGTGTGCCATTTTTCAAGCATTGATGGTAGCCGCCCTCATCTACTCCATAGGTCCGCAGTCACAAACACTCGCTGTTCATCCACAGAACATGAGCATACCCTTGGGGCACGCGCAGGAGGCGACCAGTGGATATGTCTTTCTCAAATCGATGCGCCGCCGCCACCCCCCCCCCCCCCCCCCCGGAAATGCAATGGAAAAGCATATCCTTGGGTGAGGATTAACTAACAATCAATCAATCAATTGCCAGTTATCCCTGCTGGGCACTTCAAGGACTCCTTTCCCTGAATATCCCAAGTCCTGTAGCTATTAATTAAGAATCCAGGACCTGCCCAGCTAGTGTGACTCAGTGATTGAGCATCGACCTATGAACCAGGAGGTCATGGTTTTATACCTGGTCAGGGCACGTGCCTGGGGCTGTGGGCTCAATCCCCAGTGTAGGGTGTGCAGAGGCAGCCAATCAATAATTCTCTCTCATCAGTGATGCTTCTCTCTCTCTCTCTCTCCCCCTCCCTCCCTCCCTTTCTGAAAAAAATGAATATAAATAAATGCACACACACAAAGAATCCAGGACCCCCCACAATTGGCCACTCTACTGCTTTTATATCCACACTTTCTGTTTGGGCCCCAATTACATCTGTGCTGGACTTCCTTCTGGCACCTCTTGGGGGTACTGCTACAAGATCCCAGTGCCCTGCTGGGGTCTCCTGGGGTCATCCACAGTCCCCCATACAGGCCACTCTCAACCCATTTTCACTGCAGCAAGTGGTGGTGTTACAGAGGCTGTGTATAATTAAAGGATGTCCTACAACAAATGCCAAGTGCCATTTAACATACAAAACCAAGGGCCTCTCCCATTCAGGCATCTCACCTACAAGGCAGAGTGCCCTACAGCTAAAAGCAGTCTTCCTCCGCCCCCCCCGCCCCAGCAGGCACCCTGGCCTCACTTCAGGCAGTCCACTGGGAGGCGGAGGGGAGGTGTGCCCCGAAACACTTTCACCCATGACCACAAACCAGCCTTTTTCCAAAAAGCAAGTAATGTGGTTGCAAGTAAAATACAAAGACATTGCCTGTCTTCCTAAAAGTAATTCATCCCCCCTCCCATGTTAAAGTTGGGAGTCAACTATTTCTTAAAACGTGAACTTCTCAAAAATAAGCACTCCTAACCATTATCTAGATTCTAGAGCAGCTGTGGGCAAACTACGGCCCGCGGGCCGGATCCTGCCCGTTTGAAATGAATAAAACTAAAAAAAAAAAAAGACCGTACCCTTTTATGTAATGATGTTTACTTTGAATTTATATTAGTTCACACAAACACTCCATCCATGCTTTTGTTCCGGCCCTCCGGTCCAGTTTAAGAGTCAAAAAGTTTGCCCACCCCTGTTCTAGAGCAAAGGTTCTCAGTGTGGTCCATAAGCTTTCCGAGGTCTCCAAGGTCAAACTATTTACACAACATTAAGACATTGTTTCCGTTTTCATGGGTCACTCTCAGTATTCTAGAAGCAAATGTGAAAGTCAAACTGCTGCCAGTTAAGCCAGACATAAAAGAGATTTGCAAAAAGGTAAAACAATGCCACCTTTCTCTTTAAGTTGGTTTTGTCTTGGAAAATAGTTTCAGTAAAATGTTATTCATGTTAATATGCAAGGGTTTATTGTTTTACAATAAGTAAATGTCTCTATTGGAAATGCCAAATACAGTAAATATCAACAGACACAACTTAAACAAAAGCTCTCTGGGGTCCCCATAATTTTAGGTGTGTCAGGTCCTGAATTCAAACCCTCTGGGAATGGCTGACAGAGCACAGACTTGACTCTCGGGGGAACCCTAAGGGCTGCTGCCTTTTGGACCACAAGCAACCCAGTGACCTTCCAGCCAGGAGGACTGCAAGGCAGGGACAGCACTGCTTCAGCAGTGGACTTTTCTGGAGACTCCCGCCTTCCCTAAACCAGCTTCACATGACTGCCGAGAAGGGGCTGATTCCAGTTAGGAGACTGCAGCGCTCACACTGACTGCCCCCAAGTTCAGAGAATGTGACTGGAGAAACAAAAGCCTATACTCAGGCCTGTGTCTCCTGAGCAGAGCTGCATCCCATACAGGTCTTAGGGCAGAAATGATGCTTAGAGACCTTGGAGACAAGTTAAGAATCACTGTGTATTTCAGCTGGAATCTTCCTTTCCTTTCCCAAGATTAGCAGAGGCCAGTGTCTGGTTTTGGTTTTGGGGTAGTGCAGTGGTCGGCAAACTCATTAGTCAACAGAGCCAAATATCAACAGTACAATGATTGAAATTTCTTTTGAGAGCCAAATTTTTTAAACTTAAACTATATAGGTAGGTAGGAGACGCAGCGCAGGCGGGCCTTGGGATACACAGCGCGGGGGAGATACATTGTTTTGAGGTACGTTCGCTGAGGTCGACCCCTTCCAACTCTCCCATCCACACTCGTCTTGTATACTTTTCAGATAGACGAGTGTGGATGGGAGAGTTGGAAGGGGTCGACCTCAGCGAACGTACCTCAAAACAATGTATCTCCCCCGCGCTGTGTATCCCAAGGCCCGCCTGCGCTGCGTCTCCCCTCGCCAGATCGACCTACACCCCCCCCACTTCTTCTAATGCCACTTCTTTCCAATCGCACTGTACGTGCGCGCCCGCACGTGGTATTTTGTGGAAGAGCCACACTCAAGAGGCCAAAGAGCCGCATGTGGCTCGCGATCCGCGGTTTGCCGACCACTGGGGTAGTGGGAAAGTTCTAAGCTTAAATAAAGGTGTTAAAGAATAAATAACAGGATTTTGTGTCAATTTTCATGGACCCACACAGAGCTGAATCTTCAAGCTTATCTCAATGCTGCACGGGCAGAGAGGCATGCCCAGGAGGGCTGTCTTACAACTAGAGGGAAAACTTCAGATTATAATCAACAAACCCTAAGAGTCCAAGGCTAGCATCTACCTAGCCCTGTCTCTCTATGGGGTGTGGGGTGGCACCTCAGGGGGACCACTCACCATTCTTGGTCCTGACAAAGGCAGCCAGCAGCGCCCTCCCCTACTGACCGCAACATGACACCCCTCCATTGACAAGTGGGCTAAGTCCTTGATAAGCAGATTGGGGGCTGGGGCTCAATGGCTTTTACATCAGGATGTCCCTGGCTGCAAACTTAACAGCAAGTTACCTCTCTCTGGGCTGCACTTTCCTGCCTGGGAAATGGGGGACAATTGTGACCTCACAGTTTCCTAAGAAGTTATCTGAAATTCTACCAAGTCAAGACTGGTCAGGGCTCACAGCAGGCAAACATGCAATGAATGATGGAAGTCACCTATTAAAATGTCAATGTCAGGCCCAAATGGCTTAGCTCAGTGGTGTTTTTGCTTTCTTCTTTTTTTTTAATATTGCTTTAACTTTCTATATGTGTATTTATCTTTATAACCCAAACCATAGTAAAGCTATCTTTATATTGGAAAAAAGCCCCCGTTTACAGTCTTATAAAGGTGTACTAAGTACCACCCAAGTGTCTGTATCAGCATATGAAAAACAAAACCACAGCTTCAAAGTTTGATACCCAAAGAGAGAAATGTCTGCCTCATAAATTACACACAAGGTAACCACCACCTGCTGAAGTATGCTTTATAGTCATGGTTACAGGCATTCTTATTACAATACATACAATTACCTATTCAACTTGGTGTAACAATTTACCTTACTCAAAAAATAAAACGAGGCCTAAGCAAGAGCCACTACTCTGCAAATCAGGTGGGCACTGGACCAAGTGAACTCGATTCAACGGTTTCTAGCCCCTTCCTTCCTGACTGATGCCTTTCCATTAGTTGTCAATCACAGACCTCTGTGATGGAATTAGCAAGGTCACTTAACGCTGGCCATAAAAAGGGTAATAGTATATTTCCACACACTGTAAGTGACCTCACCACTTAAGTAAGGAAAACGCAAAAGTCAAACTGTAGGGAAAAGCTTTCTCAGTGGCCTTATGATACCACTTGGTATCATGGGACAGACATTTGAAGAAAAATCAGGTCCTGGAACATCTTGCCAACATGTACTAGAAAGAACCAGTCCCTGGGCTACAGGGATGGAACTCCTAGGAAATTAGGCACCCCCTGGTACTTACAGTATCAACAGCAGGACCCACAAGCTGCACTGGGAGCCAAAGTGCCCACTCCAAAGCCCTCTCCCCACGTGAAAGCAAGCCCATGAACCAAGGCCCACGTGCAGCACCAAGCGTGCCCATCTCTAAGTCCCAGGGACACGTCTGCAACAAGCCATTGTGATGCTCACAGCACACATGCTCACAGCCACCCTTTGCCAGGAAAGAAATTGGTAACCATGGGTACCAGCAAATAGTAAGGAAGAAAGAGGAGCAGCCAATTATACAACTTTTTACTTGTGCCCCTTTTTCTTATGAGAACAGAATTCACTTTCCTTGAAATAGCTTACATTTAATAAAATAGTAAAATAAGGAAAGGCTCTTGGAAAATCGGAAGTAAACAAAAGATACGTTATTCCTAAACTCATGGTGAACACAGGTAAGCAGAAAACGGTGCTGAGGAAATGCATTAGGCGAAACGTTTATAACCGGGCCAGCGCTGGGTCTTCTGAGATGACTATACCGTGTTTACAATGTGGATCAGTCACAAAGACACGTGCAACGGGGCTCTAGGCTCCAGGGTGCAGGGTTGACAACGCAGAGGCCAATGAAGGAGCTGGGATGACCTCGCATGTCCCCGCTAGGTTGTCTACAGGATTGGGAGGGTCAACTTTCTGGTCGCTGCTTCTGTCCTGGTGCCTGGCACACAGGATGCAATGAATATTCGCTGAATAAATCAAGGAATCGTTCCAAAGATCAGAGATCTTATTTCCTTAAAACGCGCAGCTGAAAGCACCTTTCTTGGAAGCATGTTTCAGTCAGGGCCTACGTGGCTCCGGGAAACCAGGGAACCACCATTTGTCAGAGCCCAGCCGTGCAATCCTGCACTTCAGCTGCTGGAGGTCAGGCTGCACACAAAAGCACCCTTCTCAAAACAGCGAGCTGGCACTCGTGCCCACTGCAAGCCGTTACACTCCTAATGGGAGGCTCAGCTTCCCCCGTACCAACCTAGATACAAGGTATGTGAATACACTGAGAAGATCTTAAAACCCCCTTTCTCCTACATATGCCTCTTAGCACACGAGGCTCAAATCTCATTCCATCAGCGTGCCAACGACAAGGACATGGTTACCGACGGCCCGGGCAAGGAAGAGGGTACCTTCAACAGCTATGGCTTAAGTCACCGCGCTGCTGTCACCTAAGGCCGCCCTTCCCAGCGCCCACAACGAGGTGCCAGACCCAAAGCAGGAACGCTGGTTGACTTCCTGTCTCTAGGCCTGGCCGGGGGCAGGGGGCGCGGGGACCGAGGAGAAAGCTAACGATCTGAGCGCCAGAGGCGAAAGTCCGGACGGCACACCGCGACACCAGAAAACCCAACACCGCGCTTCCCGCCGGGCGCGGGCGCTGAGAAAGCGAGCGGGTCTCTCCGTACCACACACCGCGCCGTCTCGGCGTCACCCTCGCAAGAGTCGGCGCTCGTCAAAACCAGCCGGTTACACGGAAGCCAACAGAACGTACCCTGAACAGGCTCTGGAGCGAAACTTCGCCACCGAGACGTCCGGTGTAAACAAACAACTCAACCCCACCAGCTCCACGACCACTGGAACAGGCGTCTCTGCGTGTCAGCTCGCCGCACCGGGAACGTGCCTGGGTCCCAGGACCGCATTCGCTCTCTCCTTTCAGTGCGCTCCCGCCGGGACCGGA
>NW_005371769.1:1001165-1006989 GCF_000412655.1 Myotis brandtii | reverse complement strand
ATCCTACGCTGCGAGCCCACGGTAGACCCCCGCACCCCTAGGAGCGTACAGCGGCCGGGTTCCTGTTGGCGGGCTCCTGAGGGCAAAAGAGCAAGGCGCAGGGCCCCTTTCCCACCAGCCTGCGTTTTCAGTTTCTCCTGGACTGCAGCCCAGGGGGCCAAGGAGAACAGCGAGCCGCCCGCCCACGCACGCAAGCAAACAAGCAACCTGGGCACACCTGTCCACAGGGTTGGAGGGAAAGGTGAGACAGTTACTGTACAGAAAGGGAAAGGGCTCTGGCCGATGCGCAACCCTCCACGTGGATTTTCTTCACCCCGGCATCTGCCTGTCCCCAAGTAATCAGTCGACCTCAGAGAGGAACTCCCGCTGCCTTGGACACTGTGGACACTGGACATTTGCCCCAAGGGCAGTAACTTCTTGACCTCTGTTCCCATCACTTGCCCCTACAGCCCCACTTCCACGTTCCTTGGAAGCCAGAACCCCTAGGCAAAAAGTGGAAAGGTGCCCTCTGACACTACCGGGTCTCCGAGATGCTTGCATGTGCAGGAGAACCAGGGCCTGGATCAGGAGTGCTTTTTAATAGACATCTCTAAGGACCACAAGGCCTGTCAGTTTTCTTCAAAGGAATACAATGCAGCTAGTTTCTGCTTGTGGAATCTTGCAGGGATGGGCTCTATGCTCTTCCATCTTGTGTCTTCAGGTTTGCCCCCAGGTAGGTGTAGTGGGAAGGTTAGAGACCAAACAGATCGAGTTTAAACTGGTATGAACAAGCATGGTGATTGATCCTGGGCAAGTTGTCTGTAAAATGGGGCTGGCATGCTGGGGAACTGGGGAAGATCACATGAACGTCCCTACAAAGGGCCCCTAAATGGGAGTTAGAATGGGGGAACCTTGCCTGCTCAGCCTCTTTAGTTGAGGATCCTTAAATGAAAGAACAAAAAAACACAAACCAGCAGCAATGTTTTTCTGCAAGTTGAGATTTTAACTTTGGGGTACACTATAAGGCCAGGTGCTTGGAGGGGTGAAAGGCACTAAGGACAGGGCCGAGAGTGGACAAGGAAGCCTGAGGAAGCTTCAGAAAGGGAGACCATGGGGACAGAGGGAAGCCCCACTGTAGTTGGAGAGGACCCTCACAGCCCGGGGCTGTGCCTTAGTCCTCTCCCAGCAGGCTGACTGGGTTTGGGGCTGAGGGCCGCCTCCCGTGGGAGGCGTCAGGCTCTCCCCCTCTGACCTCTTCAGGTAATTCCAGCCCACTTGTTGCACCTCCTCAAGGGAGCTGCTTCTCACTGTGAAAGAGGCATTTCTGGAATATAGATTGGGTATTTTTTAGTTGAACTCTACCAATGAAGGAATACTTCCTCCTAACAAAATTATTTTAATAACTAACCTAAATTTAAAAGTAGTCTCCAGCCCAGCCGGGTGTAGCTCAGCGGTTGAGCGTCGACCCAGGAACCAAGAGGTCTCGGGTTCGATTCCTGGTCAGGGCATATGCCCAGGTTGCAGGCTCGATCCCCAGGGGGGGCATGCAGGAGGCAGCCAATCAATGATTCTCTCTCATCATTGATGTTTCTATCTCTTTCCCTCTCCCTTCCTCTCTGACATCAATAAAAATATATTAAAAAAAAAAAAGTAGTCTCCAGTGTCTCAAATTCTTCCCTAGATAACCCCAATGCATAACAAAAACCCCCAAGTCCTGTGGACTGGCAACAGGAGTGGCTCAGAGGGCCAGAGGGGACAGGAAGCTTAACAGGCTTCCATGCCTCAATGGGGTTTGAGTCTTGGTGGAAAAAGTATGATTAGTGCATTACCAATACGTGTAGACCGGTCCTGCTACCCCCACACCTCATGGAAGTCTATCAAAGCAGAAAAGATCCGGAATTCATCAATCCTTCAACAAACCGTTTCCTGGCTTTCAGCCTCTTCTCACCCTGAATTAAAGCCCATTGGAAAGCAGGGTCCTGGTCTCAAATGAAAACCCTAAAGCAGAACACCGTCGGGATCAAGTGCAACCTTGAGAGCCCCAATCCCCTCTCCGAGGTTCTGGCCCTTTCCAAGGACAATTCAAAACGAACGAGTGAGGCAGCAACAAATAGTTTTATTGTTACTCTCATTTGGAATTCAGAGACGTGGAGCAGCCCAGCAACCTTGGGGGGAGGCCAAGGTCAGACCCCTTGAACCCCTTCCCTTGGCCTCCCTAACCTCCACCAGCAGTTGGGGAAAACCCGCCGGTGCCCTTTGACTCAGGGGTCATGGGCTGAAAGGCTCGGACCTCACACACACCCTGGCCCAAGGCTTACTGGAGTGAAAGCAGTGGCACATTTCAGTGGAGAACTAAGGCCCTTCCATGTTTCCCAGTCGTCCTTGGGCTGCCCCAGGCTGGACCATGAGGAGGGAAGGGGCAATAAACCCACCCACCCTACTCCAGGGCCCCAGGGTGCCTGATACCCAGAGGCTGTGCTCTTAACCATTTGTGGAATTAAAATATGTTAAATGAAAAGGTTACACCCACCATTCCCTGCGACTAGAATATAAATTCCTAGGAACAGATAAATCTAGTAATTTTTTATAGCTAACAAAAGCTTCAATCACTTTATTTTTTAAAAACCTGATTTTTACCACTCTGACATTTTATATAAGCCAGCTAACTTATAGCTATGGACCAGCTCTAACGAAAGTCTGCTTCCATACCTGTGAGAATTGAGAATTAATTTCCAGGTGGCTATTTTGTGATTACCCAAAAAAGAGAATAGCCAGCCACCTCAAACCCTAGGAGCCTCCCGCTCTGATTAGCACATGAATTTCCCAATCTGCAGCGACAGCTAATCCCAGGAGGGCCCACCCAGAACTAGCCCCACCCCCCTTCCCCACCCTGCTCAAAGCTAACATAAATCCTATCAGAGGCTGACATCTCTCTCACCCACCTAATGTACAAAGCTGGCAGCAAAACCCCGGACAGATGGGCGGGTCTGTCTTTCCCTCTTAGCCTGGCTACAAGTGGTTTAGACTCCGCACCCCAAAACTGGCTGCCTTTTTTTTTTTGCTACCAATAGCCTAATAAACCTTTTATTTTTGAAAGGCTTCAGCTGTGGAAGTTAAATTTTTGTTTAACAGCTGTAAGGTTTCACAATCAAAGCAAAAGGGCACAAAGCACTGGGCTGCCACTGCTACCCAGACCTCGGTCCACAGGAGGGCAAGTCCCACCACTGCACCCCAATCCCTACCAGGAGAGGTGCTGGGTGCTGTTCCCAGGCTACCAACTGTCTCAGAAGCAGAGTGCTCAAGAACTGAGGGTGCGAGGTAAGTCACGTAAAAACAAAACAAAAAAACAAGTAATGCAAGGAAAAGATAGGAGTAATAGTTAAACTTTGTGGCCAATATTGAAGATCTATAGAAAGTTAGCTGTGGGGTGTGACAGTGCTACATGTTCAAAGGAGCAAATGAGAGTCGCACCAAACTTTTGTCTTTCAAAACAAAGAAGAAATAGCCATGAAAGACTAGGAAAGGGAGGAGGGTGGGAGGACAGTACCGTGTTCACCCTAAAGCAGTGGTCGGCAAACTGCTGCTCGAGAGCCACATGCAGCTCTTTGGCCCCTTGAGTGTGGCTCTTCCACAAAATACCATGTGCGGGCGCGCATGTACAGTGCGATTGAAACTTCGTGGCCCATGCGCAGAAGTCGGTATTTTGTGGAAGAGCCACACTCAAGAGGCCAAAGAGCCGCATGTGGCTCCCGAGCCGCAGTTTGCCGACCACTGCGGCCTAAGGGACTTCTCTGCACTGACTAGCTGCTGCTCCATCAGGGATGGTGTCGTCACCTGAAGACACTGTGAGACTGACTTAATTAGGAAAGCAACAGGACATGGCCTCTGGGTCATTCCAGTATCTAAACGAGGTGCAAGGACTGCGGAGAAGTCAGGGCACTGAAAATCGGGAGTCCTCAGCTCCTCCGCCCCTCCAGAGAGCTGGAGTATTTCTACCTCTCGCCTCTCTGACCCGTCTTAGCTCTGCTACTGAGACAAGTTGAGCTGTGCACATATAATAGCACTGGTCACTACCTTTTGGATGGTCCTGTAACTCTGAAATGTCTACGTTTCCCGGTGAATTCAGTGCAATGTAAATAAAGTCAATTTCAGGAGAAATTAATATCTTAGTAAGTACAAGGCATTAAAACTGCATTCCCTTGCTGGTAGGTTTCATCTCAACAATCTCTAAGTCTAAAGGAACACAGCAAATAAAGCCAAGAAAATGAGTGTTGTCCACAGACGCCAACAGAAAAGCAGTTTAAGAGCACAGCAGTTTGCCTCCCAGGCTGATGGAGTGCCTAACAGAGAAGCGAGAACCGAGCCCACAGACCTCTTCTGCGCTGATCCTGGTGGAGAGCAGCAGGGAAAGCTGGAACCTCCATGGGTGAGGAGTGGCCGCCCAGACAAGGCAGCTGCCTGCCTTCGCCATGAGCCTGACCTCAGGGGGCTAAGGGCAGTGGGGCAGCTACAATTGTACAGGCTACAGTGTGAGATTGTTCTTTTTCCAAAATGAAAGTAAGTAAAAAGTGAGAGTGTTTAAAAATATGTCCAGAATAGAAATACTGTATAAATTCATTCCTGCTCTAGCCTGGCTCACTAAAACAAAACGGTGAAAATGAGAAAGGCGTCTCGGGCGGAAACACCAAGAACAACAACAGAGGCTGAGCTCTTAGGGATTGTGAAAGCATACCCTAAAGGTTCTTACTCTGCATTTCAACAAAATCAACATCCATAAATCATCCTTCCACAGCAGGAGATTTTTGAGCTCCGAACTGAACCAACTGCTTCCAAAATGTAGGAACCCAAGGAAAAACAAGAGCGCCCAACTCTGTCTATAAAGGTGGAAGGTCAGCCCACTGCCTTTTATGGTTGTGCAGAGGAATGAGAAATCCTGGGAGCCTGTCAGACACAAAATTCCTCTCCCTCCAACACAAAGTAAGCACTTAAAGCATGAAGGTAAGAGGATTTCAAAGTCAAAAAAGCCAAAAACAAAATTTTGCAAGTGTTTTTTTAAAAAAAGGAATACGTGGACATTAACTGAAAAACGTCCCTTCTTCATTCAGTGGCGCCGCCTCTGGCCAAACATCCGATTACAACATCTGGGCCAGGCAAAAAGAACCCTTGAAGCATTTACAGATGTGGCCGTGAACATATATATTGTGTGTATTTATGTATACATACGTGTGTATTGACCATACATATTAACTTAAATTGGAAAAAAGAAGAAGGGTCAACTCCTAAACCAGTCTGTGTATTTCGAACTCTCGACCAGACAGGTCTGAGGGACACAGTCAACTCGAGCCACACAGGGGTGCCGCCTGTGCCCCTGCGGGTCTGCAGCAGGGCTGCCGTCCGACCCCAGGCCACCCCATTTGTTCTAGGTGGCACTATGCTGAACACAGTCTACGTTACATCAGCAGGAGTTACACATTAAAATATTACTGTTGCTTTTACCCATGCAAAGAAACTTATGACATAACCAGTGCCTTGGGACTTCGTGGCATCATCCATAACAGGAAATACATGCAGGTGAAGATACAGTGGGAGGGTGACCAGATCACGCCCCCCCGCCCCCCGCCATGCCTCCCGGGGTCTCGGTTTAGCTCGGCCGTACAGAACCACCTAGTAATAAAAGGCTCCCTCGGGTTCAAAGGGCCACGACGGGGCTGCCTCCGCTGCCTTCCCGAAGCGCTCGACATCGCTCCACCTCCCTCTCCCGCGACGGGGAAGCCGGGCCCTGCTCGGAGCCGGCATTCTTCTAGAGCAGACGGGCTGCGACCCGCAAGCCCCGGCCAAGGTGTCC
>NW_005371769.1:1000661-1000914 GCF_000412655.1 Myotis brandtii | reverse complement strand
GAAGTGCTGCTGGCACCTGCGCCTCGGACTCAGTCTAGCGGCTGCATTCCTCCCGCGAAGTACTCCCACAGCGACGCCTGCACAGCGGCCATTTTGCCCAGAGTCGGACGACGCCTTTTGACTCTCGCGCCAACCCGTAGAGCTAGGGCGCCGATTAGAGCGTTCAGCGCCAGGACGGAAGCTGTAGTTCCGCGCTTCCGGGCAGCCGCCGCGCCACGCCCTGTCGCGGGAGCACTTGATTGGCTGCCGGCTG
>NW_005371769.1:993314-1000498 GCF_000412655.1 Myotis brandtii | reverse complement strand
CACGGCGGGGCAAAAAGGAGGCTGGAGAGGGGTCGGACCTGCGCGGGGTCTTCAGGGGTCCCAGGTCCGAGCAGGTGTCAGGTCGCGGCTTGTTCTCGGGCGGCGGCGGCGTCGCCCCCTGGATTTGCAAGTCAAACTGCCGGTTGCTCCGGCCGAAGCTGCCCGGCGCTGTGGTCCTACCAGGAGAATACCGCCGGGGCGGCTTGGCGTTCGGAAGCAGAATACTGAGACACGGCACTGGCGTCTTTGCCAGGAGATCGATGTTCATAACAACTGCTTCCTGCAGACACCGAACCGGCGAGAACGGAGCCTGCTGCTCGGGGAGCGAGTGCCCCCGTCGGAGCCGGACTGTTCCGTTGTGTCTGCTGGAGTTTGGCCGCTGACTTCTCCGAAGTGGTCGCTGTCGGAAGTCTCTCTCGCCGTCCAGGAGCGGTGCCGGCGGTGTGGTTGTCCCCTGAGAACTCAGAGACGGGTGTCTTTTTGTCCCGAGTGGGAGTGAGAGTTTGATCTGAGTTTCGCCGTGGGCCGCGTCCGCGAGGGGTTGCGTGAAGAACAGCGTCTCTCGGGTTTGTCTCCGGTGCTCTCCGAGAGTTGGATCTCCCACGAGCCAGGACTTTGTCTTGTGTCCCTCTGCTTCCCTACCCACACTGCCTCCCTGGGTGATCTGCTGTCCCTACTTCCTGGCGAGTGTTTCCCTGATTAATGCTCCCAGCGCGGAGCTCAGGACCTGTAATCCAGGTGCCTCCTGGAGCTGCCTAGCCGCATGTCTGACGGCAGCCCAAACTGGCCCTGCTCCCCAAACCTGTTCCTGGCCCAGCCCCGCCTCCTCACTGTGGCGCCATCCTTCAGGGGCTCAGCTTCAGCCTTCCAGTCGTCCCAGCAGCAAGGCCCACGGGTGTCCCCAGCACATCTGCCCCTGGTCCCTCTTGTTTGGGTGGCTCCTTAGTGGTCTTTCTGCTCAACTCTCACCACTCCACATTGGCTATCTTAAAATTTTTAAAAATGTATTGAAGCATTGAGCATGTACTTTGCTGTCTATAAAGCAGTGTTCCTAATGGGTATGTCAGTGACGAGAAATCAAAAGGAAGTGGACTGTGGCGGCACCCCCACTTCAGAAGCCCAGGTGGTTCTCCCAGGGCCGGCACCCGTCCACCCCTCCTTCTTGGTGGCACCTCCTCAATTTCCCATTTCATGTGTGTTTACTGCTAAAGCACATGTTATGCAGTTTGCCTTGCTTTTGTTCTTTACTAAACTGTCTGCCACACGTGGGCGTCTGCTGCACTTTGCTATATTCATCAGCTCGTTCCTAAGAGCAGTCCATGTAGCTGTCTTCATTCATTTCAACCCCTTTGGTAACTTCTGCCATGTGAGCCCTCGCTCACAATCCCGTCTCAGCAAACTAAATCCAAATAGCTCTGAAAACCAAGTGCTTGCTTTTGTTTTTAACCTCTTCGAGGTGGAGGCTGTTGAATGGCCTATATTCCCCTCAGCACTAATACTCACCCATTGCACAGAAGAGATGATGTGCGATAATGGGGTGCTGCCCCAAACCCAAGAGGGCACCATGTCATATAGTGTAGACCAGGGGTCCTCAAACTACGGCCCGCGGGCCACATGCAAATACAAATACTGTATTTGTTCCCGTTTTGTTTTTTTACTTCAAAATAAGATATGTGCAGTATGCATAGGAATTTGTTCATAGTTTTTTTTAAAACTATCGTCCAGCCCTCCAACGGTCTGAGGGACAGTGAACTGGCCCCGTTTAAAAAGTTTGAGGACCCCTGGTGTAGACTGTCACGTAGGTTTTGTGTGGTCTGAAAAGTTCTGGATCCTCACACACCCGCCCAAGGGTTTGGAGCCTGGGGTTGTGGTCCTGGGAACACAGTTGCTGGTCCATGCTGCTGTTGGCTGGACGTGTGGCGCATGGCTTCTGTGTTCCTGCCATCTGGAGCAGTGTTTCTGTGGACAGGCTTGTATGTCTGGTGAGGGTGGTGAGTTTTCGAGTCTGGTGTGGCGGGCGTAGAGTCTTGGGGCTGTAGGAGCACTTGTGTTTGGCTTCATGAGGGCTGACACATTTTTCATAGCTGCTGCTGCTCTGGCGGCAGGGAGAGCTCGGGACAACGCTGGGTCTTTGTGATGCTGGTGGTGTCACTTCTTAGTTTTTGTTGGCCTGGTGGTCGTTTGCCAGTTCCTCTTGAGTGTGGATGTAATATGTAATGCTTTGGCTCATACCTCTGGCAGCTGCCCTTTGCACTTCGGAGAGACGCTATCTAAACTCCCTCCTCAGCCTCGCTCAGTCCCACCTCAGATGACCTCTTGGTTCTTTGATCCCTGGCTCTTTCTTGCATTCATGAAAGCGGCCTTCTGAACACCAAGTCTTCTTCCTGGTCCCTAACGCTGTGCTGGGGTCAGAGGCCCTTTGCATTGCTGTTCTCCAGAGTTAAAGTATCTTCCCGCTCTCTATTGCTTCTTACTATATCACTGTGTTATTTCTGAAGCGATCACAATTGTTGGAGAATTCTTCACCAATTCCTAAAATGTTTTTCCCCTGTAGAAATAAAGCAGAATGAGTTATACAGAAAAACCTGATGAAATCACAAAAGATGAGTGGATGGAAAAGCTCAACAACTTACACGTGCAGCGAGCAGACATGAATCGCCTCATCATGAACTACCTCGTCACAGGTAACAGCCTGCAGTCAGGATGCTACAGCTGCTCCCTTTTGTGTACACACTCAGAGTTTACTACTGAAGTTCTGTGTGCAGTTAGGTTTGTGCTGGCATTATAAAACCCAGTGTGAGCATACCAGATTTGTATATTATCACGTTAAAGATTTCCTCTCTGGGCTAGGAGATCATTATTCCTGTCTCTGAAATAATAGTACCTGAGGCAAAAATCAATTTTTTTGGCTTTTGACATTTTTGCAGTTAATCAAGATCATTAAGAATGTTCTAAAATACATTTGAAGCCTGAGTGATCTCCCCTGGCCAGTCTGGTAAATTATATTGCACTGTTTCTAGAAGGTGCTCAACTCAAAGGAGACGGAGGGCAGACCATGAGGGAAGCAAGTGGTCTGTAGCTGACATGCCGTCCTCTGTGATAGTGGAAAGGAAAGGGGGTTCTGCATTGGTGGGGAGCCCAGACGTTTCCACAAGGGAGGAGTCTCCTTCCTGGTAGTTCTGAGTGCCCCTTCCCCACTGGCCTCTGCTGAGACTTTTTGACAGGTGAGGAGGAAACGTGAGCTTGTGGCTGTGTGTGTATATAGAGAAGGACAAACAGGCTGCTTCAGAGGGGGGGGCTGTGGACTCAGTGGAGAGGAGGGAGGGGCCGGGTCCTTGAGGCTGTGAGTTATTGCCTCACCTGGAACAGACCTGCAGCTGCTCTGCAACTGGATCTGGGTTGCAGCCTCTTTCAGGGAGCCCACGCCAATATGTCTGGCTTCACTTTCTGTATATCAAGGCCTACCCAGGAATTCACAAAGATACTAACACCCAGTCCCTGAGGAAGTACGGTTCATGTGGGGGTGATTTACTCGAGGCGATGGGGCAGACAGCGATGAAGAGGCTTTGTGTTTAATGTCTTGCTGACTTTCTGAGCAGTGAGGCCAGTTTTCATTTCCAGAGGGCTTTAAGGAAGCTGCAGAGAAGTTTCGAATGGAGTCCGGGATTGAGCCTAGTGTGGATCTAGAAACCCTTGATGAGCGGATCAAAATCCGTGAGATGATCCTAAAGGGGCAGATTCAGGAGGCAATCGCCTTGATCAACAGCCTCCACCCAGAACTGCTGGACACCAACCGCTACCTTTACTTCCACCTGCAGGTGAGTTTTGGTTGAAAGTTGTCTGCTCTGTGGACCCCTGATAGGTGACTTGTGATGATTCAGAAGTGTCGGGTGAATCTGTGTTAATAGAACATCGTTTAATTTACGTGGGGAAGGGGTTTGAGTTAGCTGTTGTGTTATGTATTTCAGAAGTGGTTTCTTGATTTTAAAATGCAAATTTAATAACTCAGGTGCTAGAAAAGTGTCCTTTAAGTTGTCCTTTTGACTAGAGAGTAGCCTGGTGCCGCTAGGGGCTGCTGGCCCAGGTGCAGTGTGTAAGTCTGTGCGCCTTGGCCCCTGACTAGCAACAGCACCTGATCGAGCTGATCCGCCAGCGGGAGACCGAGGCGGCGCTGGAGTTCGCGCAGACGCAGCTGGCGGAGCAGGGGGAGGAGAGCAGGGAGTGCCTGACAGAGATGGAGCGCACGCTGGCCCTGCTGGCCTTCGATAATCCCGAGGACTCGCCCTTTGGAGATCTTCTGAATATGATGCAGAGACAGAAGGTATAGAACCCACATGGGGTGACTGAGTGAGGGACACATCATGCTGGGCGTGTGGCACTGGTATGATAGCACCAGTTCTTCCTGGTGTTCTGTTCTTCATCGTGTGGAGCTAGGTGCAGCGTGCTGTGACCTTACCCAGCAGCACAGCAACCCTGAACAATGTGGGGTTTCTGGGCACATGTATGACTTTGACTCCTATGGAACCTAACTACAGTCGTTCCTCCATAACCACGGCAGGGTTAGTTTCAGGACAACACCCCCTGTGGGTACCAGAATCTCTGGAGGCTCAAGTCCCTTGTATAAAATGGTGTGATAGTGCATGCAGCTGCCCCTCACCTCCACGGATCCCAATAGTGGAGGCACAACCCACCTTTGGGTATGGAGGGCCAACTGTGCTTATCGAAAAATCCACGTATGGTGGTGTTCAAGGGTCAGCTGTATCCAAGCTCTGCCGATTTTTCTCATTTATCTTAGCCGTCCTCCTGTGTATTTGGAGCCTCTTACAAATAGGGGTCCTAAGTATTTTTTATTTAAAATCCCAGACTTGTTTCTGAAGCTTTCTGTCCTCACTGCTGGTTCTGTATTCCAGCCAACATTTCGTCAGTCGTTGCCCCAAGTACAGCTGCCTGTCCTCCCATGGCCCCTCCACTGTCCTTCAGGCCACAGCAGGCTCCCTGAGGTTTTGAGGATGGAGCTTGTCACCCCTGCCTGCTCCTTCCTCTTTTTCAGTTCCCTCCAGGCCGGCTCATGGCACTGAACTGCCATCTAGGCCCGGTGTGACATTTGCCAACTGGACTGTGAGCTCCCTGTGGGCAGGAATGTGTGTGTGTGTCATGCAGAGGGCCTCATGTGTGTCAGTGGTTATAGGCCTCTGCAGATGGATAAAATGCGTGCTGTAACACACTCTCTGGCTGCCTGCGTGTGGCTGGCTGATTGGACGTGTCTTTTCCAGGTGTGGAGCGAAGTGAACCAGGCTGTCCTGGATTATGAGAACCGGGAGTCAACACCCAAACTGGCCAAGTTACTGAAATTGCTCCTTTGGGCTCAGAATGAGCTGGACCAGAAGAAAGTAAAGTACCCCAAAATGACAGATCTCAGCAAAGGCGTCATCGAGGAGCCCAAGTAGACCTGTGTGGGGACCCCGTGTGTCATCACACGGACTCGCTGGAATGTCCGGCTTGACTGGGAGATTTTTACTGCAGTAGAAACTCTTGTCCCCCCTTTACTTTTGGGGAGCCCAGCACCTTTTTTAAAGGAATGATGGCCCTTTTGAGCGCTGGAAAGCTTGCAGTGAATGACACCTTGTCTTCGGAAGCCTGGTGCCGACCGCATGCGGCACATCCTGAAGGTAGTGGCAGTGGCCCCTGGCGCTTGAGGTGTCCTGCTCCTGAAGGGTTCCCTGGCCACTGCACTGTCCTGTTACGGACACCAGTGACCCTCCAGGCCCCCCAGAGTCTACGGGAAGCACTGGTCATTGTCCTGCTTTCTGAGAGCTTGTGGGCAGACGACACGCGTTCCTCATTCTCCTGTCTCCGCGTACAAGTTGCCCTTTCACCTGGCCTTTGTTTGTTTTTTCATGACAGAGACTATATAAACTTGTAAACCCTAACTCAAAGACTTCTTGTGTGTGAGGGCATCGAGTTTGGTTTGTTTTCCCTTCGGTCTGGGTTGTGTGGCTTTGGGGGACACGTGTGTGTGACGGGTGGGCTGTGTGTTTTTTAATTTTTCAAATATATATTTTGGTGCTGTCTGTGGTCAGAGACTCTTTCCTGGTGGATTAACAAACCATCTCTTCTGCGCAGTTCTATTGAAAATAAAGGTTATGCTTTGATTTCAAGAAAGACCAAAATGCCTCTAAAAAAGTTTTAATCATCATTGCAAACAAACCTTTTGTTTTCAGGGCTTGGTGATGGCAATGCTTTCATCTGGTCCTGCAGCTGGAGGGCCATTTGCCCAGCACTGTGAGGGGGACACCGTGCCCTGACAAGGTGGAGGCTTCGGCTGGGGCATGCGGCTGGCTGGAGGTCTCGCACTTCAGCCTCATGGTTTCATCGGCTCACACCAGCTGGTTCTGTAGGCTTCTCAGTTCTGTGCTCACGTTTGTCTTCTGCCCAGGGGTGGAGAGCTTAGAAGTGGCAGCGTGTGTAGTTGGGGACACATGAGTGCCATGGGATTCGGAACAAACAGCTTCCCCGACAGGCTGAGGTCCCCAGTGGGTAGAGCAGTGGGCAGTGTGGGCATCCTGGTGGTTCTGTAAGTCCGTCACAGACACGGAGGTCAAATGCACAGTCACCATGGACGTCCTAGCCTCTGCCTCACCCACATGCCACCCGTGACGTTTCCACTCTGACCGCTTCAGTAGTCACCTCAGGTGTGACCTTGGGTCATTTCTTCTGAGGTTGGAGGACAAAAAAAAGTGAGGGGAGAGGGTTTCACATTCAGGTCATTGATACTTAACTACAGTAGAAGCTAGAAGACAAATGCTAGGAGAGAGATGGAGATGAAACTACATTTTTAGAGATGCACCAATAACGCAGCATAGTCTTCACCTTTTCTTTTTTTTTAAAATATTTATTTTATTGATTTTTTTACAGAGAGGAAGGGAGAGGGATAGAGAGTTAGAAACATCCATGAGAGAGAAACATTGATCAGCTGCCTCCTGCACACCTCCTACTGGGGATGTGCCAGCAACTACATGCCCTTGATTGGAATCGAACCTGGGATCCTTCATTCTGCAGGCTGATGCTCTATCCACTGAGCCAAACTGGTTAGGGCTTCACCACCTTTTCTTTTTTTTTTTTTTTAAATATATTTTTTATTGATTAAGATATTACATATGTGTCCTTATCCCCACGTTACCCCC
>NW_005371769.1:980223-991683 GCF_000412655.1 Myotis brandtii | reverse complement strand
ATGAGGCCCAGCTGTGAAGCAATGCAAGCTGCTGTGGGGCCTTGGGCCTTCTCTTGGAAGTTCTGGGTCTGTCTGGCCCAGCTGCAATTTGTTAGGTAATTTTCAGGTTGCAAAAGGCCAGGGCATTCATATGCAAAAGCCTCTTTGCACAGCCTGGCTGGGGCGGGGTCTCAGGGGATCAACAGGGCGGAGCAAGCAGCTATGGTTGATCCTCAGCCCTGCCCTAAGGGGCCCCGCGTCTCAGTGTCCCGGTAATTGCTGCAAGCACCTCTGAGGGAAAGCCACCCTCAAGTTCCGAGTTCTGCCTGCTGCCAGACAGTCCAGTTTCTCCCCGTATGAGCTCTGGGTCCCCAGAGACTTCCCGGAACCGGAGTTCAGAGCAGTCGGGAGCTTGTGACTCCCTCCCGATTCAAAAAGACAGCCGTGTCCTCAGGTACCAGCCCCTTTGCTCGCGCTCGAGCCTCTGTACCTCTGCACTTTACTTCCGAAGCTCCTCTGAGTCTCAGTGTGCTTTTCTCTTTCCTTCTAGTTGTAGAATTTCCACTCAGCCAGCCTTTCTGTAGTTTTGGATGATGTCCGTTTTGTCTTTTCGTTGTATTTTTGAAGTTGTTGTGGGAGGCAGCAATTTCCGGTGTTTACCTATGCTGCCATCTTGGTTTCTCTCCCTGGATTCTGTTTTCACCACCTTTTCTTATTAGTGTATGCTGTATAAGATCGCTCACGTGCGCAGTTACTACATCGTTAAATCTGACGGTGTCTTTGTGCGTGAGGGCCAAGGTGTGGGGCAATGGAAGTCCTGACCGTAGTAATTACCCATAAACTCAGATTGTGCTGTCGCATTGGTCATGTAAACTGGATAAGCCGTCACCTTCCGTGGCACTCTACATGTGATTCTGAAGTTCCATTTTGTTTCTGCAGGCATGTCCACACCCAGTACCATTTTTAAAAAAACTTTTTCAAAATATATATTTTTCTTGATTTCAGAGAGGAAGGGAGAAGGAGAGAGAGAAACATCAATGATGAGAATCATCAATCGACTGCCTCCTGCACACCTCCCACTGGGAGTCTGCAACCTGGGCATGTGCCCTGACCAGGAATCAAACCATGACTTCCTGGTTCATAGGTTGACACTTAACCACTGAGCCACACTGGCCGGGCGATGCCCAGCACCTTTTGAAAAATGCAGAATAGGTTGCTTTTACTGCCTCATCAATTTTGTAGTAAAATTTTTTTACGTTTTTCTCAGAGTGGTCATTCGAAAGCTTTCTTTCATAAAGTTATTGTACTAATAATAAGAATTAAGTGCAGTCTGATCTCGTGAGACGTGGTGGGAAGGCTGGGAGGAAAGTGGAGTTCCACAGCCTTTCTGTTTGGCTGCTGCTCTGTCCCCACTCGGAGCAGCCCTGTATCTTGTCTCATCTGTGTGTATCTGTGTGTTTGTTCGTGTGTGTCTTGTCTGTGGGTGTCTGTATGTGTCTCGTCTGTGTGTCTCGTCTGTGCATGCCTGTGTGTCTTGTTTGGAACCTGTCCTCTGTTCTCTAGAGTTCTGGCACTTACCATAAGTTTCATTTTTGTGAAGGAAGAAGAACTGTTTGGCTAGCCCACTGCATAATTTTAAGCTGAATTGGAATATCCCAAGTAAGTTTTTTACTTATGAAATTTCCAAACATTTAAATATCAGGGTGGCTGCAGCCAGTCCCAGGACCTTCTCATTGTGGTGCTCATGCCCATGTCCCCTGGGGTCAACTGCACCTTCCCAGGTGAAGGCAGCTGTGGACGCCTGAAAAAACCTAGGGTGGCCCTGGCCGGTTTGGCTCAGTGGATAGAGCATCGGCCTGCGGACTGAAGGGTCCCAGGTTCAATTCCCGTCAAGGGCACATGCTCGGGTTATGGGCTTGATCCCCAGTGGGGGTCGTGCTGGAGACAGCTGATCCATGATTCTCTCTCATTGATGTTTCTCTCTCTCTCCCTTTCCCTTCCTCTCTACAATCAATAAAAATGTATTTTAAAAAACCCTAGGGTGACCACTTCCAGTGCCTTCCAGGGAAGTGCAGAAGTGAGGGCCCTGGCTGGAGCGGGCGCTGTGGAGGGCAGACGCCCAGACGCACAGCTTGCGGGACTAGTGCAGAGCGCGGGAGAGCCTCCCCTCTGTGTCCCACAGGAACTAGTCGCCGGGGGAAGTGACAGCCTCTGCCGGTCGCCGCGTCACCGCCTGGCTGTGATGTCTCACTCTGCAGGCACGTCAGCAGGATTTGCTCACATAAGCAAGGTTTTCTGTCCACAGACCACAGCGTCTGATAGTCATTTTCCCAACTTGCTTTTTTTTTTAAATGGTAAAGTAGATGTTTTATTTATTTGTATGTAAACTTATAAACCAACCAGCCAAACTGGTACTATTGTCATGACAGCAAAATACAAAAAACATGTACAAATACTTGAGTAATAAACAAATTAAAGGTTGTAGTAAAACAGCAAAAGGGGCAGAGGAAATCAGTGAAGCATATTATAGCTTAACCATTCACCTGAATTGAGGCTTTTAACAAGCCTCCCAATCCCAGAAAACATGAGTAATCCTTTATCACACACCTTTGTACTTTTACTTGCTATTTTTGAGGTTAAGATTCTAGATCTAGAGTTATCCAAAAACTAGATCTAGTATTATATCTAATTATCTCTAGCCAGAGGCATCTTTTATCATTTGTCTAACAGCAGCAAGACTACAAAGCCTCTTTACTTAGACTCCAATCATACCCGACCCCCACCCTCCAAATTGGCACAGAAGGCATAATGAGAAGCAGCACATCAAGGCAGAGATACGTAGAAAAATCCTAGGAGAGGTAATACAGCCACTGCCCAAACTGAGATTGAGTAATACACCCATCATCACACTCTGTTCATGGCTATATGTTCGTGGACTCAGGCGATATGCTCATGGAATAATCTGGGAATGAACCCGCGGATTGCTGGGCACCATAATATTTAGGGGCTTGTAGTATTGCATCATAGGTTTCCCCAGCAATTTCCAAGGAGGCCTCCAAATCACTGACAGGATTTTGCTGGAACTGGATCTGGGGCTGCAGGGCTTCCTCTCCATAACTAAGGTATTGGTTGTTCCAGGTCTGGGGACACCAGGTCTGACAGTTCCAGGCAGGGCAGTTCCAAGATGGGCTGGCCCAGGAATGGTTGCTCCACACGGAACGGTTTCCAGAAGCGTTCGCCAGGCATCCCCGGTGGCAGGAGGAGAGGCCCGGGAGAGCTCACGGGGTCACACGGTGGCTATTCTTTGGCCAGTTGTATTTCTGCCACCTCCTACATTTCGTTCTCTGGTTCTGGAACCAGGTCTTAATCTGTTTGTAGCTAAGGTCCGGGATGTTGGAAAGTTCTTGCCTCTGCTGGAGGCTGAGATGTTTCTGTCTGAAATCTCTCATTGAGTACACAGAGCTGGGTCTGTGAGAAGACGGTTCGGATCTTCTGTTTCTTGACCTGGGCTTTCTCCTCCTTCCCTGTCCTGTTCTGTACAGAGGTGGGTAGTGTTGCGCTGGGACTGGTGGGAGAATCAGGGCTGGTCTGAATAAGCTGGTCCATGGAGGAAGGAAGAGAAGAGACTGCAGTCTCTGTGTGGAGTGTCTCAGCAGATGACATTTGCAAGGATGCAGAGTTTTCTTCAGGCGTATAAGTCTCAGGCACTGGTGAAGGCTCCCTAGATTTTGATGATTCGGAGCAGGGCAGGCTTTGGGGATAAGCCAAATCCACACTCTTGTTGCTGAGTTGAAGGAGAGAGAAAAAAACACCAAAGAGCTAGATTGTAAGAAAGACCCAGGCTTAAGTATTTAGCTAGAAGATCTTAGAGAAATATGAAAATCTCCAGATGTAAAAGTATCAAAAAGATGGGAGGAAATGGGTCAGCTTTGCAGTGACAGGACCCAACCAGTCAATTTTGAAAAAAAAAAAAAAAAATCCCTAACTGGCTTTTGAAAGTGAAGCAAGTCCCTTGGCTTGTTTGGCTCAGTGGATAGAGTGTCGACCTGCAGACCGAAGGGTCCGGGGTTCGATTCTGGTCAAGGGCACAGGCCCAGGTTTCGGGCTCGATCTCCAATAGGAGGCAGCCGATCAATGATTCTCTCTCATCATTGATGTTTCTATCTCTCTCCCTTTTTCTCTGAAACCAATAAAAATATATTTTAAACAAATTTAAAAAGAAAGTGAAGCAAGCACACAGCCAGTGAGGATTCCCAGGTTCCCACGCCAGGGCAGGAGGACTTGGGAGGGAGTAGGGTGAGGGACGGTGCAGGACCTGCCTGGCCACACTCGGGAAGTGACGCGTCTTCAATCTCGCATTGCGGTCATATTCTTGGGATGAAACAAGTGTCGAACAGCAGTGCTTGGAACAGTCAGGAAGCAATGCCTCGCCAGCTCTCAGAGTGAGCTGCAGCAGGCCTCCGCTACTCCCTTGTGGAGGACCCGTATCACACTCACCATGTCTCACCATAAACTTTGTCTTTCTGGTTGCTGGTGAAATTGTACACAGTTCTGTTCTTGATCCTCTCAGCTCGAAAGCAGGGTGCCCCTTGGTTCACTCAAATTGTGTCTGGAGCCAATTCTTTTTTTTTTTTTTAATCTTTTTTATTGATTTTTTTACAAAGAGGAAGGGAGAGGGATACAGAGTTAGAAACATCGATCAGCTGCCTCCTGCACACCCCCTACTGGGGATGTGCCCGCAACCAAGGTACATGCCCTTGATCAGAATCAAACCTGGGACCCTTGAGTCTGCAGGCCGACGCTCTATCCACTGAGCCAAACTGGTCAGGGCTGGAGCCAATTCTTTACTGCTTCCTTTTACCTGTCCACAGTGTAGAGAAATGTCATATGTTACCTTCAGGAGGTACTGTGCCCCTTGGGCTGCACAGGGGGCAGAGGTGACATGGGGGGAGGGACATGGGGGAGATACAGGCTCTGGTCTGCTGAGTCTGAATTTTACAAAAAGCTCCAGGTTGTGGCCCTGGAGCTTGCGAAGGCAGTTATAGTAAGGCGTGACTTAGCCATAAACCTTTATGGCTTGTCTCCAGGCAGCAGAAAGTAAAGGAAGGGCCCCAAAGAAGGAGGCGGAACCATCCCCCTGCTAGGACTGCTCGTCACCCCCCTCTGCCCTCCTGTGCACTCCAGGTGCTAAACCGTCTCCTGGAATTCTCCCTGTGCTTCCCCCTAGTCACTCCCCACCTCATCCTCAAGGGCAGTTAGGCATGGGGCACTCCTGGGATCCACCAGGAGCCTGGAGAGTGGGTGTCCACCCCAGTCTGGCAGCGACAGTGTTTCTAGGCTCCCTTTGGACTGTGACACTTTGTCTAGCAGTGCTGGCTGCCAGCCAGACCTCCTGCCCTGACAAGCTCAGGGTGTTGAAAGTGTCAGATGCTTGCCTTGAGCCTTCTCTCCATCACACCCCACCCACCCTCGCTTGCACTCAGCTCCTCTCAGCCCACTGTTCCACCATGGCTGGAGCCCCCATCCTCAGCCCCGAGTAATGCAGTGGCCTTGGCCTCCCTGCCTCCACCCTGGCCTTCCTGAGCTGTCCACACCCTGAGCAGCCCACCAGGTGATCCGTGCCACTCTGATGGCTCCCACCCGCAGAGCCCTGTGGCCCCTACCTGCATATTTCCTCCTTCATTTGAAGTTTTCAGGCACACTTTTCAGGAACTGCCCAGCCCAGACTATTTCCAGAAACAACCCTTCCCACCCCCCGCCCCCTTATTCTTCCTGTGTTTTCTCTCCCCACCCAGAACATAAGCTCCAGGAGGAAAGGAACTTTGAGTAGTCAAATAACCAACATCCACGACAATGTGGTTCTAGGTCTTTATAGAAAACTAGAGGCCCAATGCACAAAATTCATGCAAGAGTAGGCCTTCCTTCCCCTGGCTGCCGGCACCAGCTTCCCTCTGGCAACTGGCACCCGGGCTTCCCTCCAGCTACTGGCAGGCACCTGGGACCCAGGCTTCCCTCGCAGCCCCGGCTTTGTCCAGAAGGATGTCCGGTCTAATTAGCATATTATACTTTTATTATTATAGATGATGATCAGAGAGTCTGGTGCAATGGACAAAGCTGAACTACCAGGCAGAGAATGGGAAACTGTTGGTACTGAATTTAGCAACAGATTTCTCAGATGTGGGCTAGGGCTCCTCGAGGGAATAAATCACCACCACCTCTGACCCGTGGATGGAAGAGTAGCCATTGGTCAGCAAGCATGAATGAAGCCAGGTGCGAAGCCCTAGGGCAGAGGTGCAAGGTCACCAGGGGCACACTGTTCAAGGCACGAAAGGGAGGGAGGGTTGGGAGGGCCGCTCTGTGGTGGAGGGAAAGTTTAGGCTTCGTCCTAAATGCAGGAGGAGCTTCTGGGGGGCTCAGTGTGGTAGGACTTGGCCAGTCCCTAGGCTGCTGTGGATACAGGTTGAGGTGAGAGATGGAGTGTGAGCAGGTGGCAGCTCCTGAAAAAAGCAGAATGTGGCCAGAAACACAGTCACTGCCATTGCATCCCAGCGTTCAGGCCTCTCCTCTCTGTTCTCACTGTATCTCTCACGTGGGCGTGAGACCCACTGCAGAGGTTTCTCTGGTGAGGGCCCTGGGCCTCAGCTCTGGCTCCAGCGCAGGCCTGGCATGTGGTCCAAGCCCAGAACAACTTCGTGCAGAACTCAGCCCCTTCAGTGAGACCTGCTCTGTGGGCACGTGGGCACTGACTACCCCAGCACTGCACCTGGTTCAAGGTCACAGGCTGGAGCCCACTCTCAAAGATTTATTTGAAAAGTTGGTTACACTTGACCTGGCCAGTTTGGCTCAGTGGATAGAGCATCAGCCTGAGGACTGAAGGGTCTCAGGTTCGATTCCGGTCAAGGCACATGCCTGGTTGTGGGATCAATCCCCAGTGGTGGGTATGCAGGAGGCAGCCGATCCATGATTCTCTCTCACCATTGATGTTTCTCTCTCTCTCTCCCTCTCCCTTCCTCTCTGAAATCAATAAAAATAACTTTTTTTTTTTTTAAAAGAAAAGTTGGTTACACTTGAGTCTTACTGTCCCTGCATCCAGGTAAGACTCCCCTGACTTTCATTTGATGGCACAGAGCCCTGTGAGGTGCAGACCAGCCATCTCCACTTATAGATGGGGCAGCAGGCTCCTGGCTCAGCAATGGCCACCTGGCCCAGCCCCTACAAAGCTGCAGGGGAGCCCATGCCACCGCCAGGGGTGGGAGGGTGATGGCAGCCTGTGCTGGCGCTCCAGGAGCTCAGGGAGCAGGGCAGATGGCGCGAGCGCCTGAAACAGGGAGGCATGCTGAAAGCCTCACACCCGCGGGGCGGGGCGGGAGGAGGGGAGGCCCCGCCTGCTGCGGTTCCCCTCCCCCACCCCGCCGGGTGGCCGTCTGGGGCGACACGTCCTGGGAGCGCCGGACGGAAGCGCTGCTGGGACTGACACGTGGACTTGGGCGGCGCTGTGGGCCGCGGGAGCCGGTCTCGGGACTCAGTGTGCACCGTGGCTGTCCGCTCCTGATGCAGCCGCCCCCGGACAAGGCCCACCAGGACACAGCTGGGGACGCCCAGTGGTCCAGGTGAGGAGGAGGGGCGTGGGCGGGGATCAGGGGAGGGGGCGGCGCATCCTGTGGGGAGAGGATCCTGGGGGAGGCGTCCAGCCCCAGGGCCTCTTTGCACCTCATGGGGGGGCAGGCACCACCCTGGGGAGGAAGGAGTGGAGTGCACAAGTAACTCCAACCCCGGGACCCTCCTCCCTTCCATCCAGCCCCTTCGCCCACTCTTGGCTGCTGGGGCCCAGGAGGTCATGCAGGCAGGGGGGTATTCTGGGAGGCCTGGTTGGGACAGGGGCATCTTCCTGGTTGGGGGGAGCCAGCGCTCACTGGCCTGGCCTCACCTGCCAGGTAGGACCACACCTGAGAGCATAGAGGAGCAGTTCAGTCACCCCATGGGGCAGTCAGGGGCTGGTCAGAGGGCCACAGGCAGGAGCCTTCGGCGGGTGACTGAGTCCTGCCACCACAGGCCGTGTGTGTGATGTGGGCCAGGTCCCCGAGGGGGGTAGGAGGAGGAGAATTTGGCAGTAGGAGAGGAAGGGCCCAGGCAGGTTACCCACTCCTTTTCATGTCTGTTTCCACTACTGTGTAGACAGGAAGGAGTAGGGAGCCCCCAGAAAAGCCCCCAGGCCACCGAGGCTCAGCGCTTGCTCTGGTTCTGTGGGCTGAGGACCAGCCAGCTGGATCCCGGGCCCAAAGTCAGGCCCTGAAATTCCAGAGCTTGTCCACCTCCAGGTTTGGGTCCCCAGTGAATCTGCTCTCGGGGCCTCCCTGTTGTGGGCAGAATAATGGCCCCTTCCTGCCTCTGCCCCAGCACAGGGCTGCGGGAAGACCCGAAGGGACAGTCATCCAAAGCCAGGAGGCTCCTGGGGACGGCCAGGGAGCAGGGAGTGTGACCCAAAGCCCAGGCACAGCTCTGGTGTCTCCCCAGGTTGGACTGGGGACTGTTAGCGGTGTGCCTGGACCAGGGGTGCTTTTGGCCAGCCTCTCCCTCACTTCCTCCCTCCACAACCTGCTGGTTATGGAGGGAGCCAGGTGGCAGGCCCACTTGGCAGCCAGTTGGGCAGAAGGTTGTGCCCAGGGCTATGGAACAGTCTGCAAACTTCTCTCTTGCGACAGTTTAGTAGCCTGGGCTGGCTTTGCTGTAGCTGCTTTCCTCCACCCGGTGCAAAAGCAGCACTTGAGTCCCAGGACAGACAGTCAGGACCGGCGGGTGTCCCGGACGGGCCTGTGGGGTGCTGGATGGAGTCGTGCTCAGTGGGGGAGCAGGTTGTTCACACCAATGACTGGACAATAATAATAAGGGCTGCTGTTGACGCCGCTGGCTCTGCGCGCCCTCTGCTTGGACGGCCACGTCTTGTGCTCACCGCGGCCCAGGAGGCAGGACCGCTCTCCAGCCACATCCCAGGTGAGGGGCGACCAGCAGCCGTGGACCCACGTGTGCTCTCTGGCTTGCTGCCCTCCTGGCCTGCGGCGCCTGCATAGTTCCCGTTTCTGAGTCAAGGGGCCACGTGGCCGCGTGTTTGTGTGCGCGGATGCTGCTGGCACAGGGCCATTGCAGGAAGCGTTTCTAGTTGCTTCACAGGAGGCATCTGATGACTTGGACTCAAGCTTGAGGCTCAGGGCTGGTCAGAGTAGGCGGGGCTCAGTCTCAGCCTCTCCTGACCGGTCTTGCCACGCAGGGCTGAGCATTCTGGGTCTGGGTCACCCCTTCCAGCCAGACATCCTTGTTCTGCGTCCCCAACAGCTTAGGGACATCCCTTTGCCAACTTGGCCGACACTGCCCGCCAGCTTAGGGACGGGGCTGTGGAGGCCTCCAGGGCCTAGGGCAGGGGTGGGCAACTTTTTTGTGAGTGCGTGCCAAAACCAGCAAAATCTCTGACTCAAAATTCTTCTGCGTGCCAACCCTAATTTTTTGAGAACATGTTACGCCTACTTGGTATCTCTTAAGGTGTACATATGTGAAGAACCTTGAAGAAATAATAAAATTCATTCGAGCGACAAAAACACAGTATATGATGATGAAAAATACATTTATTTTTTAATGTATACATGTACACTGATAGTCCGACAGCAAACTTTATGACTCCGTTTGATATTATCAGTGGGACTTTTGCTGCTGCATCACTGATGACAGAGATTTTACATCAGGTTTATATTTCGTGACCTTCAGAGATATGCACGAGCTACTACGTTCATCCGTCAGGCTACTCCTATTACGAGACTTAACAAAATTCATCACTGAGAACAAAGATTCACAAGCGTATGTGGATGAAACCAAAACACTGGTCGGATCTAGGAAGGCAGGGAGAGTTAAGGCAGAGGCGTAGAAATTGCTCTTCCCCTCTCTCGTCAATCCATGTCTATGGTCTTTAAGATAACTTGTTATGTAAAATTATTTCTTTATCTAAGATGCACCTACACTGAATTTATCTGAAAAATAAAAAAGTCAATATTAAGAAAAAAATTGTAAATGGAAGATTATAAGAGAGGGTTTCACGTGCCAGCAAAAGTTACTGGCGTGCCATGTTTGGCACGCGTGCCAGGGGTTGCCCACCCCTGGCCTAGGGGGAAAGCAGACAGCATCTTACGCCTTCCGGAGGAGTGCACATACCAGCGCCTCTGGCTCAGAGCCCACGTGGCAGAACCCCACATGGAGCCTGCAGCCCTGACCCTCCTGGGTCCCATGTCAGACATGGAGGCGGGCAGGGAGCAAGCACTGCTGGGAGCCCTGGGGCCTTGCGGGTGCCTGGCCTGACCCAACGCCTTCTTCGCTCTGTGAACACCGGAGGGAGAGTTGGTGGGAGTGCCCCCTCCACCTTGGCCTCTGAGGGAGGGCAGGCTTCACTGAGACCTGCCCCATCTGCCACCACGAGACTGTTTTTGTCTAGGCTTCTGAGTAGCATTTTAAGAACCAGGAAGTAGGGCCAGGGCATGTCGGCCAGGGTCCCTCCCCAGTAGACACTGAGGGATCACTGGACCGTTTCCAAGTACAGCACCTGCCCTGGCCTCTGGGGAGGTGCGGCCAGGCGGGGCTCCACGTTCACCACAGGACCTATTTCCCAGGGGTTCGGGGAGGAAGTTCCAATATGTGAAGCAGGTAGAGGCAGAGGGTGCCCTGGGGCCTCAGCCTGTGGCACCCCGCTGAGCACCCGCAGAACCAGCTTGAAATGCAACCTCTTCACTGCACACATGGGGAAACTGAGGCTCAGGGAAGAGACGGGGTTTCCAAGTCATGTCGGGCGTGAACCAGACCACAGAAGCCAGCAGGAGCTTCCCAGCTCCAGACGGGACCTGGTCTACAAACTTGGACATGCTGGGGGTAGTAGGCTGGCGGTTTGGAACGTAGATTCATTCATCCCAAAACCCTTGCACGGTGGCCTCGAACCTGGAATCAGCTGTCTCTGCTTGTGGGGCACAGCAGCCTCTGTGGGCAGCAGGGAGGGTGCTGTACCCTCCTGTCTCCCTCCCCCCTGCGGAGAAGCACAGCGGCCCGTGTGGGCAGGCGGCAGAGGAGAGGGACATGGCTGCCATGCCTCCCTCTGGGCCAGTCACAGTGGCTCCTTGTGGGAGCACCCGGAACTTGTGGGGCACCTTGCTGTGTACTGGCTCGTGAAGGAGGCAGACATCATGGGCTCTTCTTCATTGGGGAAACTGAGGCTTGAGGAGGATAGGCAACTTGTCCCAGGTCCCTCGTCCCCGCCAGCCTTGTCCGCAGCCAGGCGTGGGCTCCAGCCGTCCTGGGGTGACCTTGGCCTCACCCTGGACCGTCCTCCCCAGTCGTCTGTGCAGCTCGAGCCTGGGGGGAGCTGGCAGGTGGGAAACTGGCTCTGGGTCCCCTGCAGATCAAGCCCCCATGTCTGCCGCCTGGACCCCACTTGGTTTCTGGCAGACACGG
>NW_005371769.1:974401-980152 GCF_000412655.1 Myotis brandtii | reverse complement strand
CAGGTCCCGACAGAGGTCCGAATGGGGGGTTGGGAGTGAGGGGACAGTCCACTGTCCTTCCTCATAGGCATCCTTCCCTACTCTGCTCTGACAACTGCCCCTGAAGCCCCTGCTGGCCCTCCTCGTGGCCACCCCCCTACTTTTTGGTTCCTGGCTCCTGGCCCCTGCCTTCCTTTCCCTGAGTCCTGCCATTTTCCTGGATGACTTTGATGTCCACATGGCCCATCGATCCAGCAGCCAGGCCTCTCACCTGTGACCCTCTCCTCCCCTGCAACCTCCTCGAAGCTTCATAGCACTAACGCCTTTGCCCCCTTCATCTGCCAGGCCTTTCCCACAGCCTGAGCTTCCCCCTCTGCAGTGTCCCACCCCAGGGAGGACCCAAGCTCCAGGCAGGCGGGCGAGTCCAGGTGCAGGCAGGACCCTGAACCCCCAGCTTTAGGGCATTGCCACTGTCCAGACCAGCTACCTCCAACCGCCACCACACTCTCAGGCATGTCCCCCACAGCACAGGACGTTCAAGTCAGCAGGGTGCCTCCTGCCCGCCCCCTCTCCCACCCACACAAAGTGCACTTCGTCTTTAGAAAAGCTGTAGATGTGCAGGATTGCTGGCAAGGTAGCACAGCACGCCTTGAGCTCCGCACTGGTGCCCTTGGTCACACTGAGGTCAGTGTCCCGTGTTTGTCATGGGCAGTGAGCTGGTGTTGACACAGTTACAAACCAAAGTCCACAGTGCGTTCAGGCCTCTGTAGCTCTCTGTTGTCCCAGGACCCATGGGGCTCCCGCAGGCACTGGGTGCTCAGGGCGGGTCTCCTGGGCGCCTCCACCTGCGGCCCTTGGTTTTGGTGACGGACAGTTGAAAGCACCGGCCAGGAGCTTTGTGGATACTCCCTCTGTGGACATTGTCTGACAACCTTCCCAGCAGCCGGGCAGCCTCACCCCTGCCCAGGTTCTTCCAAGGGGCCGCCCAGCACCGCCTGCCCAAGGTCCTCTGCTGGGCGGACCCAGCTTTTCTGGGGACCCTGCAGGACCCACTGTCCTACCCTGAACCTGTGGTTGGTCCCATCCCAGTCACGGGACCCTCCCTCTCTGCCTCCAAGGGGTCCTCTTGCCCAGCTCACCGCCCCCTTGGCAGGTACTAGCTGTCAGCTCCCGCCTGGCTGCCTTCTTGGGCCCCTTGGTCTGCAGTCCCCGGCAGCAGCCCCGACCACGGTGCGCTTAAGCCGCCCATAGCCGCATGCGGTGCTGTGAGCCTCTGCTGTTCACGACGTGCCTGGAGGCTGTCTCCTCCTGGGAGTCAGCAGGCGGCATTCAGACGTTCAGGAGCTTGGCGTTTGGGAGGTGGTGTGTCTTTGTCAGACTCTGCCCCTCGGGGCCTGACCCTTCCTCTCCCGCAGGCCTGAGTGCCAGGCATGGACGGGGACGCTGCTGCTGGGCACGTGCCTGCTGTACTGCGCCCGCGTCAGCATGCCCATCTGCACCGTCTCCATGAGCCAGGACTTCGGCTGGAACAAGAAAGAAGCCGGCATTGTGCTCAGCAGCTTCTTCTGGGGTTACTGCCTGACTCAGATCCTGGGTGGCCACCTGGGGGACCGGTAACTGCCCGCTCCCCGCTCCCTGCTGGGCTGGAGAGCTCTTGGGGGAAGGCCTACTGGGAGCTGGGAGACCTGAGTCCAGGGGTTTGGGGGGCACAGCTACCCTTTGGGTGCTCAGCATCCTAGTGAGAGCTCTTGGGGCAGGCAGGATGGATGGATGGACTGGACCCTGTGCTCTCACCCGTGGCCTCCTCCGCAGAGGGGTGTGGCTCAGCACGACCCTGGAGAACGGCTCCGAGGAGGGGTGGCCTGAGCCCCACCTGGCTGTCTCCATGGCAGGATCTCTGGCCCTACAGCTCAGTCTGGCCCCGCAGCTTCCCCATCACTGCCCTCTTGGCCCCTCCAGGATCGGGGGTGAGAAGGTCATCCTGCTGTCAGCCTCCGCCTGGGGCTTCCTCACCGCCGCCACCCCCCTGCTCGCGCACCTGGGCAGCGCCCACCTGGCCTTCATGACCTTCTCGCGCGTCCTCACGGGCTTGCTCCAAGGTAGGCACACTTCAGGGGCTTCCCTCACTGGTGGTGTTAGACTCTGTCACGGAGCATGTGTGTGCACCTGTGTGTGTTCATGCAGGCGGTGCACTGTGTCTGCATGTGTGTGCTCCTATGTGCTCCTGTGTGTGATGGGTGGGCTGCTTGGCCTAACGATGCCTTGGCGCCTAAGCAATTTCCGTTTCTAGAAGCATTTCTGTCCTGGCTGGTCTGTTCAGTGGTTAGAGCATTGGGCCTTGGACTGAAGGGTCTTGGGTTCGATTTCCTGTCAAGGGCACGTACCTGGGTTGCAGGCTTGATCCCTGGTCCCCAGGTCAGGGCACATGTGGGAGGCAACCAATCAATGTGTCTCTCTCACATCGATGTTTCTCTTTCCCCCTCCAACTTTCCTCCACTCTCTAAAAATCAATGGAAAAAATATCCTCAAGTGAGAATTAACAACAACAACAAAATAAATAGAAGCATTTCAGAGTCTGGCACATTCTAATGTCAGAGGTTCTCCTGCCAAAACGGCTACTCCCGGGTGGCAACCAAGTTGCTGTCTAACAGCCATCAACACCATGAGGCTGACAGGCATGGTGGGGACACGGCTCCCATGCCCTGGTCACACTGGACTTCTGGGGGGAGTCCCCAAAGACCCCAGTGGCCCAGGTGAGCAGGTGTGCCCAGCCCCCGCTCCGGGGAAGGGACGGCCTCTGAGCACCAGCCTGGGCTCTGCAGCATCCATCTCCTGGGTTCCCCCGAGTGCGTGGGTTCTGGGCCCTTCCTCACCACATCGCCCCACCTGCTCCAGAAGGGACCCCTGGCACCCCTTCAGATCCTGGCAGGGCATGGGCATGGGCCCTAGGACCCCTGTTCTCCTGGAGTTGGCCTGTGCCTATTTTCTGACCAGCCCCACCAGTCTGGCCTCTGTGCTCCCATGAACCCACCCCAGATGGTCCCCCTGTGGCTCAGGGCTGGTGCTCTGGGTCCTGCCGACCAAGGTCCCAGAGCTGGGCTGTCGGGTGGCCCACAGCTCAAGTTGTTTCTCCCCATCCTGGGAGGCCAAAGGACTTTTCTATGTGCTGGTCTATGGCCCATGATGGGGGACAGACCAGGCTCCAGGGCAGCTGTCACCCTGGGTGGCTGGCACTCTGGTGGGCAGGGTCAGTGCTCTGAGGGGAACCAAGTCCTACTCTGGTCCCCAGCCATTTACAGCATGACAGGCAAGAGCTGAAGTTTCCAATGCAGTTTTTTAAACACGAGATTTTTATTTTATTTTATTTTTTAAATATATTTTATTGATTTTTCACAGAGAGGAAGGGAGAGAGACAGAGAGTCAGAAACACCGATCAGCTGCCTCCCGCACATCTCCCACCGGGGATGTGCCCGCAACCCAGGTACATGCCCTTGACCGGAATCGAACCCGGGACCCCTCAGTCCGCAGGCCGACGCTCTATCCACTGAGCCAAACCGGTCTCGGCAAGATTTTTAAATAATTATAGATTCACAGGAAGTTGCAGAGAAACATATGGGAAGTTCTGTGCTCTCTCCCGCCTCCTGTGGTGACATCTCAAGTAGCTACAGGGAAGCATCACACCCGGACCCAGCACTGTGGTTCCACAGGCCACCAGGTCTCACCTGTTGTATGTGCAGCGTGCGTGTGTGTGTGTGTGTGTGAGAGATAGCATGTGCTAGTGTGAACCAGTGGGTGTGTGTGCAGATGGACACGCCACATGCATGTGCCAGGACTGTAGAGCTGGTGTGGAAGCCAGAGTGAAGGTGGCAGAAGTCTTTCCCGCCAGCGCCTCTCATCCAAGCTGAGCATCTCCTTAGCCAAGTGTTGCTGCTGGTTCCTTGGGGCGAAGCGAGCTTGAAGGACACCCCAAGCTTGAATAATCCCCGACGGGGAGCTTCCCAGCCGGCCCTCACCCTCGGCGGCTGCACCCGCTGGACCCGCTGGCCGTGAGCCTCTGCCTTCTCTGCTCACTCCAGGGGTTTACTTTCCTGCGCTGACCAGCCTGTTGTCGCAGAAGGTCCGGGAGAGTGAGCGAGCCTTCACCTACAGCACTGTGGGGGCCGGCTCCCAGTTTGGGTAAGTCCGAGCCTCGGGGGTGGGGGGGAGACAAAGTGCGTGGCCCCAGCAAAGCCCCGTAGGTGGTGGAACAGGCCATGTGGGTGCCTCTGTGGCTCCAAGTGACTGGGTCCGGCTGGTTCTGTGCTCCAGGCAGCGCTGTGCACAGGTGCTGGTGGCAGGCGAAGTGGCTGGGCTGTGCCTCGTGGGCCAGGCAGCAGCACTTTGTCAAGCTCCCTTTCACACGTGCTGGTGGAGCCAGATGTGGGGAGTGGCCTCCGATGGGAGGTGGCCTGCACTCGTCCTGGCGGGCACACGTCACATCTGGAAGTGAGAACCTGTGCCCTGTCCCCCGGCTCTGTGTGGAAGGACAGCTCCCTGTCCTGATGGGCTTCCTGACCCCAAGGTCCACGCAGAATTTAGAGGGACAAGGGGTGCCCCTGGGTGGGCTGGGGCAGCCCAAATAAGAACCCAGGGTGCCCAGTGCAGTGTGATGTTCAGAGAAGCAATACAGGACAACACTCCTCATTTATCTGAAATCCCGCTTCATCTGGGTGTCCTGGGCCCATGGCGGGGGGCAGGGAAATGGAGGCTTAGAGAGGAAGTGACCCCCACAGGCCCAGTGGCCTCAGTCTGAGCCCAGCTTTTTTTCTCCTTTACTATCTCCTGGCCAAACCTTGGCAGATGGGGTGGTGGAGAAGCAGCCCCTGAACAGTGATGTTTGGGGGTTGAGGGCCCCAGGGGTTGGGGGTTTTGGTTTAGAGAGACCCATACCGCAATTTCAGGCCTCCTTCTTTTTATTTATTTATTTAAAAATATATATTGGTATTAATTTCAGAGAGGAAGGGAGAGGGGGGGGAGAGAGAGAGAGAGAGAGAGAGAGAGACAATGATGAGAGAGAGAATCATGGATTGGCTGCCTCCTGCAGGCCCCACCCTGGGGATGGAGCCTGCAACCTGGACATGTGCCCTGACTAGGAATCGAACCACGACCTCCTGGTTCATAGGTTGATGCTCAACCACTGAGCCAGGCCGGCCGGGCTCAGGCCCCCTTACGGGCCGAGGAACAAGACATTCAAGTACCACAGCGCCCCTGTGCCCTGCCTCAGCCACAGGGCTGTCCTGAGGTGGCCACGTGGCATCCTGTCTCCTGAATGCTAGTCTCTAGCCAAGGGCTGGACAGGGCACCCCAGTTTCCCACACCAGCTCACAGGGCTGGGAGGGTCCAGGCACCTCCTTGCCTGGGTGAAGCCGAGTCATGGCCACTGTCCTCTTGTTCCAGGACGCTGGTGACGGGGGCAGTGGGCTCCCTGCTCCTGGACTGGTGCGGCTGGCAGAGCGTCTTCTACCTCTCCGGCGGCCTCACCCTGCTGTGGGTGTGTTACGTGTACAGGTACCTGCTGAGCAAACAAGGTAACTGCGGCCGGGTAGGCACAGCCTGCAAATTCGGCCGCCCAGGAAGGCTGAGGGCCTGGAGCCTGGGCCCCTCTGGCCGCCACCGAATGTGAAAGTCACAGAGCAGCCCCAGCTCAGGGGACCAGGGGCTGCAGCTCAGCCCCAGACGAGGACCTCAGAAAACATGCCTGGGCTGCCTGCCCCCCCCCCCCCCCCCCCCCCC
>NW_005371769.1:956927-971357 GCF_000412655.1 Myotis brandtii | reverse complement strand
AATGGACCCTGGAAGGCACTGGACACAGCGGGAGGCCCCCCCCCCCCCCCCCGCCCCATCAATGGGTCTTAAGAGCAGAGCAGCCACCGTCCCCCTGATTCCAAGCAGCTTTCACACAGGCACCCCTTGCTCCCTCCAGATCTCATTCTGGCCTTGGGCGTTTTGGCGCAAGGCCTGCCGATGGCCAGGCACACCAGGGTTCCCTGGAGACAGCTCTTCCGGAAGCCTTCTGTCTGGTGAGCTGGCTGTGCGGGGTCACCTGGTGGGGCAGGGCAGAGGGTGGGGACACTGTGTGTCCTTAGCACTGACTGGTCACAGAGCCAGGGTCTCCCAGGGTCTCTGGCCGCCCTGGGGGCTGGGGACCATGGACCTGAGAGGCACCTACACCTGCAGGGCGGCCGTCTTCTCCCAGCTCTCAGCTGCCTGCTCCTTCTTCATCCTGCTGTCCTGGCTGCCGACCTTCTTTAAGGAGACCTTTCCCAGCTCCAAGGTGGGTGGGCCGCCTGGGCTCCGCAGGGTGAAGCCGCACCACATGGCCAGCACCACGCCTGTGTGCAGAGGGCCCTGCCGTCCCGTCCACGCGGTCCTGACCCCTGACCCCGCAATGCCACCCTCAGCCCAGGCCTGTGACTGGGCCCGCCATCTGTGATGGTCATTTGTGAGGAGGGCCCGGCAGGGCCTGATGCGAACAGGGATGTCACCTCCCGGTCCTGGAGGGCAGGACCCCCTGAGCGGTACCCTCCTCCCCCAACTCCCTCCCACCCCCTGCTCTGCCCTGGGAGATTCGGCAGCAGGGGAGACTGTGCTGGGGTCTAGCCCCGTGGGGATGGGTTAGGGAGGCCCAACCCCAGGGTGAGGATGAGGGTGGGGGCTGGTGCCAGCCTGGCTGCCTCTGAGACCCGCCTCCCTCTCCACAGGGCTGGGTCTTCAACGTGGTGCCCTGGCTGGTGGCGATTCCCGCCAGTCTGTTCAGCGGGTTTCTCTCTGACCATCTCATCAGTCAGGGTGAGCCCTGGGGATGGGAATTGGGGGAGCCGTGCCTGGACTCACCCCGCTGTGGGAGGGGGAGGCACCCCTCCTGGGAGGGCAGCCACAGCGATGGGAAGAGGCCATGGCCCCTGAGGACCAAGCTGGGAGAGTGAGACCCCAGCCCTTCAGAGGCAGCAGGTGACCCCCACCTCAGTTAAGAGTGGACTTGGGGTGCAGCGAGAAGATCCGAGTCCCCCTGTGACTGGAGTTCCCTCCCAAGGGCTGGATGCAGCCCCCACCCTCTTCAGAGGTGGAAAGGGCACCTGATGGGGTCAGAGTCGAAATCAGGTGTGAGCGGGACCCGAGGGCACATTTTAACCGTCAGAATGGCCTTCCTTCCACGCACCTGCCCGGCCTCAGCCTTGGGTCCTGGGAGCGCAGACGAACCTCAGAGTGGATGCACCACAGCACGCACACGAGTGTGCACACGCCTCTCCCACGACACAGAATATCGTGGCTTGAGCCTGAGGCCTCTCCCTGCTCCCTCCTGCAGCTCTGCCGGGGGCGGGTGGGGGGGTTCCACTGTGGGTGCTGTTGGAGGGAGGGGTCAATGCAAACGGTGCAGTGGGAACGTGTCCTGGTCTCCCCTCTGTCCAGGTTATAGAACCATCACCGTGCGGAAGTTCATGCAGGTATGGAGGTCGTGGGATGGCTGTCTTTGGACATCCTGTTTATTCCTGGGACACGAGGGTTGTGTCCCCAAATCCCCTGACCCAGAAGGTGGCTGGTGTAGCAGGGCCGTTGGAGGGTGCCCTGGTAGTGCTGGGGCCGGTGCGGCCGCCCCTTCTCGGAACTGTGTGTGCGGCTCTCCGTGCCCTTTTGAGCCCCAGCACCCATTCGGGGCCTGCATTTGCTCACATCTAATGGGGTCTGTCCACTTGAGGTTCAACCAGCAGGGATAGCTCACCCCACACACCTGCCCCCCCCCCCGGGGCGGCCCGGGCCTGGGAGGGGTACCCCTGGCCCTTTGCTAGCACAGCCCCCCCTGACCCTAGTGTCTGTCCGCAGGTGATGGGCCTGGGCCTGTCCAGCGTGTTTGCCCTGTGTTTGGGTCACACCTCCAGCTTTTGTAAGTCTGTGTTCTTTGCATCAGCCTCCATCGGCCTGCAGACCTTCAACCACAGGTAAGGGCCCACGCCCTGCCCACCAGAGACGTCCATCTGCCCTCGGCCTCCAGCACTGCAGCCTGGTGCGCAGGGGCAGCCGCCTGGCTCAGGCCGTGTGGAGGGCGGGCCATGGCAGGTCCACGCACGAGCCACAGAGGCAAACGGTTGTCTGGTATCAGTGGGCGTGGACCTGGGCCATTTGAAGAAACAAACACTGTGCTGGGGGCAGGGCTGAGGGAGGGTTTGGGGGAGGCGGCATCTCCAGGCAGCGTCTTGTCCACCGGGAGGAGCAGCTCATCCAGTCCGTGCCCATCCGTGGGCGGTGCCAGTCCTTCCAGTGCCCAGCATCAGCCCCGTTTAATCAGAGGGACTTCACGGGGAGTCGTTTCGGGAATTGTCATTTTTCAGATTTATGGACCGCAAAGGAGTGTGCATTCGGCAAGCTGGCCTTCTTGTTTGTTTCATCCTGGGAGTGGGGCCCTAGGCTGTGTCACTACCCAGACAGGGAGCTAGGAGCTCAGATGGCCCACGTGTGGCCGAGCGTCTGGGCCTGGCCCGGAAGCACCCGCTGGGCTGGGCCCTGAGCCCCCAGTGGTCTCCAGGTGCTCAGAGGCCTGCCGTTAGTTCCGTGGATGGTGGCTGCCCGTGGTCACCTGCCACGTGCTCTCCTCCCCACAGCGGCATTTCTGTTAACATTCAGGACCTGGCCCCGTCCTGCGCTGGTGTGCTCTTTGGTGAGGACCCTGGCCCCTGCCCGGAGCCTCAGCGGCTGCTCCCAGGTGGGCTGCCTGGGAGGGTCACAGTGGGACCCCTCTGATGGTCTTCCTCTCTGCCCTGTCCACAGGTGTGGCCAACACAGCTGGGGCCTTGGCAGGTGAGAGGCAGGCGGGCGTCCCCTGCCGGCGGTGCCCGGGATACCCCCTGGCTCCCCACCCCGTGTCCTCCCACCACCTTCTGGCTATGCAGGGTGGGGTGTGGCACCCTTCAGGGGGGGTCCAACAGTGTCAGATCAGTGTGGTGGGGGCACACCTCCACGCTGTCCAGAGAGAGAAAACAGAGCTGCGTTCTGCAGGGTTCACCTGCCCTTCAAATGTGAGTCAAATCCCCAAGGTCCCGGGTCCCCATGGGTCAAGTGCCTGGAGGACAGAACACGGCCCTCCCACCGCCCCAGCCCTGCTGGAGGCACAGAGGTGGCCTGTCTCCTGCAGGGCCTGGGAGGCCTCTGCCCCCTGAGACTGGCCGGCCTTCAGACACCGAATTTGGCTCTCTCTTCAGGCCCCTTTCCTCCAGGCACACCCCCCCCCCCCCGCCCCAACAGCTCCTCTCACCCAAACTGCCTGGGACTGCCTGTCACTCACCCTGCTGTCCCCTCTCTTGGGTGCAGGTGTTGTGGGTGTGGGCCTGGGTGGTTACCTGATCGAGACCACGGGCTCCTGGACTTCCGTGTTCAACCTGGTGGCCGCGGTCAGCAGCCTGGGGCTGTGCACCTTCCTGATGTTCGGAAAGGCCCAGAGGGTGGACCTGAGCCCCAGGCAGGAGGACCTCTAGCCGCCCGCCCCCCGCCCCAAGGCCCGTCCATCAGCCTTGGGCGAGTGGCTTCATTTAAGAGCCTCTTCTCTTGACTGCGAACATGGGACCTCGGAGAATGAGCCTCGGTGGAGCAGGAGTGGGGCCTCAGTTTCCCCTCTGCCACCGGTGCGTGCCCTGCTCAGCATTGGTGGGCCTGTCACCGGTGACTGGAGTCAGTGTAGAGCCAGGTGTGCCCCTGCCCTCAGCCGCCTGGGAGCAGTGGCTGGCACAGGGCCTGGACTGCACTCCGTCCCCAACACTGCTTTGCTTTGTTTCTTGGCACTCGGGGCCGGATCATTCTCTGGTGGGCATCCTGTGTACTATGGGGGATCGAGCAGCATCCTTGGCCCCCAACACTGTCTCCTGATGTCACCAGTGTCCCCGGGTTGGGTGGGGGGCAGTGAGCCCCAGCCCTTTGGCTGTTTTTGGACCCCACGCCAAGGTCTCCCTCCCGTGGATCCCCAGACACTAGCAATGCGCTCTGCTTCCCTGGCACCCGGTGCCACTGTGTGGGAACCTGGCCCCCTCTCCTGCCCAAGCCGTTCCCCAGAACCAGGCGACCCTGCCTTCCGGTTTACGACAGAGGAGCCGTCGCTCATGAATAATAGGTGTCGCCAGATGTATATGGAGAGAAAAGAAATACAAAATGTGGGGAACGTACCAAAGCCTTATTTAAATGATGACTATTCATTTATTTAAAAGAAGACTGTTATTTTAAAGCACATTGTTAAAAGAATAAATACTTGTAAAATATTTTTTGAACTCATTCACAAGGAAACCAGTAAAGTGTTACAAACAGGTCAAAGGAGAACCCCAGAAACAGACCCGGGGTAGCCAGGGCACTGCATGGGGCGAGGTGCTGCGTGACCCCACGGCTGGTGTCAGGAACAGGGCACTGCTATCAGCTCCCCACAGAGCCCAGCAGCCCCGCCCACAGTCACACAGCCCAGGCCAGCTGTGCAGGGACATCTGTTGGTTCCTATTTCAGCACAAACTTCCCCCACAGTCTCCCCACTTTTTTTTTTAATCCTCACCTGAAGATATTTTTCCATTGATTTTTAGAGAGAGTGGAAGAGAGAGGGAAAGACAGAGAGAAATATCAATGTGAGAAGAACATATTGATTGGTTGCCTCCTGCATGTGCCCCAGGGAGGAGCCTGCAACTGTGGTACGTGCCCTTGACTGGAATCGAACCCGGGACCCTTCGTTCTGCAGGCCGACGCTCTATCCACTGAGCTAAACTGGCCTAGGGCTAGTCTCCCCACTTTTGATTAGAAAGAATCTGAGAGATTCTTTTTTTAAAAAAATATTTTTATTAATTTCAGAAAGGAAGGGAGAGGGAGAGAGAGACAGAAACATCAATGATGAGAGAGAATCATGGATTGGCTGCCTCCTGCACGCCCCCCACTGGGGATCTAGCCCAAAACTCAGATATGTGCCCTTAACTGGAATCGAACCCAGGACCCTTTGGTCCGCAGGCCGACACTCTATCCACTGAGCCAAACCGGCCAGGTTGAATCTGAGAGATTCTTGATCACAAAGTGAGTCTGGCTGGGTGGGCTGGGCCTGTTTGCAGAGGTGCAGGGAGAACGCTAATGTCCCATAAAGGCCTTGGGTTTGCTCGGCTGGGGTTCCATAAGCAACCTCAAGTGGACCCACTTCTGTGACCTGCTGTCCTGAGGCAGCTCCCCAGGACACGACAGGAGGGCCACCATGGCAACCGCATGTGAGTGGCAGCTCAGCGACAGGAGTGCATTCACCCTGCTGTGCAGCCACCACCACCATCTCCAGAACTTTTTCATCTTGTGAACTGACACTCTGTCCCCATTAAACACTCACTCCCCGGCCCCAGACACTGGCACCCACCCCTCTAGTCTGTGGTTCTGACGACTCTGAGCACCTCGTATAAGCGGAACCATGCAGCATTTGTCTCTAGTGACTGACTTGCCCACTCAGCATAATGCCCCAGGCCCCCATGTGGAGCAGGTGTCGGACTTCCTCTTTCCGTCCTGTGTGGATGGGCCACTGCTGGGAGTGCTCACTCTTCATCCCGTCTGACGACGCCAACTGTCGGGTCCGAGTCCCTCTGCCAGGAACTGGACCTCCTTGGACACTGGGTATCGGACGGAGAAGACATGAGAAGTCGTGGGCATAGAGAGAGTCTATTGTAGCCCAAGTAGCCGTGGCTAACAAGGAGCCATCAGACAAAACAGTTCTTCCAAGCAGTCCCATGAGGCAGGCAGCCGCACCCCAGCTCGTCAATAATACGTCTTTCCTGCAAAGCGGCCTCCGACATAGGAGCTACGCAAACGCAGTCGCCCCAACGAGCAGTATGCACGCTGGTCAGCAACATACTTCACACCAACGCAGACAAAAGTGGCTTCTTGCCATGTGAGGCCTCCGTCTGCGTTGCAGAAGGGCGCACCTGTGCGAGCGTGAGGTCGCTGTGCCCTCGCTTCTGCGCTCTTGGCCCTGAACGCTGGATAGGGCCCCACAACTCTGCTGTGCGCATCCACTCGTCTGTGGGCTCCTGGGTTGCTCCTACCTCCTGGCTGTTGTGAACATGCAGCTGTGAACCAGGGGTGCGGTGAACACCTTTGTTTTTAATCCATCACAAGCTATAAACTCTGAGAGAGGCGGCCCTGCGCACGGGAGCCAGGGTCCAGGCGGTGACGGTGGCTCTGTGCCGAAGGGGAGCCCCAGGCACCCTGGCACGGGTGCTCACGGGCCTCCTGGTGCCGAGGCTGGTCACACTTCTGCCACTTCCTCACAAGACAGAGGCCGAGGCTGCATGTGGGGTTTGGGGGTGCAGGGCCCAGTACAGCAGGTGCGCCCAGCCTCCTCCCCTCAAAGACGGTTCTGGTCCAGAATGTCATCCTAATCCTTGGGTGGGGTCTCCTTAACCCTTCCCAGGCCCATGTTGGACCCCAGGACAGAGCTCCATGGAGTCGGGGGGAGTGTTTGCGGGCGGGGAGGGTGCTGATAACAGAGGCGTGTTCCCTCGGTGGGAGGGCGGCCCAGTGCTATCTGGTGCAGTCAAGTCAGACATGTCCCCGCCTCTGGCAGGGTCCCAACACCATGCCCAAACCCTGCCTGTCCCTTAGCTCCCGAAGGAGGGGCTCGCCACCTGGAATTAGGCGTATGTAACCTGCACAGCCCACCACCAGGAGGCGCCTCAGGAGGGCACGGCTGTTGTCACCCCACAGCTGGCCGACAGAGGGTGCTGTGGGACAGGGCTGTGCCCACTCTTGCCCCAGCTCCTGTTCCCAGACTCCTCCAGGACCCGTGGGAGCTGCCCCCTCAGTGGGAGCTGATGTTCCTCTCTCCACAGGAAGGGAATGGGTGGGAGGCGGTACAGCGCAGGGCACCGCACAGGCGATGGTGGAGGAGTCACCACCAGGTTGTGTGTGGGGGAGGGCTGGAGGCTGGACACCGTGGAAAGAAGAGGGACAGAAGAAGGGCCGGGCCTGGGGCCAACCCTGCTGATCCCTCCCAGGGTGGCTCCTCAGGCGCCGTGGCTCCCCTGTTTCCACCTGTGCCTGACCTGAGTTTGAAACCCTGGCCCTGTCCTTCCCCTCCGTCCAGTGACAGGGATGTGTCTCTGGCCAGCCAGATACATCCCTTCCGTCCAGTGGGGGGCTTCCTGCCGCCACCCCCAGTGCACCTCCTTGTCTCCAATGTTCCGTCCCTACCGAGTCAGGACGTTGGGCAGCACGTGGCCTCGGGACAGTTTCTGTGCCTGGGACTTGGGAAGCAGGAGACCCCGGGAGGGGCCGGCCCTGCTCTGACTCCCTAGTTAGCACTCTGCGGTAGCCCATCTGGCCTGTGGGTTCCTGTCATGGACCCGTCTCCAGAATCACCCCTAATTGGTGGCTTCCCAGCAGTTCTCGGCAGGATGAGCACCGGGCAGAGTGGGCCTGGTCTGCAGTCAGCGTGTGGGGACGATCCTGGGGGGGTGGGCACAGGCGGGGCGGTGGGCCCAGCCCCTGACCAGCCCTTCGGGACAGGCTGCTCTCCAGGTTAGTGAGAGTGTTCAGTTTATTTGCAGAAAAGTGGAGAGCGGAGAGAGGGCCTGGCGAGCCCTGTCCAGCCAGCTGCCCGAGTGGGAACGGCCACCTCCCAGCGCAGGCCCGAGCGGTCGGCCTGGCCAGGCCTGTCTTCCTTGCTTCTTGCTCTGTCTGGGGCGGCACCTCCTTGTTTACAAACTAATGTCTTTGTCCACAGGCAGAGCTCGCCAGCAAGACTGAAAGGCGTTTGAAGAGTAAATGTTTTCCTGTTTCAGCTGACATTCAATTTTAATGACTTTTTGAACAAAGTAACTATTAAACGGGCATGTTCGCCATCTCCTGATGTCTGACAGGTGCTTGCCAGTGGGAGGCAGATGCTAGTCGCATTTCCTAACAGCCCACCAATCACCAGCCGGCTTTTTCCTTTGTCTGTGGCACTGCCAATGGCCAATTTGTTCTTCAGAAGTGGCCACCTTGGCCTGTCAATCATCTCTTGCCGTAGGCGCTTTTTGGTGATTAGAAGCCCCTTAGAGAGTGAGAAGTCCAAATTAGTTTTAAATAAAAAATAAGAATATTCATGCTGCTGAACATCTAAAGGGAAGAGTAACGGCAGAGTCCAGACCGCCAGCCAGGGCCTTGGGACCCAGACCCACTGGGGTCCCCTGGGATGGGGCACAGACACGGAGGCAGGAGGACAGGTGGGGGGGAGGGGTGTGTGACAGGCCAGGCTGAGACACCGCCGTCCGAGAGCGGGGAGATGGGTGGCGGGCGGCACGATTCAGGTGACTCGGCGCCTCTGTAGGACGCGAAAGCTCATGCGGAGGACGGGGAGGGGAGTCGGTCTCCTTGAGAGGAGACCAACGTCCTCTTTGAAGAGCTGACAGGACACAGCATCTCGCTGGGTGGCGTGGGCTGCCTGGCGGTGATGGCGTGCTCCCGGGCTGGCTCCCTGCCCTCCCTCTGGCCTGGCCAAGTGGGGCCACCCCTCCGTGGACAGGAAGTCACGGCTGGCTGTGGTCTCCCCTGGGCCCTGCCTGAGGCCCAGCTCAGGAAGCCGGCCTGGAGCCGTGCGGACGGAGAAATGGGTTGGGCTGGGGGAAGTCAGGGTGGCTTTGGAGGAGGTGGCATCTGCTGGGCCTGGTGGGCAAGGCAGGAAGAGGCGATGAGGGGCACTTGGGCTCCGGGACCAGCTGTGCGGGCTGCAGGCGGACACCTCGGTGCGGGCCTGGGAGTGAGTGTTGGGCCTGTGGGCTGCATGGAAGGTCCGGAATCTCCTGACCCTACTCCTCCAGCTCTCAGAAAGTCCTGGCACCAGGGTTGGGGATGGATCCAGGGGTGCAGGGGTGCCCTAGCCAACCTGTTGTGGGGCCACCTGGGGCTGTCCCCAGGGTCCTCAGTGCACCTGACAGGCCACTGCCTTCCCCTCCATTCGGAGGGGCTCATCGAAGCCCAGATGGGAGCTTGGACCAGACTTGGGCTCAAAGCCCCACCTGGAAGCCCGAGGCCTTCACCAGAGACCCGCCCTCTCTGACCCTTTTCGAGGCTCCTCCGTGGCATGGCCAGGCCAGCACCTCGCGTCTTCTCTCGGCTCGGTAACATCGCAGTGTGCCACGGACCCAAGTGTGTCGCTCCGCCATCAGCTGATGGCTTCCGGGTTGATTCCCTCACTTGGCTACTTTTTGGAATGAACATGCCAAGAAGCCGTGCGGGCGAGCACAGGAGGCTCTGCTGGAGTCCACACACCCTCCCTCCGCCTTTGGCTGCTCCCAGTCCAGGGAGGGTCCCAGCACCCGTTCACCCCATCGGAGTGAGCAGATTCTGACGCCGCAGCCAGGACGGATGGGACGGGACGGGCGCAGCACGGAGCCTGGTGAGTGCCCGTTGTGGCTCTGGGGAGCGGCTGGTGTCCGCTGTGCGTTGTGCCTGAATCTCCAGCAAAGCCCTCGCCATGCTATTAAATAGTTTAGCAAATGAAAAATTTTAAATGTTCAGCCAGATGTCCAAGTTGACAAAGTGCTCACGGCATTTGACTGATAAAGAGCCAGAGCACGGGTGACGCCTGAGGAGCCCCGAGCAAGTGAGGGATGTGAAAACACCCGCTCCTTTGTGTGGTGCGGGCGGCGGGCGGCGGGCGCAGAGGTTTGAGGGGGCACCCATCTGTCGCTGTGTCCGTCCGATCCCTGAGCAGCGCTGCTCTGCAGCAGCCCTGAGAGGGGCCTGGTCACAAAGCACGCGCCATCAGTATTCATGGCGGGCTGGCGCTCACAGGGAGGACAGCAGCCTCAGCTCCTTGCTTTGGTTACTGGAATCTGTTTCCTGGCAAACTCTGCCTCCTGAAGCCGCGGACGCATCCGAGAGTCAGACAGGGACCCAGAGAGGCCACTGTCCCCTCCTGGGCAGAGGGAGACTCCGGCCAGGCCCCACCTGAAGGCAGGCTCTCCCCAGGCTGAGGGGTGAGTAGTGGGGGGATACGAGCTGAGGACAGCCCGGCAGGACGCGTGGGAATCGGCGGAAAGCCTGAGCTAAGTTACATCTCACCCCCTGCGTCGCCCAGAGCCCCTGCGTGTGGAAGTGCCCGCAAGCTACGCAGGGGCGGCGTCCAGCCTTCAGAGCTTGTGTCTGCCAGTGAAGCATCCAGCCTTGATCTCGGCAGTGGGACGCCAGGGTCCCCCAGGGTCCCGTGCAGGGAGCCTCCTTTCCGGGAGCGACACTTTCCTCCCTCTGCGGGGCGTCGCTGACTGTCCTGGGAGGCAGTGACCTCTGGCCTCTGGGCCATGTCTGTCCCCTTCACCCCTTCTTCAATGCTGGGTGGTGCCCGGTGTGAGAGGCGCTCGGTATGTGGGTATGGCCGCCCTTCCCAGCTTTCGGGGGGGGCATCTCACCGGGTCCCCTACGGGGTCCCCGGTCATCCCCACGGAGCCCCGTCGCCAGTGCCCTGCCCAAGCACTAGGAGAGGAGCATGCAGGTGCACGGGCTCTATCAGCCCCCGCTATTGTCTCTAATAAGTGCTCATGCTAGTGCAGGGCACGGGTTTAACAGCAATAATGACTTTGTATCACAGGAGTGGCCATTCTGGGTCCCATATGAAAACTGCAACAATAAAATTTCCTCTGGTATTTAAGTTTCCACTGTTCAGAAATGAAGCAGAGGCTGTGCTAGAACATTCTGAGGGGGTGCTGGAGTCTCAAACCCGAGCTGCCCTTGGGGACTGGAAAGGCACTCAGTCCCTGGACCTCCACCTGCCTTCAGGGGGCGGGCTCGTGGGGAGATCGGGGAAGCCCCCAGCAAGACAGGGGCCAGAGGCCTGGACAAGCCTCAGTGTCCTGGTCTGTGGTATGGGTGTTAAGACTCTGCTTTCGGGCCCCCTCTGGGCTTGGCAGACATGGGGGCTGTAGCACCTCCTACAGGTGACCCACTTGGGGTCCCTTGACAGCATGTGAAGGAGCGGGTTCCCGGAAACCAACGTGTGCACGACTGTCCCAGTGGCAGTGCTGTTCTGGGGACAGGACGGTTTCTCTCCCACACGGCCAGCTCCCGGCTGCATCGGGACCTCGCTGGCGGCCAGACCCCAGGCTGCCTGCACTGAGCCTCGCCGCATCGCCCTGAGCAGGCATGCGAGACCCCAAGACCGTTGCAGGAGGCCGAACCAGGACCAGGTGGGCCTGAAGCCGGGAGCTACGCCTGGTCTCTGCGAGGGGACCCTCTCCTGTGTCCCCTAGGACCGTGGTCGGCAAACCGCGGCTCGTGAGCCACATGCAGCTCTTTGGCCCCTTGAGTGTGGCTCTTCCACAAAACACCATGTGCGGGCGCACACCTACAGTGCGATTGAAACTTCGTGGCCCATGCGCAGAAGTCGGTTTTCAGCCTGGGTGAGTCTATTTTGAAGAAGTGGTGTTAGAAGAAGTGGGGGGTGGACATATAGAGAGGATGAACGAAAGGAGATAGAGGAAACAAGTATACAAGACGAGTGTGGATGGGAGAGTTGGAAGGGGTCAACCTCAGCGAACGTACCTCAATCAGATTGAGGACGTTTTTAGCAAAGGCCAGCTTAGGAGTACCCTAATGAAGTTAGTAACAATGTACCTACCTGTATAGTTTAAGTTTAAAAAATTTGGCTCTCAAAAGAAATTTCAATCGTTGTACTGTTGATATTTGGCTCTGTGGACTAATGAGTTTGCCGGCCACTGGCCCTAGGAAAATACAGTCTGAGAAGACTTGACGGCCCACAGCAGAAACGGAACCTGGAGACAGGCAGGCTGGGGCCCTGGACACTATACTGAGGAGTTTCCGAGGACATGGAAACTGCCAGGAGAGGCTACACTTCGTATCCACTGAGTTTAAGTTTCCTGGTAGATTCACAGCTGTTTCAGTTTCCTGTCTGTCCCAGCAGGTGCCGTTTGCAGGCTCTGCCCCGTCTCCCCCACCTGCTTCACGGGCCATGATCTGAGCAGCTGCCCAGGCCCTGCACTCAGAAGGCCTGCCTTGGGTGAATGCTGTGCTGTCACCATCCTGCGATTCTTAGTCATTTTGAAAGAGGGCCCACATTTTCATTCTGCGTTGGGACTGCAAGTCCTCTGGTCAGTCCTGCACCTGGAAACCCACTGGGTTTTTGGAGGAAGGGTTGCCAGGGCGGGTCTGCAGCCACGGGACTGACCGAGCCAACGTGACTGGGGACGCTTGGGGCCAAGGGTGCAGGACTAGGGATGGTGGCCAGATGCAGCAAATGGCAACATTGGATGCTGAGTTAAATTTGAATTTCAGACAAACACACTTTCAGTATAAGTGTGTCCTTTGCAATATTTGGGGCAGAGCCCTACTGAAGATTACTTTTTTTTTTAATCTGGAAACACCAGCGGGGGTGTCTGCCAGGCAGGCGGGGTTTCCAGGCGGGATTTGTCAGTGGGCACCGCCAGGCCCAGCCCGAGACAATGTGGCTGCAGCAGACCCTGAGAGTGGCAGCTTCCATGTGGAGATACAGGAGGGGTCAGGGTCGTCTCGTGCCCCCCAGGCAGGCTTGGTCCGAAGGCATCTGGGGAGAGTGTCCATGGGCCTCACCATTCCAGGAATTTTGGTGGCTTTAATATGTGTGATGTGCAGAAAAGCGGGCAGGTTTCAGCTTAGTGCCTATCAGAGAACGAGGCCAGCATGTCCATCTGGACTGCGCTCTGGGGCGTCCAGGCTGCAGTCCAGCCCACAGGCCTCACACACCCATGTCTGCTGGGCTCCCCTTAATGAGCAATTTTAGATGAAAGGGGAACCAACAACAGGGCTGGAGATCTATATTAAATCTCTGCAAAATGAACATTGCAAAGATTTACTTAGGCTGGTCCCAGAGGAAATGTAATTACAGCCTCATCCATGTGTCCCCTCGGATGAGGTCATTTAGCTGCCACCAGGGATTAAGGACATCTCCTGGACATGGAGACCGCTCTGCAGCCGGCAGCTGGGCACCGGGGATGATGGGCACAGTGCCCGGGCTCTGACTGGGCACTTAGGTTGCACACACGCAGCGGCCACCCACCCATAACATTGGTGGCTTCCCTGAGGACAGCCTCCACTTGTTAAAGACACCCCCATGCTTTCCTCCGTCAAGGACACAGAGCAGCCCTGCAGGACGGTTCAGGGGCGAAGCATTGCCCGCACGGAAAGGCTGCCGCTGCCACTCCTGACCAGGCCCATACCTAGGTTGCAGGTTTGGGGCACATACAGGAGGCAACCAATTGATGTTCTCTCTTATCGTTGTTTCTCTCTCTCTCTCTTTCTTGCTCGCTCTTCCCCTTTTGCTCTCTCTAAAAAATCAATGGGGGAGAGAAACCAAGATGGCGGCATAGGTAAACACCGGAAATTGCTGCCTCGCACAACCACTTCAAAAATACAACTAAAACCCAAAACAGACATCATCCCGAACCACAGGAAGGCTGGCTGAGTGGAAATTCTACAACTAGAAGGAAAGAGAAAAGCACACTGAGACTCAGAGGAGGTGCAGAAGTAAAGTGCAGAGGTACGGAGGCGCATGTGGAAAGGGCTGGTAACTGAGGACGCCGGTGTCTTTTTCAATCGGGAGGGAGACACAAGCTCCTGACATCTCTGAACTCCAGTTCAGGGTGAGTCCCTGGGGACCCAGACTCATACGGGGAGAAACTGGACTGTCTGGCATTGGTTGGAACTCGAGGGCGGCTTTCTCTCAGAAGTGCTTGTAGCGATTACCGGGATACTGAGATGCGGGGCCTCATAGGGTAGGACTGAGGAGCAGCCATAGCTGCTTGCTCCGCCCTGTTGATCCCCTGAGACCCCGCCCCACCCAAGCTGTGCAAAGAGGCTTTTGTATATGAAAGGCCTGGCCCTTTGCAATGTGAAAATTACCTAACAAACTGCAGCTGGGTCAGACAGACCCAGAACTTCCAAAAGAAGGTCCAAGGCCCCACAGCAGCTTGCATTGCTTCACAGCTGGGCCTCATCTGGGCACCTCCAAACCCCAAACAAAGAAGAGGAATCTGCAGATCTCTCCATAGCTCCTGCTGGGTAACCTCAGGCAGAGGCTAAAGCATCTCCTTAGAGATCCATGAGCCAGTGTACCCAGTGGTCAGAGTGGGACCATCCAGATTACAACTCCTCAGATCCATAAGGGACACGCTTAGGGGACAGACTCAGTGAGCATCAAAGCCCCACTGAAGCAAGTCTTGCCCCATAAGGGTGTCTCCAGCACAGAAGTTCTCCCAC
>NW_005371769.1:954233-955409 GCF_000412655.1 Myotis brandtii | reverse complement strand
CTGGGTGGAGGGGAGTTATGGGGGGGAAAAAAGAGGAACAACTGTAATAATCTGAACAATAAAGATTTAATTTTTAAAAAAATCACTGGGCATACCCTCGGGCAAAGATTTAAAAAACAAAAGAAAGAAAGCAAAACAGGAGTAAAAAGTAGAGACAAGATTCAAGGAGGAAAAGGCCTCTCTCACATTTTAATTTTACAGACGATGAAGTAGCTGCAGACCATCTCCTGGCCTGTTTCTCTCCCCAGCTGCGGCCTGATGGCCTCCACTAGTCTGCGTCCTCTCTCACTGCTGTGAGCATTTCCTGTTTCATTGCGAGATTCTTGGACGGCTCCTCAGGACGGGTTCATCGTCCGCAGGTCCTCAGCCTGAGTCCCCAGGTTAACGCTAACTACAAGCCGCTTATCGCAGCCGGGCCTCTGAGCTTATGGAAAAGTGACATCATGGGGGCATCTTCCTGCCTGGCCCTCCCCGGCCCCTCACTGACCACTGCCATCATTTTGATTTAATCAGTGCTCAAAGGGCACACCGCATGCAGGCCCTGTCCCGCCCCGTAGGGAGGACGCCTGGGCCGCGGGCAGCTCCAGCTTCAGCTCCGAGGCTGGCGCGCCCACACCCTCGCCGCCTCTCACCTGCCAGGGAGCCCAGCACGGACAGCCAGGCCAGCGCTCGCTCGTCTTCCCCCAGAGGACGTGTTTGCAGGAGAAGCATGGGAGACAGTCGCACTGGTCCGAGGTGCTGGCAGGGACATGCTGTGGAGTCTCCATGTGTCCTGGCCGCCGCGCCCGGAACTGCAGGCAGCAGCCTCTTGGGAAATCCCGACCCACGCCCATCGGGTCTTTCCAGAAAGAGTGAGTTTGGATGGCTCAAGTCGCCTGAGAGTCCACTCCATGCCACAGAGCGTCACACAGGGCAGCCCGCAACCGTCAAGGTGGCAACGCCCCTCAGAAGTGCATGGGCACCCAGGGTGGGAGCCCACATCTCATGTGCCGCAGGGTGAACGCCCACTTCACTGATGGTGAGGCGTAGGCAGAGCGGTATCTTCCAGCTGCAAATAGCTGCGCTGAGAGGAGACCAACCTCGAACACTCCCCATGGAGGATTTTTCGGAAAAGGCAAAGCCCCAGGGCAGATGGCAGGCCGAGTGCTGGGCTGGGCCCTGGCGGGGAGGGGTGGG
>NW_005371769.1:945670-953161 GCF_000412655.1 Myotis brandtii | reverse complement strand
TGGTACCTCAGCGTAGCCTCTGCGCTCAGCGCCCGGGACAGGCAGGTAAGGCGGGTGCGTTTGACAGTGTGTAAGTTATTCCCCAACAGCCCGACTTAAAACTCAAATTGTGGGCGGCAAAGTCCTGGAAGTAGGCGGCTGCACAACATTGTAGGTGGACTTCATGCCACTGAATTCTACATTGAAAAATGGCAAACACGGTAGGTTTTATGTTAAGTTTGTTTTACCTCAATAAAAACAAAGGGGGAGCAGTCACGTTGTGAAAAGATGCGTGGCTCCCCTGCACCGCCTCCGGGAGGTGCTCCAGGCGGCCGAGGGACCAGCTGTCACCTGCACAGCCCACGGGGAGTCTCTGAGGGACAAAGTGCTACAGGGTGTGGGGCTGGTCCGGCCCTCCCACGCCCTCAGGACCCTCGGGACCGCACAGCCCAAGCCCGCCGCAGCCGCTCAGAGCGCTCCGCTGAGGCTGCCAGGGCCTGGGGGTGCCTCTGCTCTGGTGTTCATTTGTAATTATTTTGGAAACACTCTGTTCACCTGTGTGGTGGGTGGAGGCGGGGGGAGTGGCTGAAGCTTCAGATCCCTTTTAAATGACTCCCGTAGCAGTTGCAGGCGTTAACGAGGCAGCTAATGAAGCCTGTGTCCTTGAAAGTTCCCCATGCCCCTCATCCGTCAGTAAGCCACGTTCCCACGCTGTCCCCTGCAGTGGCCCAGAGGCCTGCAGGATAACGAACAGGTTTAGGGGAGGTGCATCCCCTCAAAATTACTTTTAAACCAGCCTCATTAAGTAGAAAATGAGAACAAAATCTCTGGACAATGTGCTCATTAGGGGCGCCGGCCCCTGTCTGCACCCCTGTCCTGCATGTCCAGTGGCGGCTGATGGCCCTCCCGCTCCGCCAGTTCCTGTGTCTCCTGGAGACGTGTCCCCTGCGCGGAGGGCCTCCCTCTGCCCCTCAACAACCAGATGGGCTCGGGGTTCGGTGCTGCACCAGCCAGGCTGGGCAGGTATCTTGGGGCGAGAAATTGGGAGCCAGGAAGTGACCACAGCTCAGAAATTAGACCTCCCCCTCCTCCTGTCCAGCTCTGTCCTCTCTCCAGAGTCACTCCCGACTGTGGCCACATTTGCTGTCCTTGCTTCTTGTAGCTCTGGCGGGAGGACATCCCTGAGGCTGAGAGGAAGCCCCTCCCTAAGGTGCCACCCATGTCATGGGTTTAGGCTTGGGCTGGGGTGGAGGGAGCCCCTGGGAGACAGGACCTGGGAGAAGGTTCCCACTGCCCATGTTTATCCTGCTGACCCCACCTTCTGTTTTCTGAAAGGGTTGACACCTCAGCCCTGGAGACCAAGTCAGCCATTTGCCCAGGGCTGTCCAGGTTTTAAATGGAGGCAAGTCATCTCATCAAGCGCAGTCAGATACGCAAGGCCAGACCAGGACGGGGGAGGGGCTCCGAGATGTCTTAGAACAGCGGTGGGGCGGGGAGAAAGGCTGCTGTGGGCTCCTGCAGATCCAGGCTGTTCTGGTCCTCACTGTGGTTGAGGATCTAGAACCTGCTCAGGGGATGAAACTATATAGCGTGACACACATGCACACGCAAAAATGCATGCACACACATACACACGTGCTCACGTGCTCACATGGGTGCACACAGGCATGAGTACACGTACTCACATGCACACACATGCAAACACAGTGTTCCCACACATTAATGCACATATGTGTACCCGTGTGCTCACTTATGTACACACCCATACACGTACACATAGCACACTCATGTGTACACATGCACACACGTGCTCACACACGTGAGTTCAGGTGACACTTTTGGGCAGAGAGAGCAGTGGCCGCAGCCTGTTCTTGCCAAGTGTCCCCCTGACCCCGACTGGGCTGAAGGTGCTGGCCAGCGGCGCTCCTGGGTCACCTTCCTTCACAGACCAGCCAGACTCAAGCAGCACCTGGGGACAGCGACACCATGTCTGCCAGTGCGGGAGGCCACCCAGAGAGGGGACTGCAGGCCAGTCTTTCTTCCCAAAAGCTGTGTGGGGGGACAGAGAGCAGGGCAGAGCAGTGGTTGTGTGCGCTGGAGGGCGGGGTGCCGGCCTGTCTGGACCAAGGCGCTGAGGAGGCGGGAGTTGCTGGGGGAAGCTCAGGAGGAAGCCGCTCACTCTGAACGGGGCTGCGACCCCACCTGGAAGGGAGCTCCGAGCGGGAGGTGAAAAGCAGTTCTTTTGAGTCCAGGCAGTTGGTAAACGGCTTTTTATTTACTTTGGAATCCCAGATTCCCGGATATAAAGTAAACATCTCCCCACTGTCTGTGATGTTTGGAATGAAGGCGCCATCCTCAGGGAATTCACAAGCAGAGGGGATGCGGGGGGCCGGCCCTGCCTGGCGGGCTGGTGAGTAATGAGCTTGAGCAGATGGTTTCTCCCACAGCGTTCGGTTCCCGTCCCCGGCCCCAGCGCCACCGACGCACAGCCCACTCCGGAGCGGCCCCTTACCAGTATGCTCCACACGGAGCTCTCCCCGGGCCTGGCTTTCGTTGCACTGTAGACCCAGCCACCCCAACTGCTGCTCCTGTTGGTTGTGAGCCTGTCAGAACCCCTGGGCACATACAGGCTGGACGGGCCCTGGACGTATGTCCAGTGCCAGGGCTGTAATGGAAGGCTCTGTCCCGAGCGAGAGAGGCGAGACCTGTCGTTCCCAGGGGTCTGCACCTTTGGTGCCGCTGGGGTCAGACAGCAGGAACGCGGGGAGGGCGGGGACTTGCAGCTCCCGGTGCAGAGAGCCAGCCGGGCTCAGAATGACGGTATCAGTGGCCTGTGGCCCTCCGAGCGTGCGGTTCCATCTTGTGTCTCAGGGTTTGTGTCCAAGTTCCCAGACTGGCCATGTCTTGTTAGGGCCTCAAGGGCCGTCCACATGGAACAGGGCAGACTGGACGCCGGTCAGGCCACATCAGGGCCCCTGGAAGCGCAACCAACTGTGGCTCATCGCTTCAGAGGGCATGGGGCCTGGAGGCGAAGCTGGGCGGCTGGGTAGGCACTATGTTCCCGATGCAGGCGAGCTGCTCTGTGAAACCCTCCTGCTAGGATCCTGCCCCTGTCCCGGGCCAGCACTAGGTGGGGGGCACCCCAGGAGGCCCTGAATGTCGTGGGGAACAGAGAACATTGGCCAGGCCCACACTGAGGACTGTGCCTCCTGGAAATGACCACAAGCCGACCAGCAATAGACAGAAACCTCAGTTCATTCGGACCCTTTCACGTGTGTCTTCCAAGGCTACCCTGCTCGCCACCTGGCAGGACAATCGGCCGCCCTCCCACTCAGAGCTGCGCTTCCATGCAGGCTTTGCACGGTGTAAAGACACCTGCCCGGCACTCAGACCAGGCCGGCAGAGACCACGTTTTAAACAGGCAAAACCCTGCCGTCAAAGCTAACTTTGCTAATCCATTGAGTCTTTCTGCATCTGTGGTAACATGCAGTTTGCCCCTTTGGGTTAAGTTTGCAAATGTGTGCTACTTTCTGATTTTATGAAGCAGACTTCCCTGGGGAAGGGTCACATAACATCAGGAGTTCGGAGTCCATTGAGGTAATTGTTGCAGAAATAACTGAATACATTGTAAATCTCTCTGCTTCCATCCCTTCTAATGGGATGCTAAAAACCTATCACAAGCGAATTCACATGATAAATTGCTGTAATCACTCAGCTGGATTAACCCCTGGCTCAGGGGCCTCGGCTGGGTTTCTAGCCGCCCTCCTCTCAGTTGGCGGGCGGGGGTGGGGTGGGGAGGGGGGAGCCAGGCTTCCCCAGCAGGTGCCGCTCCCTTTAATGTCCCAGCTGCAAGGGAAGGAAGGAGACACCTATTTGGCAAAGCAAGCATCTGGACTGGGACGCTCATTAGCATCCACGTCCGGCCCAGCCCAGCTCCCGAGGGTGCTGCTGACACCTGTATCAGTGCAGAGGGAACCCCGACGTGGGGGTGAAACCAACAGGAGCAAGTGCTGGAGGCGATGTGGCCGCTGTGAACCGCGCAGGCCGGCTGCGTGGTGTGACGCCGGGGCAGAGCCAGGTTTGGGCGAGTTCTGCCCCCTGAGGTTGGTTCCAAACCCTATTACAGAGAACCAGGGATGTGGTTTTAGGGGAGCGAATTTCCTCCCGGGGGAAAGCGCAGATCCCTGTGCTAAGGATCTAGGGCAGCACTGGAACCGAGCCTCACCGGCGGGTGAAAAATCAAGCACACAGTTTGGCTTTGTGCAAGCAGAGCAGCAGGCTGAGGGCCTCCCTGACCACAGGGCATCAAACCCAGGGTATGCGAGAAATCTGTCTGCAGGCGTTGTTTTAAAGAGAGGGGGAAAGGGCGCTGTGCCTGTCCTGGGCCCATCGTTACGTAACCACCTTGTTTAGCATCTGTGTCCCGTTTCCACCTGGCAAGCTGTGGGTGCTCTGGGGTCAGCAGGCACGCCCAACAGTGGATGAAGCTGGGGTGCCTTGGCCAGGCTGCTAGCCTCTCCTGACCTCGCAAGGGACCCCTCTGGACTCACCGGCCCCACGCACCCACAAACCTGGCTTCCCGGGCTCCTAACCTGGGCTTGAGCGAGGCTTGGTGTGCGAGGTGCTCGAGCAGCAGTCAGTGTGGCCAAGCCCTTGGCTTGAGGGGGTAATTGAGGAGGAAGGTCGTGCAGGTTCAAGACAGCCCCTCGCCAGAGCAGAAGCACCAGAGCTGTCCTGCACTGGCCCCGGCTTGGGTGTGGCTGGCCAGCGTGCGGCTGGATGGAACCAGTGGCCAGGTGGGCATACGGCCACCGCTGCTGGGTAGAAAACAGCTGTGGCTCCTCTCGCTACCCCGGCCCTGGGGACTCAGTGGGCCAAGGTTAAAGAGGAACAAGCACAAGCCTTTCCTGTTTGTCCAGCTCTAGAATTTATTCCCTGAACCAGTTCGTTTTTATTAAAGCAAAGGAAACACAGGCACTTCACATATTTGCATTTTCAGGCAGAGCTGCAATGTCTGCTGTGGTGGCCACAGCCACGTGTGTCCACTGGACACCTGCCACGGGGCTGGCTCTAATGCACAAGACACACTGCACTTTGAAGACTCATATGAAAAAGGAGTGAATTATCTCCCTAAGAATTTTAAAATGCTGACATGTTGACACTAGGTTGGGATAAGTAGAAATTATCATTAGAATGAATAGTTGAAGTTAATTTTTTAACTTTACTTAATTAATTCTATTTACCTCAGCACTAGAACGTGTAAAATTCCCCCGCAGCAGGCACTCTCCATGCCGGGACATGCTGGTTGGAGGGCGGCTGTGAATCCCTCGGTCCCGGGACTCGTCATCATGGCAGCAGGCGCACCTGCCTTATCTCAGACGGATCCACGAACGAGCATCATGAAAAGGCTGTTTCAAACCGGGGCTGCACACGAAGCTCTCTCTGTCACTCCTTGGGCAGTGATGGAGAAGTGGGGGCTTGAGGGGGGGGCGGGCAGGTGCTGGCGAGTCCCTTCAAACTGACCCACGGCATGGCCACCACCCCTGCAGGAGCACGGGCCTCCAACAGGCAGCCAGAGCCCCAGCCGATGTTCCCGAGGGCCTCGTGTGTGCGGCAAATGGACGGTGGAGGCCAGGCCTGTGCTGAGAAAGGTACCCAGTGTCTGGGTTGCTTTAGGTGGGGAGTTTGCGGAGCAAACTTTGGGAGGGGCCAAATGACACTTATTTCGGGGAACAGCTGGCTTGATTAGTGGCGCTGTTGAGAAACCATCCGTTCAACCCCCGTGAAAGGCATGCTGCCAGTGGGGGCAGCAGATAAACAGCTTTGCAATTTAAAAAGTTTTAGTTTGATTTAACTTTTACTTAAATGAAGTTATTAAAAGGGTTTATGACTAGTTAAATGGTTCTCTTAAAATTGTTATTTTTCACCCGAGACATTTTCCCCTTCACCTTTTCTGATTATTTCACCTACTAGTTGCTGACAGATCAGTGTCCACACCTCAGAGACGTTTTAGACTCTGATTTTGAAAGTATGAGTTGTCACAAATAAACACTACTTTGATATTAAAATTTAATCATCTAAACAAGTTGAAATCAAATACTTGATTCTGAATACAAACGATGGACTAAACATCTGTGGTCTTAGCCAGAATAAGCAACTGTTTCAGATGATAAGTAACTTGTAGAGCTGACCAGGATCCCTCAGAAATGTCCCCAGCATGAATGACCTTGAGTTGCAGCTGTGCTGTCTTCAGTTACCTAGAGGGAATTTGAAACTTAGTCCCCAACGCTTAGCTCTACGAATGTGCAGCACTGATAAACTAGGCTGTTAGGGGAAAAAACAGTGAAAAATGAAAATGGAAATGAGCAGAAACTGGTATTAAGCATATGTCTATGAACACGACTTATCCACACTTCATGTTGCAAATATAAAAGGGCCTTTGAAATGTATTAATTAAAGCGAAATGCTATAGACAGGCCGCTCTGTAGGGCGGCAGTCCTCTCCCCATTAGCATAGCATTAAGGACAGCAGAGAAAATTGGGTTAATAAAGCCAGATATTGTAGCTGAGCCACTCGGGCACAAACTGGGCAGACAGCTCAGTCCCCGGGGCTGCACAGAATTCTGAGCTGCACACCCACGTAAAGGGGACAGACGCTCCTCACCGTTTGCACCAGTCAGGGCGCGGCCCCATTAGTGTACTCACCCGTCGCCGGCCTCCTCCCCCAAAAGCTTGAGGGGGTTGGCGGGGAGGGGCCTTTGCCGGGTCACCGGGACCACAGGTCCCTCCCTTCACACCCTACGGCAAGTGCCAAGTGCGGACTCCTCCTCTTCATGCAGCCGCCTGAAGCAGAGGGCGCAGGACAGTCTCCATCCAACTCCAGCAGGGCCGCCCCTGGGGAGTCCAGGGGCTGTTCAGGGGACAAATTCTGCAGGCTGGAGGGCAGCGGCCTTGGTGTCCACTTACCTCTAGAGGTTAGCACCTCCAGCTGGGCAAGAAGACAAACAAACTCAGACTTGGGAAAGCCGAGAAGCCACTACCCGGCTCTTCTTGCGTTCGAAGTCCAGCTCCTTTGCCAACGACAGTTGCGGGCGCACTGGTTGCGGGGGGCCGGGTGGTGAGCCGGCAGAAGCAGGGGGGTGCCCTGCCTGCCTGCACCGCGCGCTGCTCGCCCTGGGCTGTTGTAGGGAAGAACCAACGCGCCAGCTCCGCCGCTGCGGCCTGGATTCCTTAGGAGGGAAGCCCTGCGAGTCCCCTCCACCGCGTCCCAGGCCCCTGGCGGGGTGTTGGCAAGTGCCCAATGGACGCTTCAACTCCCGGCGTGGCTTCCAGCGCCCCACTCGGAGCTCAGCTCCCGTCCGACGGGCTCCGAGTGTCCCGTGGCCCCAAGCTGTTCGGCCACAAGGGCAGGCGGCGAGGCCAGGGTCCGGTGGGGCGGGGACAGTCACCGTGGACAATGTGGAAACGGCTGACACGCGCGAGTGTGTGTGTGTGTGGGGGAGGTGCCCTTACA
>NW_005371769.1:933372-944629 GCF_000412655.1 Myotis brandtii | reverse complement strand
GGACGGAGGGCTGGGGGGCTGAATGGAGATGGTGGGGGCGGCGGGACCACGAGCGCTTTCCCGGCTTCTCGGCTACGTCTCCCGCTGCTGCCTCCCGCCACCCCCTGGCGTGGCCACCACTAAGCGCTCGCATCCCGTGCAGACACCCGCTCCATCCGTTTGGCCCTGGTCCCTCTTGGCGGAGCCGCCTCTGGCATCGCGCAGAGGTCAAAGCAGGGAACGCACAGCGCACGGAGGACGCCGGGCCGCCGGGCAGCAGGGGTGGAGTTCCCCACGGGGCCCACCTCCGGGGCCTGGGGCGCCCGGTGTTGCACAGCCAAGCACCGAGGGGCGAACTGCGCTCCTGGCAGTCTGCAGGCAGCCGCGGGAGGCGCTGAGGGAAGCCTTTCCAATGCTGTGGTCAGGGTCTTGAGGCGCTTCCTCTTGGCTGACTGTCCTCCCAGGTCTGGCAGAGTTGTGGGGAGTGAAAGGGGACATACTGGTAGAGACCGGCAGGCCAACGCCACAGGTACCCTGAGACCACTGTGAGCGGTGCGGCTGATGGGGGCTGGGGCCCAATGACTTCTTACCTTGCGGATTCCGGACTGCGTCAGGGACCAGGTGGAGGGGAGGGTATGCTGTGGACCCCCAGGAGGTCCGGCAGGCATTTGCGGGTGTGGAGCTGTTAGCTGCGGCGTCAGTTGAAGCCAGAGGCATGATGAGATTGGCTTTCAGTACCCGGCCGGAGCAGAGTTCTGGGGAGATGAAATTAAAGCCAATCTGTGGGTCTCCGCCCAGAGACCTCCTGTGTGGCGGGCCTGGCTGTGGGAATGTCTAAACTCTGGGCCAGTTTCCCAACGGCCAGGTAACCAAGAACCTTCACCAGCCCAGAGTAGGGCTGGAGGCAGGGGTGGGTGTGGGCGCCCTGGGCTGGTGTTGGGGAACCAGGCACGGATCCTGAAAACGCGGAGCGGCATCGTTCTTTGGTCAGATGCCGCCACCTGCTGGCTGGCTGGGAGATTGCGTGCCACCCGTGAGTGCCTGGAGCAGATGGAACCTGTCTGTTACTGGTTCTTATTCCCTTGGCTTCCACGTTCTTGCACCAATGATTGGGTGCTTGGTTGAGATTAAATATTGATACATATAAAATTTAAAAAGGAGATGTCCAGGCACTACACAGTGGCCTATGGCGCTATTAAAAAGGCATGAGTGACCCTGGTCAGGAGCAAATGTGTAGGCTGGAGTCGAGGGTGTGGAGACGCCCCTGCTGGAGGCAAGGAGACCGATGGCCCACTTGTTCCAAATGGGTGTTTGCTATTGATCAGGGTCAAGTAGACAAAGGGTTCGGCCTCTGTCAGGGCCCACCACCCCTCCTCAGCTTCCCAGCGCCGACTCCATCCCTATATTGCCGGGGTTCTTGTCCCAGCATCAAGAAGGGTTCAGGAATCTGGAAAAGGGGCTGCACATAGATGACATAGGAATCCAGAGACTAATAAAGAGTCCGGAGACAAGATATAATTTTGAAAGGCATTTGGGGTCAGAGGACCTTCAGCTAAAGGAACTGAAGACTCCCTCCTTGTCTAGGACCCTTGCTTTTATTAACACAATTTATCCTAAGGCAAGATGGAGATAATACACTTCCAAGGGTAAGGTTTCAAAGGGTACAGAAGCATTGTCAGTTTGGGGAGTAGCCTACGGCTGTTCAGGTGTTTGGCCAGTAGGAGGCAATAACATGTAGATTAAGATGCCCTTTAACTGTCTGGCAGCCACAATCAGTTTCCTATTCAGGTTTGGGGAAATGCCTTCACCCATTCCCAACAGGTGACTACATGTGTGACTCAACCCTGTTGAGTCCCCAAGTCTCATCAACCTTTTGATGAAACTCTTGAAATTATGACATGTTGGAATTGGTTCCCGGCACTATATGGCTTCCCTTTGAGCCACGACCTGCTGGGATCCCTTGTGGCTGAAGGAATCCTAAGTCAGACTGGTTTAGAAGAAAAGACCTCTAGAGTCTCCTGTTGTGAGAACCACTGATGCCTTCAGGCACAGTTGGATCTAGGCGCCTGGGTGATGGCGTGGGGACCTGCTCGCCTCCTTCTCTCAGCTCTGCTCTGCTCTGTGCTGACTTTACTCTCAGGCAGCTGTGGCCCCAGAGCGACGCAGATGCACGTCTTCCCAGCTCAGCGCTCCCGGAGGAAGCAGGCACCTCATTTCCCTCCCAGCACCTGTACTCTCTTGCCCTGGAAATTCTCCACTCTTGTTCCTTGTGGTTTGGGTGGCTGCCACCCCACTCGAGGGACGGGCACCCTGACATCAGGACCTCCTCCACCTCCCGCAAGAGGCCAGGCTGGTCTAGTCCAGTAGGTGCCAGACCTGGGCCTGTGCTGAGGCTGCCAGGAAGGCTGGTCCCTAGAGCTCCCCCAATCTACTTGTGGGTTCCTCCTCTCCCTCCTTCAGACCCTGCAGGCCCCTCAGACCAGAGAGGTGCTTAGCTGGGCTAGTTCCCGGAAGGCTTCTGGGTGGAGGCTGCATTGGGTGGCATTGGAGGTTGCATTTGGGCAGAGGACTGTCTTGCTCCCATCTCTCCCACTTCCTCGGGACCAGAGCTGCATAGGTCCGTCCCCATCTCCTGCTGGGCCTGGCAGAGGCCGGAGGTGGTGTTCACCTGGGTGCATGGGCTCTGCCACTCCTGTAGCGTTCTGTCCCGAGGGCAGCACACTCCCTGCTCCCTCCCCTGCTGTGCTGCCTCCAGTACTGGGTTGGGCTGAGCTCCACTAGGGGTCTGGGCTCAATGCCACCTTCTTTAGCCTCCACCCAGCTGGCACTTGGGACTTCCCATTGTGACTGCCTTTTCCCTGGTCCATCCTAGGGAAAGGGACAGGGTCAACCAGATAAACACTTTTACTGTCAACCCAAGTTCTGCTCAATTAGGAGGGAAAGACAAGCCAAGATTGAGAGAATGAGGGCCGCAGGTGTGTGTGCACAAGACGACACACCTTCCAATGTGTAGCCGGCAGGGCAGCCAGGATGAGGTGCAGAGGGTGGCCCTGGGCCAGCAGGGTCCCAGCTGGGCTTCCAGGCCCCACGGAGGCCAGGGCAGCTCACCATGGTGGCGCCACCTGTTGGGCATGGAAGACAGTTACAGCAGACTCTGCCCCAGGTTTCCAAATTGGGCACATGTAGTGACTTTTAAAAGCAGGGTGGCCCCGGCGGGCTTCTCAGTGGTTAGAGCATCGGGTTCGATTCCTGGTCAAGGGCACTACCCGGCCGGCGTGGCTCAGTGGTTGAGCATCAACCTATGAACCAGGAGGTCACGGTTCGATTCCCGGTCAGGATACATGCCCGGGTTGCAGGCTTGATCCCCAGTGTGGGGATCATTAAAAATCCCCTAATTAGCAGGAGGCAGCTGATCGTGATTCTCTCTCATCATTGATATGTCTGTCTGTCTGTCTGTCTGTCTCTCTCTCTCTCCCTTCCACTCTGAAATCAATTAGCAGGAGGCAGCTGATCAGTAATTCTCTCATCACTGATGTTTCTATCTCTCCCCCTTCTGCTCTGAAATCAATAAAATTATATAAAAAAAGGCACATACCTCTGTTGCAGGTTCCCCAGACCTGTGTAGGAGGCAACCAATAACTGTGTCTCTCTCACATCAATATCGATGTTTCTCTCTCTCTCTCGAAATCAATGGAAAAAATACCCTTGGGTAAGAATTTAAAAAATTGAAAACAGTATGGACCACAGAATTTTTTTTTAAATCCTCATTCGAGGATATTTTTCCATTGATTATTTATTTATTTATTTATTTTTAATCCTGACCCGAGGATATTTTTTCCATTGATTTTTAGAGAGAGTGGAAGGGAGAGGGAGAGGCAGAGAGAAACACCGATGTGAGAGAGACACATCGATTGGTTGCCTCCGGCATGCCTCCCACCAGGGCCAGGAGCCTGCAACCGAGGTACGTACCCTTGACCGGAATCGAAACCAGGACCCTTCAGTCTGCAGGTCGGTGCTCTATCCACTGAGTCAAATCAGCTAGGGTTCCATTGAACTTTTAAAGAGAGTGGAAGAGAGAGGGAAAGACAGAGAGAAACATTGATGTGAGAGAAACACATCGATTGGTTGCCTCCTGCACGAGCCCTGACCAGGGCCCAGGCCTGGGCTGGAGAGGAGCCTGCAACCAAGGCATGTGCCCTTGACCGGAATCGAATCCGGGACCCTTTGGTCTGCAGGCCTGTGCTCTATTCACTGAGCCAAATAGGCTAGGGCTGGGCAAGAGAATTTTTCACGTTTTCTGTGTAAGGCGTGGCTATAGAAAGATGTGAAAATTAGTGTAGCATGGAGATGTTAATTAATGCAAAATAAAGTGCAGGGCCTCTTGTGCTAACATTACTAATAATTAATCCATTAACCCTTGAGCACAGGGTGTGGAATGACGGCCCAAGTCCCTTGGCCATGACTCTGTGTGTATGTGTGCAGGGGGTGGGGTGGGGGGCGGGGGGATGTGAGTGTTGCATCTAGAACTGGATCCTACCAGGACCCAGAAGCCCAGGTTGCAGCCTGGTCCAGGGGGAGCTCAGAGCAGCCTGGTCAAGGAAAAGGTCTTTTACACGGTAATGTCTGCGGAATCTTTAACACAACAGGGAGAAAGCCAGCTGCCTGCGCAGACGCTGCCGTGAGCCCCTGGAGCAACCATGTCAAACTCAAAGGCTAACACGGGCCAAGTAAACAAGGTGTAAATGTATGTGGGCCGCTTCGATTTTCATAGAAACTTAGGTTTATTTCGACAGAGACATGCTGAATACAAAGGGCTGAAATAAATGAGTCCTCGTTAAAATAAAATAATAGAACATTTTAATAAAAACTAATATTTTTTCTTGAACATTAACTTACCAGACAATGAATAACTGCACAAATTAATAAGTGTAATGCAAATAAACCTATTTTTCTTCTCTGAAAACGAAATATTTCCTGTTGTGCACACCAACAAGTCAGTACAAGACTAATGACATGGCAATCGGCTGCTAGTGTTAGTGGAGAGAAATGGTGCACCTGCCCGTAAGGCACGTAAGGGAAATGATTGCAACACGATGATAGTATCCGTCATTAGCGAACATTGTAGTTTGTTATTAATAATTATGTATAACAGGATATTGTAAAAATTAAGTTACAACATTTTTATTAAAACGTTTCTTACATACCATTATATTGGCTGGATCGCAAAAATATTCTTTGTGGGCCGCATGCAGCCCGAGGACTGCGAGTTTGACATGCTTGCCCTGGAGGGATGGCTCTCCCCTCAGTCTCCCACATTGCACAGCTGTGTGTGTGCAGCTTTATCCTATAAAATAAAAGCCTAACATACAAATTTCCTCCTTGACTGGGAGTTTGACCAGGGGTCGGGGCTGGCTGGGGGGAAGGGAGGCCCCAGCCGGCAGCTGGCAGCCTCTAGGGACCCTACCTATGCATGAATTTCGTGCACTGGGCTTCTAGCTGAAATATAATTCACATTCTGCACAAGTCACCCATTTTATTTATATTTTAAGTGTTTTTTTTTAAAAAGAAATGTTTTTATTGATTTTAGAGAAAGAGAAAGGGAGAGGGAGAGGGAGAGATAGAGACACTGGTCAGCCTTGATCGGGAATCAAACCAGTGACCTCTTGGTACATGGGATGATGCTCAGTCCACTGAGCCACACTAGCCAGGCACAAGTCATCCATTTTAAAGTGCAATTCAGCAGCATTTAGCACGTCCAGACATTATGTGACCACCCTCCCATCATCTCCAGAACCTTTTCATCACCCCCAAAGTAGACACGCCCCTGTTAGCAGTCACTCCCCAGCCCCAGCCCCTGGCACCCACCCATCCATTCTCTGCCTTTGGATTGTCCTGTTTGGGACACTTCCTATATGTGGAACCTAAACCATGTGACCTTTTGTGTCTGGACAACACACCGTAGAGCAGTCTCAACATTTTCCCCTAAAATCAAACCATCAGCATCAGTCAGCCCCAGGCCTCCCCCCCCGCCCCCCATGGAGGACTCCAGGCCTCTGCCCCACCCAGCAGCTGTGAATGCGGAAGTTGATTCAGTGACTGCCTGGCGACACTAATGGACACCACCGGGCACCCCACCTTTTCCTTTTGAGGCAGGAGGGTCGTTTCTGGGGGGAGGATGTGTGCACATGGCTTTTCCTAATTTCACGATGTGCACTGGATCGCACCCTCCCCACCAGGACCCCTGCTTCTGTTCGGTTGGAGTTCAGCGAGCTAACCAGAAGACGCCACGTCAGAGAGCCGAATTTGGAGTCGCCGGCAGCCAAGAAGGGCTCATGCCTCTCCAAACCTCGAGGCCCCTAATGTGCTTAGGGGATCTTACAAAGGCAAAACACATCCTGGTTAGAACAAAGGGGGAGGCTGTGCTTAGCAGATACTTTGCAGAAAGTTTGCAGCCTTGAGCACACCACAGCTCAGATAACCAGAGGACCCCTGGCATGGGAGGAACCAAGGACGGACCAGACCCCCATGCCGGCAGAACAGCTTGCAGGGCCAGATAATTAAGAGGGAGCAGTGACTGGACTATAGGCTGATGAGAATGTACATTAGGTTATCGGCACAGATTCAGATTGCTAGTCTCCCCCAAAATGTCTCTTCCCCATTATTCGAGCAAGCATGCTTATAGAAGCTAGAGCAGGGGTGGGCAAACTTTTTGACTCGAGGGCCACAATGGGTTCTTAAACTGGACTGGAGGGCCGGAACAAAAGCATGGATGGAGTGTTTGTGTGAACTAATATAAATTCAAAGTAAACATCATTACATAAAAGGGTACGGTCTTTTTTTTTTTTTAGTTTTATTCATTTCAAACGGGCCGGATCCGGCCCGCGGGCCGTAGTTTGCCCACGGCTGAGCTAGAGAGTAGCGGAGTCACGTCCTGGAATTAACAGAACAAAGGACCATCTGTGTTTAGTGGAAAACTTTAAATGGCAGTTCTCATAAAATGGAGGCTATGGGAACAAAATGGAGTGCCTATGGTTCAGATGGAGGGCAGGGAGTGGATGGAGCCAGTCCTTTCAAGGCCCATTGTTCATTCCCCTTTTGCGAGAGACGCACATGGAGGTCTGGGGGAGACTGGTGGGGCCCGTGGAGAGAGTGATTAGCCGGAAAGCGTGGGATCTGGAGTTGCCATCAGTGGAGGGCACTGGCATAGCCAGCACTCCGCACCCCAAGCACACGCACTGTCCGGGCTCGGCCACCAGGTTCACTCATGTGGCACGAAACCACAGGCAGTGTTACTGCCAGCAGAATGTCCCTTGTTCCTCTCCTTCCTAGTCTCCTGTACAGTCTTCAGATGGGGAAGGAGTCGGCAGACCGCCTCCCTCCCAGCTCTCTGGAGCTGTCCATCACCTGGCTGAGCCACGGTCGCCATCCTTCCCCTGGCCCCTGTCACTGGACAGAGGCTCCAACGTGCAGCTCATGGCCCAGACCTCCTGCAGTTTCTCCCCCAGGTGCTCTGCTCTGGCACCCCTTTTCCAAGGGCCCAGATGCCTGCCAGGTGCGGGGTGGGGACAGCAGAGCTCAGGGCCGACGCAGGGACCAGGAGGTCCTGGAGTGGGGGGTGTGGGCCCGGCCTGAGGGAGGCGCGATGGTTACCTCCCCTGCTTACCCAGAAAACACGCAGTGCTTCCCAGCCACTCTGTGCACAGTTCTCCTTTTATTTATTTTTAATAATTCTTTATTGTTGAAAGTATTACATATGTCCCCTCTAATCCCCAACTGACCCCCTTCAGCCTGCCCCTCCCACCACCCCAGGCCCTCACTGCCCCATTGTCCATGTCCATGGGCCATGCACATACGCATACAAGGTCCTTGGTTGATTACCTCCCACCCACCCTCCCCCGCTTTTGGGATGCCCTCCTTTTAAAAAAGACTTCTGGGCCTGGCCAGTGTGGCTCTGTTACAGAAGAGCAAAGAAATACCAAGCACGCTTCCTAGAGAAAGGGAGGGACCCCGTTTATTAACACTAGTGGGCTCCAGGAATAATTTCCAAATCAGAGTAACATGCAGAGAGCCTGTCTATATATATCCCCACTGGGGTCATTGTCTTGCAGATATGGTTCCCCCACTTCATGGCCCTGCAGCAAGGCCCGCACACCTACCAGCCCTGCCTTCCCGACATTGACCTCTCTGCCTGGGCTTGACAACTGGGCGGGGGACACATTCAAATTTTGTCCCCACACATGTTCACTGGACACGGTGCCCCAGGGGCAGCATCCTGAGGTGTTTTTTTTGGGGGGGGGGCTGTCTGGGCAAACACACCTGCTCCAATGCCTCCCTGGCCTCTTGTGTGAGGCCACTGACTAACGATTCCCTCTGTGGCCCCGCGGGGAACTGTTCTGAAGCGGCTTCCGCACAGAGGCCTGATGAGGAAAAACAAATATTTCATGGTCTGGGTGTTATAGTAATAAGTTTAGTTAGTATAAGATAGTATAATCAAATTTCATTTCTTTATTAGAGTGAATTTTAAACTTTACTTAGAAGAGGAACTTAATTTGTGTGTGTGTGTGTGAGACCCTGATAAGTAACTTGTAACGCCCTGCAAGTTAACTCCTGACAAATAACTTGTAAACAACTCCTTGCATGTTAACTCCTGATAAGTACCTTGTAACCCCCTGCGTGCGTATCCTGATAAGCCCAGAAGCCCCCAGAGCACACTGACATGAGACACTGAAGACGCCCAGCTTCAGGGATTTAAGGAGAGCAAATCTGCTGCGGTTCAGACGCTTGTCTGCCCTCCACAGACAGGACGCTCTCCTCCCCCCTGGAAACTGCCAAACTGCCATCCTGCTCTGCCTTGAGCCCAAACTGCTAGAGGCCTCTCTTCGAGTCAAGAGACCGAGCTCCTTGCCTCGGCGTATTTCGACGACCTCCGTGTGTCTCTGTCAGCGAGTGTCTCCGGGTGGCCTGCCAAGGACTGAAACCCATCAGCTCTCTGGTAAATAAACCTGTGTGATTTCTTGCATTTTTTATCCCCTGTGTCTTCTCTCTTCTTAGTTTTTGGTTAAGCTCGGCCATATTAATTAATAGTAAGTACCCTTTGACGTCTGTATTGGTATATCCATATGAGGCGCTCTGGGTCACCTGTGCATACGTTCCTATAGATAATTGGAACATTGGGCCAGTGAGGGAAGAAAGTAAAGAGCTACACCCTCAATTAAGTGCAGGTTTCCCACCAAACAGATGTTTTCTTCCTCCTTTCAGGGTGAAATCTCCAGCTGTCGAGCGTGCAGCTGTGCTGGGAGCAGCCTGGGTCATGGCTGAATTGGGGCTGGGACGTAGCTCAGGAGCTTGCCCTGGCCGCTAGTGGTGAGGGCTGCAGGCTGAGGAGGGCATTGGACGGGGGTCTGGGCTGCAGCCCCTGCACCACCTATGCCATCCAGCCCACCGGCCTGGGAAACACCAGGGAGATGTGAGTGCCCGGAGCAGCTTTTCCACGGGCCCAGGGCCCCGAAGGGCTTCACCGCACACAGGCAGAGTCCTCGCGGCTGAGCGCTGGCTTCCCGCCCGGCGTGGGTGCCCTCAGCCTGGGTGGGTGCCCTCAGCCCGGCGTGCGTGCCCTCAGCCTGGGTGGGTGCCCTCAGCGTGGGTGGGTGCCCTCAGCCTGGCAGGCCTCAGGGCATGGGGCTTTTAGGCTGAGTCCCAGATCCTGTCAGACCTCCTAGCTGGTTCGGGCACGCCACAGCTCCTTGCCGTTACTAAAGCCCATGCTCAGAAGGCCAGCCACCTGGCATCTGCTGCCCAGTTTGCCCCCTCTTCAGGGTCACAGCCCCTGACAGCCAGAGGCCTCCTGCCACCAGAGGTCCATTGGCAATATGACCAGCGCTGGGGAGAAGCTGGGCGCCCAGGAGCAGGCCGGTGGGCCTAACTGGTCAGGGAGCCAAGGGACTCCCACAGGAGGTGGCCCTCAAGCCGGGTGGGGGTTGGTGACTGCTGACCTGGTGGTGGGGGTGCTGGTCCCTCTCCTGGAACAATGTGAAAAGGCTGGAGGAGGGCAGGACCCCATTGGTGGATCGGGTAGCGCACGAGAGAAGGAGGCTCCCCAGTCCTGTGCCAGCAGCGGAGCCTGGCCCTCCAGCTCCGTCCTGTCCGAGCTCCCTGGCAGCTGGCAGCCCCTCGCTGAGCCTGGGTCTCGTCTTCATGGGGGAGGGGGAAGGGAGAGGGGGAGCAGTAGTCCCGCCTCCCAGGTGGGTCTGGAGAATGAACCCCTTTGTACGTGTTGGCTCGTGACAGGCGTCCAGTGTGTGTAAAGGTTCTATGTGCTGTCACTGAGACTCCAGAACCAGGGCAGTGGCCGGACGGAGGCCGCCTGGCTTGGCCGGTCTCTCTCGGTAACTGCAGGCGGGCTCCCACGTGGCTGGGCCGCAGAGCCCATGGGGACCTGGGGCAGAGGCTGTGGAGGCGCCCAGGGGCATGGCCCTTGTGCTCTGGACAGGGAAGGGCAGACCTGCTGTCTCCTGGGGAAGGGGGTGTGCAGGAGGCGCTGGCCCTGCAAGATGAGGGCGTTGAGGCCGCCTGGTTCCTCTGATGCTCCTGGGCTGGCCACGCTGTCCACTGGGCAGGCGGGCCACGGTGTGGCCGGGTGGGTGCTTCAGGGCCTCAGACTGTGGCCTGGGGAGGCTCCCCTTGCCTGAGCGGCACTCATTTGGGGGCCCCGACTCCTGGTCCCCGAGGGGTTATTCTGCCTCCAGCAACCTCAGCTGCTAAGAATGGCAGTTCATCAGACGCCCGATCGTGAAATGTCACATTACTATTTATGAAGCGTTTAATAATCACAGCATAAGCATTGCAGGTGGAAAGTGCAAACGTGGTTTGTAAATTTATATTTGAATGTAGTCAGTGGCTGGAAAAGGCAAAATAAACACTCTCATTCCCCACCCCCACACCGCCATCTCTGTGGCTGGGCGGGGTCAGGGAGGCTGGACAGCGATGCCCTACTGCGTGAGCCGCAGCACCACACTCCTGCACGTGGACTCGGATAGGCAAACATAAAGCTCAGAAGTGGAATCCGAGCCCTGACTGGTTTGGCTCAGTGGATAGAGCGTCGGCCTGCGGACTGAAGGGTCCCGGGTTCGATTCCGGCCAAGGGCATGTACCTTGGTTGTGGGCACATCCCCAGTCGGGGGTGTGCAGGAGGCGGCTGATTGATGTTTCTCTCTCATGGATGTTTCTAACTCTCTATCCCTCTCCTTTCCTCTCTGTAAAAAATCAATAATATATATAT